>NC_056727.1:65387577-65472577 GCF_019279795.1 Protopterus annectens | reverse complement strand
TTCCCAATTTTAACTTCCTGGATCATGTCGGTGAGCCAGTTGGCTATCCACTGGATGACATACGGGTTTGTATCTAACCTCTTAAGTTTGTCACCAATGCCTGAGTAGGGTATAGCATCAAATGCCTTAGCCAGGTCAAACTAGGCAGAGTGAACCATTTTATCCTCATCGGTTGATTTGGTGACAAATCAAAGAAGCCCACCAGGTTAAGTAGGCATAACTTACCCTTGATGAAACCAAACTGGGGTGGGTCCAGTGTCTGGAGGTTTACTATATCATCAATGCTTTTTCCTTGATAAGTCTTTCCATGGCTTTGCATATAAGACTAGTGAGACTTATGGGTTTGTAGATGGCCCACCTTTGTGCAGAGTGATGACAGTGGCTGTTCGCCATTCATGAGATACAGCATCTGTTTGGAGGCTACAGTTAAATAGCAGTTTCAGAGGGCCTGATAGATCATGTATCATGCCATTTAGAATGCATTCTAAGATATTGTCTGGGCCCATTGATGCAGTGTTCTTGGCCTTAGAGAGTACATTAAGGACTTGTTCTCTAGTGATAGCAGGGCAAGTTATATTTGATGGTATTTCCTGGAGGAAGGTTGAGGGGGAGAGAGGGGTAAAGTTGAAGATGAATTTGTTGGCCAGTAAGTTTGCTATATCTTCTGACTCAGTAGAAGTGGCACCATTTACAATGAGCTCTGCACACAATTGTGTATTGCCTTTGAGGTTGCAGATAAAGCTAAAGAATGCCTTGTGGTTGTCCTTGGTCTGGGAGGCCAAATATACCTCAAATTTGGCTTTTCTAGACTATTTGTCCTCTGAGTTGTTTGTGTTTAGTTTGATGACAGTGCTTTTACCTGCTGCATGCTACACCTCCTAATTTTTTCCATGATTCTCTTCCTTCTATTATGCAGCCTATTGATTTTGTGATTCCACTCGGATGGCTTGTTTTTTGAGTTAGTTCTGTACTTCTTCCTGGTGGGAACAGCTGCCTCTATGCAGCTATTAACATGCTTGTATAGGGTTTCCGTGAACAGTTCTGTATAGACACCAGTGTTCTCAGGGTTTATGGGGGCTTCAAATATTGCCAGGTTATCACTTAATAGCAGGACATTAGCCTTAGAGTGGTTCCTGAATATTCCGGGGTTAGCTGGGGGACCAGGTTTTATTTTTACTTCAAAGGAGACCATTTTGTGGTCTCACCTTACCAGGGTAGGCATTACAGTACGGTGTGTGCAGCACTCTCCCATATTAGTGAGGACTAGAGCCAGTATGGTTGCACCCCTGGTTGGTGTACTGACAATCTGGTCTAGGGAATTTGTGTTTACAAAATCTAGGAATCTCTGTGCTTGTACATTCAATGTCATATAGGATTCCCAGTTAAGAGTGGGGTAATAAAAGTTGCCCATGAATACAATATTAGGTTGAATAGTGAGTGTTTCCAGTAAGTATAAATACAGGGTATGGGTTTCCTGGGTCATAGAGGGTCACCTATAGCTTGCAAGGAATTGGTATTGGATTTTGCCTATGGTAATTTGAACTTGGAGTAGCTTAAGTGCATTCTTCTGTTTGACCAGCTCTGAGGTATATTTATTTTTGATTTAAATTGAGAAACTAATACCTTTAGTCCCTGTCTGTGTAGTAGCTGGTCTAAATGCGTAAAAGGCTGTATAACATTACACTGTTGGTGTGCTCTCCATGGCCTTAAACAATGACTCAATGACCACACAGATGTCAGCATTCTCTAGGGTGAAAAGCACTTCTAGGGAGTAAAGCATTTTGTTTAGACTCGTATCATTGATCAGTAATACTATTAGATTTTCTTGGTTTTGATTTGCTATGTCGGAAGTACTTTCAGTTTGGCATTCCCTAAAAAGGTACTATGGGCACTATGGGGAAGACAATGTTTTAGCTAAGTATATAAAGGATGCTTGTAAGAGCAGGTATAAATGTTATTAATGAAAAGAATTGACCCTTTGGGGTATTCCTATGGTGGCGGGCAGCTAGTACGAGAGGGTGTCCTGCCATTTTACAGATTGCTGTCTGATAAACAGCAATGAAAACATTGGAGAGTAGGAGGTGAAAATGCTTGTGAAGACATTTATTGCAGGAGTTTGCTGTGAGTTGCTGTGAGATACTGCATGGAAAATATATTGTTCTTGTAATTGTCGATGACACTGTAGGAAGTCCTAGCTATGTCCATATTGTCAACATCCACTATAAGTATTAGTATTTGGAAAAGTGTAGTAAAAAAAACCTACCTATCTACCACTGCTGAGGTGCTAGCTAGTAAAGTAAAAATGCAAGAAACAAACACGCTGCACCACCATGACTGAATTCAATGTATATCAGATAAAAACAAATTTAATATAAAATTAAAAACGTAACAGTAGTCCCTTAATATCCATGATAAGTGCTTTCAACAATGTCTTCTTCAGATCATTCAAACAATGGGACTAAGATTGACAACGACTATTCTGTAAAAGTGTTTTCCAAAAGAAAAGAATTCCTACCAGTAATAAAACTACTAAAAAAGAAGCAATTGAAAACTCAGCTTTTGTTTCCAGCAAGACTGAGAATCTTCTTGCCAGAGGGAAAAAAATCTTTGAAACACTGGACTCAGCAATAAAATACCTTTCTAACAACAACATCTTAACACAAGAAGAATCTATGAAATGGGCAAACAGTACACCCAAAAGAAATGCAGAAGCCCACAACTGGAAGACTGTTGAACAAAAGAAGAAAAAATGAAGGACATATAAACATTTATATACTATATATTGTAAATGTTTAAACAATGATACAGAAGCAACAAAAAGTCTTCTTGTTTTCAAACCAACTTGAAACAGGTATCCTTTTACAATTATTATTAAATACTATTAGATTTATTTAAAAATGGAACAAATTAATTTCTATAATAATTTTTTAAGTAATTTCTATTTAGTTTATACATCAACATTTAGAGATTTCCATATAGTCAACATGTAAAACATCAACAAATAGATAAGTTCTTATACGAGCATTGACTGACATACAAATGCTTGGCAAGCATTTATTTGATAGATTAAACTAAATGTTCAGATCTGCACCCTTTAATTTAATTGGAAACAGAAATGATCAACAACTATTGCTTTTGTAATGAATACTATTACATCCTAAAAATATCATAGAAGTAATTCCACTGACTTATAAATGTTTGGTTAAGTTTTTGATAAAACGAACTAATACAGCCATCACACAGTTCAAAATTTATTGTTATGTGCCATGTTATATTGCATGTTTCATTATAAGTATTAGAAACTTTGAACTAAAACAAAATATGTATAGGAGTGATTAATTTACTTTTTCTGTTTGTGTGGTGGTTTGCTATAATATGTAGCTAACATAGAAAACAGATACATCTACAGTTTTACACTAACAGCAGGTAATACACTACAGCCGCAAGCACATTACCTTAATCAAAAGAGAAAAAAAACATATTTTCCTTCCGCCTGGTCCTCGAGATGATTACATCAAATTTAATACATTATCCACATCAGGAAAGCTGATTCCACTCTGCGATCATTCCCTCCTTGCGTATGTCATCTGATATTAAGCTGACTTTGTTATCTTAAATGTTAAGTTTGAATGTCTTGTTTTTAAAATACTGATTAGAAACAAACTTAAACATAAAATAAGAGCATCATTACTATATTAAGCATATTATGAACTTTAGATGTATAGTTAATGCTTCAATACATTTTTGCTTATATTCATTTATTAGCTGACTATATCATTCTTTTAAGGTATGTAAATAATATTAAACTGATTTTGAGGCTAAGAGAGATTAACCTAAACACAATTCACAAGATAAGAAGGTTTGCCTGGGTAGTTCTACTAGTCAGGCAAAGTGGTATATTACCTCATAGTGTTAGGGATTGTATTATACAATTTGAAATAATAAGTTTAGCTACTGCGGTGGTGGTGCTGCGGTAGCATTGTCACCTCACAGTTAGACATTGCCCGTTCGATTCTCAGTTAGAGCGTCTTCTGTGTGGTGACATGCATGAATGGGCGTTCCTTCGTTGAAGGTTGTGCGTTAGGCCTGGCAAGCCAGCAAGTAAAAATCTACTGCCAATCATTAGCGGACCGGAGTTCCGCTGTGGCGACCCCTAACCGGGAAAAGATGAAAGACAAGGGAGCAGTTCATTCTTTTTTTCATTCTAATGGTTTGGTGTCTATAGGAAATATACAGAATACATATATGAAGAAAGAATCAAAACATTTTTATAAAGCAAAACCAAGGATCAAAATTACTTCCATAAACTATCATACAAATCAAACATAAAGTAAAACATGAAATGTTTATCTATAAATGTCAATGGTCTGAATAATAGTAATAAGAGGAGAAGTTTATTCAAATATATAAACTTACATAAGCCACAAATAGTATTTTTACAAGAGACACACTTGTTAGACATTGATATAAATAATATAAATAATAACACTTACACAGTACTAACAAGCTCTCAATATAAACAAAAGAAAAGAGGAGTAGCCATTGTAATACATAATGAAATCATTATCTCCCAGAATAATTAATACCTATTATGATACAGCTGGTATGTTTTGTCTGGTATCTATGGACTTGAATAAGAAAATTTATACTTTAGTAAATTTATACTGGATACCAGGACTTGGACTAGAAACAGTTAAGCATCACTTTGAAGAAATAATCCATTTAGCTAACGGTAGCTGGGTAATAGCAGGAGCTTTTAATTGCATAACAGAAGACAAGGACACAGATTCAAAAACTGCAAGAAGAAAACTACCTATATCAAAGGCACTTTTAAAATTCACAGACACAATGAACATAAAATATATAAATGCATTTGCAGACTCAGACTCATGAATTTACTCCTTTTACTCACACAGATATAGGACTAACTCTAGAATAGATAAGATATACATATCTAATGACTTAATAACAAAAATTGAAAGAGTTAAAATAATAGACTGTCCACTATCAGATCATAACACTCTAGTTTTTGACTTAGAACTAAAGCATGCAGATACAAGTTCTATTACAAGAATACCTTCTTACATCACAAAATTAACAGCATTTAAATAATTCTTTGAAAATGAAATTAAAACATTTCTTGAATTAAATATAACAGAGGATATCTCTGAAATATACATTTGGGACTCGTTAAAAGCATATAGACATATGGGACGGTGTTATCTTGGTACAGTAACAAAAGGAAAACCTGGAATAAAGATATATTAGAATTACAAAAGAAAGCTGATACACTGAAACTAGAAGTTCTGAAAGGAAATGTAGACTTATTTCAGGAACTATTACAAAGCAATAGCAAATATGAAGAAAATTTGCATCATAAGATTATGATTAATCTAGAAAAGATAAAATTAAATTCTTATTCTACAAATCCAAAGCATCAGAAATAATTAGCAAACAGAACAAAAAAAATAATCAAATCCAAACAAGTTAAATATATATATATATATATATATATATATATATATATATATATATATATATATATATACCTAATTCTAAGACTAATGTGACAGACTTAAATAGTATTTTGGAAGCATTTAGAATTTAGACTGCAATACAACTCTGATAACTCTTTAAACTCTCAAGAAATGCCCTCTAAAGATATAAAAACTATCTTGAAAATAAAATTCTTACCAGGTTAACACAAGAACAAATAGAAGTTATAAGTAAATCAATTACCATGAGGGAATTGAAATCACAAATTAAAAAACTTAAAGGAAATAAAGCACCTGGCCCAGATAATATATTACCTGAAATGTATAAATTAATACCTAATCAGTCTATATCCTTACTTCTGAAAGTATATACCATAGTTAAACAAGATATAATTATCCCACCCTCTTGGAAATATTCTTTGATATCCTCCATAATTAAAACAGGCAAAGTTGAGAAACAATGCACATCATATAGGCCAATATCATTATTAAACATAGATTATAAAATGTTCATGGCAATATATGCAGATAGAATCAAGCATTTTCTTCCCATGTTAATCCATGAAGACCAGACAGGCTTTGTTAAGGGAAGGAATACAAATGACAACCTTAAAAGAATTTTAACATTAACAGATTATTCAAAATAAATACATTTTGATTTGAACATAATTTCTCTAGACATTAACAAAGCCTTTGATTTGGTTAACTGGAACATTCTAACATTAGTCTTAAATGAATATAAATTTCCCACAACCTTTAACTCTCTCATTCAAGCATTATATAAAGCATCTATAGCATATGTTAAATTAGGATCATATAGATCAGGCCCTATACAAATAAAAATGGGAACTAAACAAGGTTGCCCATTATCACCGTTGCTATTTGCCCTAATAATAGAACCATTTGCAAATCAAATTAGATCAAACAACCAACATTAAAGGAATATATATTAATAAAACTTTGAACCTTAAACTACAATTTTTTGCTGATGACATACTTCTAACACTCTCAGACAGTAATACATCTTTACAGACTCTATTTAAGGACATAAAAGAATTTCAAAGTGTCTCAAGTTTACATTTCAATGAAAACAAAACATTAATCATGTATGCAACACCAAAAAGAAACTTATAAGCAATAACATTTCTGAATTCATAGCAGTGGACAACAAAATATACTTGGTTATAGATCTGCTTGAAGATTTAACAGACTCACTTATATGTAACTATAAAAAATCATCAGGTAAAATAGAGCAAGCAATATCTAATTGGAACAAATATATATTTACAATGGTAGACAGATTATAGCTCATTAAATCAGTCATTTTTCCCAAGGTATTATATCTAATACAAAGCTTATCATTACCTCCTCCCAAATATATCATCCAAAGATTTAACAAAATGATAATAAACTTCTTATGGTACCCAAATAAACCTCAAATTACTTTAAATAAACATCTACCAAATTGGGAAGAAGGACAAATTAATCTACCAGACATAGAGACATATATTACATCATCTGTTGTCAAAAATATAATTTTATGGTTAAATGACCATTACATACCTATTTGGAAACAAATACATGAACAGATTTATATGGACTTTAGCCAAAATCATTTACAACACTATTTAACTATTATACCATCACCCCTAGTCTGGCTACTAAAAAATCACTTAATAGTGACAATTAAAAACAATAAATTACCATCAAAATATATAAATATCACCCTAACAACATTTAAAAATATAAAAATAAAGTTCCAAATATTAATTCTTGTTTTTTTTTCTGACCTTCCCAATAGCCGTTAAACCTACTATTCTTCATACATTTCAAAATCAAAAGATAAATACACTAAAGAAAGGTATGATAATTTATTGGCATCAACTGATGGAGCAAGGGAAAATATTAACTAATGAGCAAATCATTAACAAATATCATATAAATAAAGATTCATGGCTACTTTTAAAAAATCTAAGACAATATCTTATAAATAGAACTGAAGAAATGCAAGTAACAGTCAGACAAACTGTTCCAGAATTTTTCAAATATTTTATTATAATTACAAATAAACCTTATGAAGGCAACGGTTAGCGACTAATATTTATAAACTTATTAAAAAAACAAGAGTCTACTGTGTAGATAACCTCTGGGATTATTATACACAGATAGACAATCACCCTCCTAATGAAGAGGAGAAAAGATTATTTGAAAATCATCAAAACAATCAACTTTGTCACTATATTAGGGGGTCACTATATACTAGGGGAGGTAATGTAAAGAAGAAATTATTAGAAAAAGAGACCCGTTGGCAAATTAAATTAAATGCATCAGAATATCCAGGGCTAAATGAATACATCTCTATAAAACCCATATTAGACAGATAATAGGGTATAAGTCTCATCCTGGAATGTACTGTTATATAAATAAATACATCAACCTAGATGTGAAGTATGAATAAATCATTTTAAAGTTATTTAGCATAAAATAAAGTAAGAGCAGGTGGCAATAAATAAATATGAAATGAAGTTTATAAAACTCAAGTATTCTACAGATTTTAGGAGATTGTGTTATGAAAGCTATTATATGCATATGAAATAAGTATTTTTTTTAAATATTTTTTAAAGTATTTTTTAAAATATTATACTTTTTAACATAAATAGATAGGTTTATAGTGAGGGAATCCAGCACTGTGCACTTTAAATTTTGATGATTTTAATGTAACAAGCTCAATCATGTGATTTTTTCAATTATGACATGTTAATTGATGAAAGGAATATTATATAAAAAGGGAAGTAACAAAGGTGTAAGTGGTTCTGATGAAATCTACGGCAGTAGATGAAAGCGCTTAACCAGATATTGTTTTATGTGATTGTATGTGTACAAATTAAAGAGAGAAGTTATTCATTGCTACGTGCCAGTGCGGTCTTTTATTCATACTGGGACTTTTGTTCTGCCTCTAAGGGGGCTGTTTTTACTTATTTGTTGGACTGACCAGTATTCTCTACTCATTTACCATTTGTCACTATATTGGCAATTATTTACTTGGAGATATTTAAACAGAAGTTTTTACACACCACATAAATTAGCCAAATGTTTTGCTAGTGATGATAAATGCTGGAGATGTCAAACTAAAGTAAGTGGAATCCACCAAATAGAACTTTCAGAAAATGGAAAATATGAGGTGTTTTTTGAAAAATATATATATTTTAATGCACCATCCATAAACTCGATTAAAAGCATAGACACATAAACGCACTTGTAGGACCAGCGTTTCTTTCTCGCCTCATAAAGACTTCTATAAAAACAGCTAAGTAGTCAACTTGAAGAAGAAAACAGTGAATTTACTTGTTTTACTTTCTCTTTTCTTTAAATAAATGTATTTAATGTCAAAAAAGATGTTTAAAATACTTTTCTTTTCCACTTGTAGAGACAAGCTCCTCACTGGATACTGATTTAGCGCTTTCATCTCCTATTCATGTTATGTTGTGCCCTTTATGTATATCCAAGTCCTTTGCATTTATGCGGACATTCTACCTTTAAACTTGAAACCTCAATTTAGGAGGTATTTAAATGCCAGCCAATTACACAGCTTAATAAGTTTTTGAAAATGTATAAATTATGAAATTTGTTAAGATACATCGATTCTGAAGAAGTCTCCTGAATAGGAGATGAAAGCGCTAAATCAGTATCAGTGAACTACATGTTTTGTGTATCGCTTTGTTTTATTTTTAGCCTGTGGGCTTTTGTAATAAATATACCTTGTTTGTGACGACTTTGCATCGGTTTGGATTATTCGAGTCCTGGTAAAGTTTAAAGACAGCCTTTATTGTACCGAATACAGTGTCCTGCATTTCAAGAGTTACGTTTTTATGATTTTGGTTACATATCAAAACTAGCCCTAAGTGGAGGCATCCACCCCAACCCTGGCCCTACCATCTCCAACCCCAATCCTCATAATCAGACTAGAAACCACAACTTCTCCCATATTACAGCCAATAGAAAGCAAAGTGACTTCCTTCTACTAGGCCTAAATATTAGAAGTATATCCAACAAAGTTCATGAACTCCATGCCACCATAGACTTGTACTCCCCAGATATAGTCATCTTGACAGAAACCTGGCTAAAACCTCACATTACCAGTGAGCAAATACTCCCTACAGGTTACAGCATACTAAGAGTAGACCGGCTAAACAAGAAAGGAGGCGGTGTAGCTATAATATTTAAACAGCATCTAAACATCCAGATCTTAAAATCATCAGCTCCACAAACAGGGAATGAAGAATAATATATACCAACCTCAAAATAAACAAAAACAAAACCATCAACATAATTGGATGCTACTTCCCACCTGGCCAAAACATCCCTCCACTAGAAAACCTCCTCAGCTGGTCTGCCCACCATCTCCCCCAAGAAACTATCATTTTAGGTGATTTCAATATTGACTGGCAATCCTGTTCTGGCAACCATCCAACCCATCATGTAAACCTTCATGGCTTTGCCCAACTAGTCCTGTCGCCAACCAGGATAAATAAAAACTCCAGCAAGCACACTACCCTGGATTGGATACTAGTCAGTAAGAGCCCCCAGTTATATATAACAGGCTGCTTATCGGACAGCCTCAGTGATCACTGCCCAACATTCCTACTCATAAAATAACTATACCAAGCTAAACCTGTCATCTACCATCAAATGCGTAAAAAACTAAACTTTAACCCACTCACATTCATCTCATCCCTCAAAGAATGTAACTGGCATGCTCTAAAGTACCTCAGTCTAGATGACGCAGTTGAATTTTTTAATGCTACCTTCCTGAACATCCTTAATTATCATGCCCCCATAAGACTTTCCAGAATCAAAGCACAACCCTCCCCATGGCTACAGAAAACCACTAAGTCAGAAATGAAAAACCGGGATAAAGCCTGGGAGCACCGGCCCAAAATTAAAACCCACTCAACTAGACAGAAATTCCTAGAACTACGCAATAGAGTCATAAAGCTAATAAAACAGCACAAATTCCAATACTACCAGTCTGCCCTAGACTTCTCACAACACAGCCCCAAACAATTCTGGTCCTCCATAAACTCCATCCTCCACCCAGTAAAGTCAGTACCCCTCCTCCTAACATCCCTCACTCCTCAGAAAATATTGCTACCTCATTCAACACACACTTCACACAAACCATACTATCACTAGCTAAACAACACAACCCCCCTCCCCTTCAACCCACACCTTCAACTACTAATCTCCCCACTGCCTTCTCTTTTTCTCCTGTAACTACCTCCAACATAAAAAAAACTCTTAACTAAACTTAAACCCACCAAATTAGCAGCAGACAACCTCCCAAGTGAATACCTACAAATCGCAGCTGATGCTCTGGCCTACCCAGTATCCATCTTGATTAACCGATCTCTGTCAGAAAGTTACGTTCCCACACTGTAGAAAGTATTACATATAATTCCCCTCCAAAAAGGCAGACCCTCCACAGAACTAACCAATTACCACCCCATAGCTATTCTCTCTCCACTCTCCAAAATATTAGAGAGATGCATACACTCTCAGGTCTCAGACTACCGCCTTACTAACAGCCTCCTTTCCAGTACTCAGCATGGTTTCCGACCAAACCATAGCACCACCACTGCCTTACTCTCCTTTACTAACACTATCCTTCAGCATAAAAACAATGGCTATCTCTCCTCTGCTACTTTCCTAGACCTATCTAAAGCATTTGACATGGTCCCACACAAACAACTTATATCTGTCCTCAATAACCTATCCTTCTCTCAATCAGTCACCAACTGGTTTCAGAGCTACCTGTCTCACTGCCAACAATCCGTTGTATGGCAGAATGACATATCTCCCCAACTACCTGTCTCCATAGGGGTTCCCCAAGGATCCATCCTTGGACTCCTACTCTTCTCTGTTTACACCAATAATCTAGCATCTGCCACCAAACATGGCACACTCATACAATACGCAGATGACTCAACCATCATCTGCTCAGCCCAGTCCCTACCCAAACTGCAAAAAGTCACACAGGAAGCCTTTTCCTCTGTTGAAACTTGGTTATCCGATGCCCAATTAATACTCAACCCAAACAAAACTAAACTACTCATCTTCCAACCCACCAAACATACTCAAAACAACTCTCACTTTAACAACACAGCAAAAGACAACACCACTATATACCCAACTTGAACACACCAAATTGCTAGGAGTGGAAATAGACAATAAACTAAAATTTGACATTGACATATCCATGACCATAAAAAAATTCCACAAAAAACTAGGAGCGTTATACAGAAATAAGCAACTTTTCACCAAAGCAGCAAAGATTTCAATACAAAATTCCCACCTTATCTCCACCCTACTTTATGCCTCTCCAATATATACCAACCTAAGGCAATGTGATCTAAACAAGCTAGAGACCTGCTACAACAAAATCGCCAAATTCGCCACAGGGGCATCCTACCGTAGTCACCACTGTCTCTCACTTGAACTGGGCTGGCTTGAACTCCCTCACCTCCTTCAGTGGTATCAACTTTCACTCGCCCACAAACTAGTAAATCATCCTCTAAATATCCCATCCCTCCAGAATCTACTCCAACCCTATCACACCACCAGACCACTAAGATCCAGCAACAAAAATCACTTGCAGATCACTAAAGCCAATAACTCTGCTGGTGAAGCACTATTCTCTTGCACCATAGCCAAATTATGGAACTCCCTTCCAGCCACAATTACCTCCGTACCATCATGCAACCACTTCAAAACTTTACTAAAAGCGCACCTAAAAACATGCTGGCTATGCACTTGCAACTCCCACTCTAATATCACCCACCCCATCCAATCACTACCTTTCTTTCCACTCCACTAACTACCTTGATTATAGCAAGCTCAGATTCTCATCAGCCTAGTACTTATTATACAGCAGGAACATCTTATAGTAACATTTGTTAATGTCTGTTATGTACTTCACAGATAAATATTCTAGTTGTCTACTGATGTACTATGTTCTTCATCTGTAAATATGTTGTAAGTAATTACTATGTTCAATTGTTAATCACTATGTAATCCAATGTAACTACTGTATGTTTACTTTAACTGTGGAGCTTTTCTCCCCGGGCCTCCGCTGAAAATGGACCTATGTCCAGTTGGACACTCCCAGTTAACAAATGTAAATAAATAAATAAATAAACATACCCTTGCAAACATATGAATGAAACTATCAAAATTATCCCCTTCTGTAAACTGTGGAAGAAATTTACTGATGTTTTCTGCTTCTGGGGTGTGCTTACTTCATTCACCATTATCTCCATGACTCTGGTGAAGAGTCAGTATCTCCTTTTCTTGCTGCCTCTGCCTCTCCTTGTCCTCAGCTTTCAGGCATAGCAGTTTCTCATTCTCCTCAGCCTGTAGACATCTCAGTCTCTCTTCTGCTTCTGTTTCCAAACACCTGGCCTCCAACTCAAGTCTCTTTAGCTTCAGATGGATTTTTAAGTCCTCTGCAGACATGTTGAGCTGTCCATTCTCTGAGTGTTGTACATCTCCACAGCCAGTCTGATCTCCCTCCTGATTGCTGTTTTCTGATGCAGCTGTGACCAAAGCTGCAATCATGTCTGCCTTAATCAGGTTTCCATGCAACAATCCATTAGCCTGGCACATCTCGGCCAACTGGCTCCTTGACAGCTTGCCATACTCCTCTGCTGACATGCTTGCCTGCTCTCCCTGACTAACTAAGCTAACAAAAAAAATAAAACAATTGTGATCTGAACTCTGAATATTCACTGCATGGCTGATTTAGAGTACAAAATCACCTTCAGTGATCACTGTACACAAGCTACAGGAATTCACTATCCACACCACTACAAGCCAATCGCCAACAAATTGATATGTGGTGTGGATATCCCACCACTGCCAACCAATTAATATGTGATGCCCGTGCACTGGCCCAGCAATCAAGGAGCCTCAGTCCTCACCACTAACACCAGTGAGGGGCGTCTACATTGGGAAGGATAACAAATACACACACTGTAAAGTACAATTTCCCTTAAGAGCACACAGAGATCACAGTCAGTCTGGGGCTGGTTTCTCCCTTTCTCTCCAGATCCCAAATAAGACTCCCCACTGGCACAGCTACACAACACCCTCTCTGTCCAACCAGTACTTTGTGTCCCTGCCCAAGTAGCTGACAAACACACACTTTGAGATAAGAGTTATATACAACCACACAGACACTCCTGGGGAAGGCTGGCACAGGTCCTGCAGCTATGCCACTTCCTGCCAGTCTATAAGGTAGTACCAGCTGCCACCAACCACTAATATCAGCTACTAAAAAGGCCCTTACCAAAGGGTGTTCAATTATTACTATGCAATATTATTATCCAAATAGTAAGTCTGACCCAGGGCTAAAGCTATTGGAGTAGCTTGGATAGTATCACTATATATTTGCAATGTACTCTAGAGCTTAAATTATCTCTGCACAAAACAGCCACAGTTGAAAGGTTTAAAAATATTTAATAATAAATAATAAAAACACAAGACAATACTTCTTACTACACAGTGCTAGTCAAGAGTTCAGAGATCACAGGAAAATGCTTAAAATAATACAGTAGAATAGTTCATAGGTTCATAGGTTTATAGGTTGGTACTAGGCTATCGGCCCTAGGGCCTATACAAGCCTAGCCATAACAATTCCTTGGCTATTTTTTCCCACAGTATTTACTTGTTCTGACATCAATACAGAAAACAACTAGACTAAACTTACTATTTTCTATCTATATCTAAAAGCAATCATAGTTCTAAATAAACTTCCATATAAAGCAAAAGCAGGTACTGGTGAGTTGTTTTCAGTTTTAGACAAAATCCAAAATCCTCTCTCTCTTTGTCTCTGTGAAAGTCCTTTAAATTGATAATACATCATGCTGGCTCATTTTAGATTACATCATTCTTAACAGTTCTCTGGTTTCCCAGGCTAACAGAAACTCTAGATTTGCATTGCTTAGTAAGATTGCGCCTGGTCAGGAAACCACAGCAATTAAAGACATCATATATGGAAAATTTAGCAATTAACTCTGGTCTCAAAACAATAGAAATAATCTGCTGGTTCAGACACCACGGCTCTGAGCCCTGAGATCAAACATTCATAAAATGCTTGACTTATCAGCTTTCTTATAGCAGAGTTCATTGTTGTTACAGATTTGCAGTTCAACATCCAATACAATCTTTTCACATTTAAAAGAACAAGCCTATGGCTTTTATTAATATTTACAAAGACATAGAATTATCTACGAAATTCTATCTAGCTAGACTGTCAGCCTTCACATATCTTCACATAAACAATAATAGTGAAGTTTCTGAAGTGATCCTATTGGACTCAGTGTAATATGGCAAAGTCTCAACTTGATATTGCAGCAAGGGAAAGAAATGAGATAAAGATTTATTGGAAATGTAATAAAGATAGATAAAGTTAAAAATACAAGGAGAAAAAAGGATTATTCTCAGAAACAGAAAATATGAATGTATCGTTTTAGAAGATCCTGCAGCAAAAGATTTCCTTTCGTCTTATTCAATAACTTCTAAAGGTTTACATAAATTAGGTCTTAGATCAAAAATGATAACAAGAATTAACCACGTCAAGAATATATCTCTCCTGGATAGTAATAGGAAATATATTACCTCTCAACCTCTTAATGCAAAAAATCTGGACAAAGCTTGACAAACTGGGGGTACAAATAGGGACATATTTTAAATATTGCTCTTATAAACTTAGAAAGTTGCTAGAGTAACAGGATTTGTTTTAATATACCTTTTCTGAAGGATTTGAAGTCTGAAACTCAAATGTATGTCATTATTTACTGACGTCAGTCCTGAGATCATCCCAGTGATTTGCCAGGAAAAAAGCGGAATAGGCCAAAAGAATGAGCCAAAACTTTGGACATTCTGCAGAAATCTGTATAGTTGAGTGATATAGAAATTCTTGACTGTTTAAAAAATAGTATGAGAAAATGAATGCACAGAATAGTGGCATAGAAAATGAAAAGAAACGCATGTGATTTAAAAGGCAATATACAAAAAACTGTTAATCTTAGGATAGATGGAGACATGGTCTAGACAGAAGAGGAATAAAGGTCAGCAGGACTAAGACAGAATATATGTGTGTGAGTGAGAGGGAGGATAGAGGAATGGTGAGGATGCAGGGAGTAGAGGTGGTGAAGGTGGATGAGTTTAAGTACTTGAGATCAACAGTTCAGAGTAATGGTGATTGTGGAAGAGAGGTGAAGAAAAGAGTACAGGCAGGATGGAGTGGGTGGAGAAGAGTGTCAGGAGTGATTTGTGACAGACGAGTACCAGTAAGAGTGAAAGGGAAGGTCTACAAGAGGGTAGTGAGATCAGCTATGTTATATGGGTTGGAGACAGTGGCATTGACAAAAAGGCAGGAGTCAGAGCTTGACGTGGCAGAGTTGAAGATGTTAAGATTTGCACTGGGTGTGATGAGGGTGGACAGGATTAGGAATAAGTATATTAGAGGGTCAGCCCAGGTTGGAAGGTTTGGAGACAAAGCCAGAGAGGTAAGATTACGTTGGTTTGGACATGTGCTGAGGAGGAATGCTGAGTATATTGGGAAAAGGATGCTAAGGATGAAGCTACCAGGTAACAGGAAAAGAGGAAGGCCTAAGATAAGGTTTATGGATGTGGTGACAGAGGATATGCAGGTGGCTGGTGTGACAGAGCAAGATGCAGAGGACAGGAAGAAATGGAAACATGATCCGCTGTGGCGACCCCTAACGGGAACAGCCGAAGGAAGAAGAAGAAGAAGTAAATGAAGGTAGAAAAATGTTTTATATCAGAAATAAACCAGCAAATTAAAAGGTAGAATGAAAATAAAGTTCCAAGCAATGATGGCATTATCCCTGAATTATATAAATTATTACCTCAGAATGTTTAGCTCTTTTATAGAAAGTATTTACAGAAATTAAAATTACATTTACTATAACCCATTGCGGAAATATACAATACTCCTCTTTCTCCTTATTAAATCAGGCTAAAGATCTATTACTATAGTCTCTTCTTATAGACTCATATCATTACTGACTTTTAATTTCAAAGTTGTAATTCAACCCTTGCCAACCAATTAAAAATATACTACCTGTGTTGACAGCAGAAGGTCAGTTTGAATTTACAATAAATAGGCAAACAGAGAATAAAATCAAAAGAATAATTACTTTAATTTGATATGCCAATAATGATAAAGAAAAATATCTATAATTAACCTTTACAATAAAGAAGAACACTCTCAGATGTTCACCCTTTCTGTGGAATGGAATAAGCTGTAGTGCTCATTGTGGTGTTTAACAGCTGAGTAAAAACAGATGGAGAATTCAGGGATTTGAGTCCTGTTAGGATAGTGGACCCTTTTGAAGGAATTGAGCTGTATACTGGTGTAATGGTATCTATTTGTCCATAATGGAAGCTAAGATTCCAAATGGCACATTATTTGTATACTAGCTATGCTATGCAAGAGTGACAGGAGACTTAGTAAAGAATCATAGAACTTCTGCCTTCTTCCTCCATAAAATCAGACTAGTTAGTGATATAAAACTCCAGGTGTGCTCCTACTGTCTACTCCAGGGCATTTGATTTGATGTGATTGTCCTATCTGTTTCCTGTTCAAACCTGTGCTGAAATGCTCCATGTGATGCTTAAAGGGAACATATGGTGTGTAAGTACCAACCTAAGGACTCAGGTTAGAAGCACTTGGTATGGTGACAAGTTTTGATAAAGCAAAACATGTTTATACCTCATATTATTTCTGATTTGGCTAGGTAATGCTGAAAAGCTCTGAAGGGCTCTATAATGCTGCATTCGTTTATTTCATAAAAAAGGTTGATGATTTTCACAAGAAATATATATACATCCATGGATACCTTGCACTGATAATTGATGCAAGAATTTTCTTTTCTATCCTACTTTGTCACACAAATATTTCAGTAATTTGGCAAATGATATAGTCCTCTTCTCATGGCTATGGCCATTCAACTAATACAATAGTGAATATGCATCCATCAAACATCAGAAATGCACTTGTCCTTTATGTTTAATCAGCAACTGCATGTTAAGCTAAGCAGAACACTACAACTTTCAATACATTAATTACATCATACTGTGGGAACGTATGACAGAAACAGTTTGTTAAAGCCACAAAACTCAACATAACCTCATGTTTAAGATATTGTTGAACAACTGTGAAAAACAAGTCATGAATTACATTATTTTCTCAGCTGTATAAGTGAATAGTAAATAAGCATGCATTGAACAGGAGAAATGTACTTGTTCTATGTTTAATCATAAACTGCCTGTGAAGCTATGTAGAAAACTGCAACACTGAATGAATTAGTTTGTTAAATCCATTAACTTATCATAACTTCAAGTTTAACAAATTCCTAAATAAGAGTGAAAAACAAGTCATGAATTAAATAGTAATACTTTGCACAACTTTGTTAATGATACTGTAGTAGAAACTGTAGTATCACTGAGCTTTTGCCTTTTGAAACTTCAGGAAATATATTTAGTCAGTATTCCTTCCATTTATACCAGCCTTTAGCTTCATTTTAATTTAATATATTTTACAGAATATAGAATCAGTCAGATGACAGTACTGTTAGTTTATATTCTGATAATGATCTTACTTGTTATATCCATAGCTGTCAATCCCTACGTTCTCAGACAACATCATTTACAATTCTCCCAAAGCTTACTCCAAGCCATGTGACAGCTCTCTCGGTCTGTACAATACAAGTACAAAATCCATTTTACCTTTAAAAAGTTGCAGACTTATTCTGTGTAATGCTTACAATTTAGATGAATTACATTACAATGGATATGCACAATTGAGAGCCTATAAGTTGCTTGGAGCTTTAATCCTAGAATTCGAAAAAGAGTGAATGGTAGTGCTAACATTCTCAGATGTGTGTACAAAAGTGTTTATGAACCTCTCCATTCTAGGTATTGTAGAATTTGTTTAAATTACCTCTCAAATATGAAAGTACTTGAGCATAATGACTCAGAAATTTTTAACACCACACAGGCTTTCTCCAGGTATGGGTACAGTTCAGTGCTCTTACAGCTCATTAACATATATTCAATGAAATCAAGCTGTGAGCTCTGAATCATTCGGCTACATGAACACACGTTCTTACTAACCTAGAGGTGAGCATACCAGATAAAGTGAAAACAAGAAAGAGAACTTGCCAGAGCAAAAGAGATACAGAGAGGACTAAGCCACAAACATTCTTAATTTGTTCTCATTATCCATAAGTAGTATATTTCATTAAAGCCAACTGAACTGAAGCCCATCAGGTAACAGCTGAACGTCTGAAGGATTGTAAAAACATTTTATGTGGGGGACTGTGACCTCTGCACTCCCCAACAATAAACATATCTCCTTAGATGCCAAAACCTAAAATAAGTTGGACTACTTAGCAACATGTTGCTATTTTGTCCTCAGGTCACAACCAAATAGCATTCAGCTGAAACAGTTATGATGAAACAAATGACATCCTTTTATTGACCATTAAGTTTAACAGACGCACTCTGGTTTATAAGGGTATCTTATTCATGCAATGTTTTACCCAGCTACTATGATTTTGAAATATATCTGGCATAAAACTATAAGAGTTTTTGTTTATCACTTCTCTATTAACTTAACCATCTCATATATATATATATATATATATATATATATATATATATATATATATATATATTATGCTGTTTTGATGAACTTTTTGATTTATCTTAATATTATTTTTGGACTGTTTGTTTCTCATTTTATGCAACAATTTACCAACTACAAAAAAAACTTGTTTGGTATCAGCAAGCGTAATCCCTTGTGTAATTTGTCAGTGTAACCTAATCACCCAGATCCAATTTTTACACCACAGAGTGACTATCCATGATGTAATGTGCATCCTAAGGGCTGCGTTCTCCTATCTAGAGAATATGACATACCACAGTGGATGGCTAAATTGATTGCTCCACACTAATCTCCCCTCCAACAGGTACCCCTAGAGTCTGTGCTGCTGCCCACAACTCCATTAATTTTTGGGTGCATTCTGTTAACACACCTATGTAGTTCATCTGAGATGTCCAGGTTTGCAGTGGCAATTCCAGGTTCTTTCTCTTGCCAGGAACAAAAGAGGCACAGTAGCTTGCTGGTGGGACACATACAACATGAAAAAGAACACCAAATCAACATGCATATAAAGTATATAATACATAATATAAGACAACAACTCAGCCATAGTCCACTATTAAAAATGAAATACTATTTCCCTATGAAAAACAATGAATGCCATGAGTTTACAAATTATGGTAATGCTCACAACACAGAGGTCCAGAACAAGAAATGACAGGGGTCCAGATGGAGAGATGATAAAATCAGAAAGCAAAGGACAGTGGTGTTGCTGGAACTGTATTCATCCTCAAGTCTTGGTGAGCACCTGCATTAGGTGGACCCTGTTTTTACAAAATCTCACCAATGTGACACTGATATATAGACTGCATTTTATATAACATATATCATGGACAGACGTAGGTTAACAAATAAAACAGACAGCTGGCTTCACAAGTCCCAGGATACAAAAAAGTATCCAGTGCTGGTAGGTGCACTGGTGCCAGGACTGGAAAAAATGACAGTGTGGAATCCTCAAGACACGGAAACACTCCTACAATGGGGTTAAGCCAGGCTCAGGAAGATGATCCCCCCGTTGTAGAAGGAAGTAGTAGTCCATAAAAACAGAAAAACTGACATTCCAAAAAGGAGCAATAAATATGATAAAAGTGGACTACTGAGGATAAGAAAGAAAGAAATTATGTATTGCTAATATTATGCAAGAGCCCAGAATTTCTGGATAGAAGATATTCAAAACGATCAAGAGAGGAATCAGAGGAAAGAAAAATACTTGCACAAAAAAAAAATATGAAAATCTTCAAATGTAAAATTGTATTCACTAACAAAACCGATTCATGAAATATACTATATAGATCAAGAAGCCTTGGGTCATTTGGAAAAAAAAGCAGCTGAGGAAGTGCAAAAATATAAAGAACAAAACTCAGAGATTTTTGAAAAGTATAAAAAAGAAACACGGACATGGGAAGGAAAGAGAGATTTGATGTAATATAATATTTATGCAAAGGAGAAAGCCAAACTAAGCAATACAAAAAAGCTGCTCCAACGATATTTAAAGAGAAATATAGGCAAAGGCACGCACCCACATATAGAAAAAATTCACAAATACAAAAATAAGATCACAAAGGGGGAATTTATCATAGAAGATTAGTAAAGTAGTAGTTAAACAAATAGAAGCTGAAGTTATGGAATATCTGTGAAGTGAAGGATTTAGTGTAGAAAGCCTAGCACAGGTTATGTCACAGCATGATGGGAACAGTGAGTCCCCAAAGTATGGAGAAACAGGTGGGGTGTGAGACATCTGAAGAAGAAATATGGACATGAGGAAAGAAAAAGAGATCTAATATAGTGCAATTTTTATGCAAAGCAGAAAGCAAACCTAATCAATCCAAAAAAGCAACACCAAAGATATCTGAAGAGAAAATAAAGGCAAAGGCATCTGAATATGGAAAATTTTACAATGCAAAAAAATAAGAAAACAAAGGGGGAGAAGTAAAAAAGAGGTGTGGTAATGGAGAATTTAAAGAAATAGAAGTTGAAGTTATGGATTACCTGCAAAGTGAAGGATTTAGTGTAGTAAATCCAACTCTGGTAATATTACAGCATGATGGAACAAATCCCTAAATTAAGGAGAAACAGGTGGAATGGGAAGTATCTGATTACTTGCCACAAGCATATACTATGGAGCCTTAATCAGGAAACCAGTACAACAGTCCAGCTGGAGTTGCACAGCAAAGTAAGAACAGGAAATGGTGGCAAATCTGACGCAGTCAATATTGTAGCGTGACAGGCCAGTGAGACCCATATAGAAGAGCAATAGATGACGCAGGATGCAGCTGAAGAGAATAGGTTACAGGAAGATGTTTTGCAACTTTCTCTAGAATGCCTGCAGGAAATGGAGAATAAAGAATGTGCTCACAGTTTAGAAGAAAAAGATCTGAGGGAAGAGTTGCCTGATGGATAGACATATTAAGATCAATGAAAGAAATAGAATACAGAAAGTCAATAAGACTCAAAATGTTAGACGTCTGATAAAACAAACACAGTAATCAAGACTATTAACAGAAATTCATGTGATTTAACAGAAGTAAATAGGATACATTACTGTGCTGCAAAATTAATAACAGATAAAGTCTTACCACAAAAATACAAGACAATGAGGGAAAGGAAGAGAAGAAATCAAATGCCATCCTGGAAGTATCAAATACAGAAAACTATAAAGCAATTAATACAAGAAGTGTCACTGTTAGATGAGTATAGAAGAGGGAACAGATCAACAACAATTCTTAGAAAGATAAGTGTGATAAAAGCAATGTGCAGTACTAGAACAGACCAGGATCTGTGTGCATTATTACAAATAATAAACTAAAACTATCAGCACAGGCAGAAAAACGTAGATGATATGCAGATAAATATAAAGGAAAAGTACAAAATAAACAATTCATTGATGATCCAAAAAAGTTTTATATTGAATTGGGAAACAAAGCAAAAGGAACAGAAATACCACCAAAAAAAGAAGAAATAGGCACATTTTAGAGAAATATCTATGAAGGCCCTGTGGAACATAACAAAGATGCTGAATGGATAGAAGAAGTCAAAAAAAAAAAAAAAAACGGTAAGAAGTTCAAATGTACAGGATACAGAATGGGATGAAGTAGCGGCCAGAGAAATTGAAACAAAACTAAGAAAAGCTCCTAACTGGAAAACTCCAGGCCTGGATGCAGTACCAAATTTCCGGCTAAATGTTATCATTTAAACATCATTATGCAAAGATTTACCTCTGAGAAAGAACTGTTTATATGCATACCCTGAACACACACAAACCTGGTTAATAAAAGGAAAAACAAATAACTTGCAAGCTATCCTAAAAACTGTAGACCAATAATTTGCCTACCAACAATATATAAACTGTATACTGGAGTTGATTTCGACGAAGTTTATAGTCATTTAGAAGAAACCTCAATCATGGCAATAGAACAAAAGGGTAACAGAAGAAAGTCATATGGAACAAAGGATCATTTGTTGTTACATAAAGTAATAATGGAAAATTGTAAAAAGGGAAACAATCTGAGTATGGCATGAATAGATTACAAAAAAGTATTTGACAGTATCCCACATTCATGGATAAAAGAATGCTTACAAATGTATAAGATACACCCTAAATTAGTCTATGTCTGTAGTCTGTAGTCTATGACAGAAGAATGCCAAAGAAGCTGAAAAGTAAGGTGTATAAGAAGTGGTGCAACCAGTACTATTGTATGGTACAGAAACCTGGGAAGTAAAGGCAGAACAGCTGAAGAAGCTAGAGTTGATGGAAATGAAGTGCCTAAGAAGGGTGGTAGGATGCACACTATGAGACAAACAAAGAAATGAGGACATGAGAGCAGAAGCCAACGTAGCTCCAATTGTAGAAAAGATCAAAGAGAACAGATTATGGTGGTTTGGGCACATGCAGAAAAGCAGAAGATAATCTGGTGAGGAAGATTTGGGGCAGACAGGAAGAAGGAAAGAGGAAGTGAGAAAGTCTATCAAGAGGTGGATGGATTATGTGAAAGAAGATCTGCGACAGTCAGGCATGAGTGTTGAAGAAGGCAGGGGTGTGGCACTGGATCGAGAGACTTAGCAACAGTTAACACGATACCCTGACCTCATGTAGAAAAAAATGGGAAAAAGGGGGCTGATAAAGGTGATGACACCCTAAATTGATTGATTACATTACAGTGACCATGAAACTGTGGCAAACCACTTTGCATTTAAGCTATGGTAAAGGACAAATTATTATCCCAGAAATAAAAGTTGAAAGGGGGTATTCCTGAGTGACTCCTTGTCACAACTGCTCTTTTGTCTTGGCCTTAATCCATTAAGCTGTCTTCTTAACAGATTAGGTCATGGTTAAAATTTGGCTCCCATAAAACAGCAACGTGTAAAGACTTCTCATCTGCTTTTTGTGGATTATTTAAAACTGTATACAGTAGAACCTCCATAGCTGACAACCACCCTACATTGACCACCTCTTTAAGCTGACCTAATTTTCATAGACAGGACATGCACAACATGTACTCAATGGAAGACTGACCTCTCCATATTGACCACTTCTGTAAGTTGTATCTTGACCACTTGGACTGTGACACATAATATTAATTTACCCTCTATAACTTGACCAATCGAGTCCAATCTACAACAAGGGGTAGAAGGTGTGGGCTTTGCCCCTTAGTTGTAGTATTTTTTCTTTAGTATAAGTTCTTTTTTTCATGTTTTATTATTACCACATGTTGGATTAGGCCTACTGTCCCATTGTTTATCACATGTTGCTGAAGATTTTTTCAACAAGAAGGACTTGTCTGAATTGTAGGTACATCCTAAAGTTATTGAAATAGTTTACAGTTAATTGAGACATGATGACCCAAAGGAAAGAACTCAAAGACCTGACATTGTAGGAAAAGGTTGATCTTCTACATTTTCTGGAAATCAGCAGCCAAAGAAATATGGTAGAACATTTTGGTGTTAGCAGGACCACAGTTAGCAATATCCAAAAATGTAAACATGAGTACTTGGAGAAATATGGTAAGGAAAGCGAAGACCTACAGCAGAAAAGGAGGAAAACTTCCCTCAATGAAGTCAATAAAGCCACATTAAGCTGGTTCAAACAAATGAGGGCAGTTAACGCCCAAATCTCTGGGCCAATGATCCAAGAAGTTGCTAAAAAATTTACGCAGGAATTCAGGGTGGCAGATTTCCAAGCATCAAGTAGTTGGTTCGAGAAATTTAAATGCCAACACGAGATCTCCCAGAAAGTCTTTTGCGGTGAATCCAATGAAGTTCCAATAGAAGTTTTGGAAGAGTTCATCAAAAAGCTCCTGGACTTCGCCAGAGGTTTCAAGGATGACATCTTTAATGCTGACAAGTGTGGGCTCTTTTTCAAGGCAATGACTGACAGAATCCAAGTCATGAAGGGTGACAAATGTAAGAGTGGAAAACTTTCCAAAGAACTTTCACAGTTCTGCTTTACGGTAGCTCAACTGGAGAGAAACTAAAGCCCTTGGTGATTGGTAAATTGGCAAAGCCATGTGCATTCAAGTACCTGAAGCTGGAAGACCACCCCATCACTTGGAGGTCAAACAAATGTGCATGGATGACTGGTGCCATATGTGAGGAGGGGGTAAGGGGTATCAACTAAGAAATGAAGAAGAAACAGACCAAGACTGACTCTTTTTGCAGAAAGAATGATTAAACCATGAGAAAACAGTAAATGTATTGCTTTTGTGTGATATGTTTGTATGATTTTACTGTGTTTTGATTATGTATGATTTGATGTGATATTCTCTAATAAAAGCTGTACAAGAAAGTAAAGTACATGTATGCACCAGTACAGTAGGCTTGGTTCCTTATGTTGCCACCTCCATATGTTGACCAGTTTGTTACAGTCCCTTGGGTGGTGAACTTACAGAGGTTTTACTGTAGTTCATCAGATAAGGAGCTGAAAGCACAACTGTAAGTGGTCAAAACTTTCTCAGATGATATAAGAATGTCATTTGTTCTTGATAAATGTGCAAAAGCAACCTTTGAAGCAGAAAAGCTGCAACATCAAGAAAATATCAGTCTGGTACAGGAATATGATCTAAAGGAACTTGAGCAGTAGAAAGTGTATAAATATTTGGGAATTGTTGAAGACTAACAATAAAACATGAACAAATGCAAACAAAACATAGCAAGAAATATTTTAGAAGACTAAAATTAATATTGAAAATGGCCCTGACATCTAGGAACAAAATACAAGCTATAAACCAATTTGCCTTTACTGTTTTAACTTACAGTTTTGGGGTGACTTACTAGCCCCAAAAGGTATTGAAACATTTGGACAGAAAAACAAAACAAAAATGCTTCAGGGTTATCAAATGATTTATAAAAATCAATATGTATACAAAGATTATATATTACCTGTTCTGAAGGAGGTATCTGCCTCCTTAAAATTCATTACATGTATAGATCTGCAATCATAGGACCGCATACATATCTGCTGTTCTCACAAGATCCAAACATAGTGAAATTTTTGAAACAAGAAGAGAATAAGTCTAAGATAACTTCCCTGCTTAGTTTAGCAGAAGCATACAAGCAGGGATCGAAATCACACCAGTAGACAAAAATCAGCCAGCAACTGAATGTGCCAAAAAAGAAAAGAAAGAGTATAAGCTGAAGGATCAAATGAGAAGGCAAGAAATGTGGAAAAGGCATAAATATGGTTGCAAGTACAGAAAACTCCTGGAACAACCTCATGTTCATCAGGATCTGATACAGGAATGGTTAAGGAGAGGTGAATTTAAACCAAAAGATGAAAGGTTAATATTGTTGGCCCAGGATGTGGACTGTGTACACGTTGGTTTACAAAATCCATTGAACATGTTGGAGAAACAGACAAGTGCAGGTTTTGTAAAAACAGAATTGGAAACTGTCACACATCTTTTTGTGGGGTGCAATACACTAATGGCAGAGGGCCTGTATACTGAAAGGCATAATAATGTGGCAAGACTGTTGCATTGAGGATTGTGCAAACATTATAATATTGAAGTAGCTGAAAACCATTAGAAACATGAGCCACAAAGCATTATAGAAAATGATGAAGTTTATACACATGGGATCACCCATTACTAACAATTCAAAAAACAGATGTGAAAAAAACAGATATAGTAGTCAATGAAACGAAGACAAAAGTAACACTGATCATTGAAATTGCTATACCCAGTGATTACAGTGTCTTATGTACAGAGAGAGAGAGAGAGTTAGTTATAAAACACCAGAATTTGCAAACAGAAATGGGGGCAAAATGGATGAAGGATATTCAGACAGTTCCAATAGCAGTGTGATCAATGGGCCGCATGAAAATGAATTTACAATGTTATTAAGATATACTAATAATAACATGTAACTCCATTTGAATTACAGGAGTCATTACTGGGCACATTGTGGGTGCTGCAAAGAGAACTTTTGGCTTACATCAAAGACTGAAACAATACTAATTTCAAGAAATGTAATCATACTTTGGCTTGGGAATGGGATCCATTCCTGTCATGGTATTAGAAGCCCAAAAGACTTGAAATGAAATAGAGAGCATAAAAAGTACTAATTTGTCTTGCTCAATGATTATGGTTTGGATGAAATGTTGGTATGCGACAGTGTAATAAGACAGTGTAATAAGACAAGGGTGTAGCTTCTGATACAACAGAGGTAGGAAAATGTCATGCACAAAGATTTGTGTGCTTTGGTAAAAAAGAGAAAACATATCATTAACCCAAATTCAAGAACAGAAAGTCAGACTTATTTTGCTCTGTGCTGCATTGTACAGAAAATAAATACATCATATTTTGCCAGAATTCAAGATAAAATGCATACCTTCCCACTGCAGACACTAGTGAGTAACAAAGTAGTGTAAATGTTTATTAAAAATGTTTTGAAGTAGAAGCAGGAGTGGTCAGTTAATATCTCCTGGATAACTATGATAGTTCTGACACTCAGGAAAAATGTGGGACAGGGTCTGACAGTCCTTGGACTAAAAAAACTAGAAACATGCAGTTTGGCTAGTTTATTTTACTGAGCATTTACAACTGGTGTTAAAGAGGTAAGAACTGCTTTGAGAACATAAGTCAGTGTCATTCAACAAAAAAATGAAAAGAGCATTGAGAAATACATAAACTGTACCAAGCACTGAGAAATACATAAACTGTACCAAGTACTGAGAAATACATAAACTGTACCAAGCACTGAGAAATACATAAACGGTACCAAGCACTGAGAAATACATAAACTGTACAAAGTACTGAGAAATACATAAACTGTACCAAGCACTGAGAAATACATAAACTGTACAAAGTACTGAGAAATACATAAACTGTACCAAGCACTGAGAAATATATAAACTGTACCAAGTACTGAGAAATACATAAACTGTACCAAGCACTGAGAAATACATAAACTGTACCAAGTACTGAGAAATACATAAACTGTACCAAGTACTGAGAAATACATAAACTGTACCAAGCACTGAGAAATACATAAACTGTACAAAGTACTGAGAAATACATAAACTGTACCAAGCACTGAGAAATACATAAACTGTACAAAGTACTGAGAAATACATAAACTGTACCAAGCACTGAGAACTACATAAACTGTACAAAGTACTGAGAAATACATAAACTGTACCAAGCAGTGAGAAATACATAAACTGTACCAAGTACTGAGAAATACATAAACTGTACCAAGCACTGAGAAATACATAAACTGTACAAAGCACTGAGAAATACATAAACTGTACCAAGCACTGAGAAATACATAAACTGTACAAAGTACTGAGAAATACATAAACTGTACCAAGCACTGAGAAATACATAAACTGTACCAAGCACTGAGAAATACATAAACTGTACCAAGCACTGAGAAATACATAAACTGTACAAAGTACTGAGAAATACATAAACTGTACCAAGCACTGAGAAATACATAAACTGTACCAAGCACTGAGAAATACATAAACTGTACCAACTACTGAGAAATACATAAACTGTACCAAGTACTGAGAAATACATAAACTGTACCAAGCACTGAGAAATACATAAACTGTACCAAGCACTGAGAAAAACGTAAACTGTACCAAGTACTGAGAAATACATAAACTGTACCAAGCACTGAGAAATACATAAACTGTACAAAGTACTGAGAAATACATAAACTGTACCAAGCACTGAGAAATACATAAACTGTACAAAGTACTGAGAAATACATAAACTGTACCAAGCACTGAGAAATACATAAACTGTACCAAGCACTGAGAAAAACGTAAACTGTACCAAGCACTGAGAAATACATAAACTGTACCAAGTACTGAGAAATACATAAACTGTACCAAGTACTGAGAAATACATAAACTGTACCAAGCACTGAGAAATACATAAACTGTACCAAGCACTGAGAAATACATAAACTGTACCAAGCACTGAGAAATACATAAACTGTACCAAGCACTGAGAAATACATAAACTGTACAAAGTACTGAGAAATACATAAACTGTACCAAGCACTGAGAAATACATAAACTGTACCAAGCACTGAGAAATACATAAACTGTACCAAGCACTGAGAAATACATAAACTGTACCAACTACTGAGAAATACATAAACTGTACCAAGTACTGAGAAATACATAAACTGTACCAAGCACTAAGAAATACATAAACTGTACCAAGTACTGAGAAATACATAAACTGTACCAAGCACTGAGAAATACATAAACTGTACCAAGCACTGAGAAATACATAAACTGTACCAAGTACTGAGAAATACATAAACTGTACCAAGCACTGAGAAATACATAAACTGTACCAAGTACTGAGAAATACATAAACTGTACCAAGCACTGAGAAATACATAAACTGTACCAAGCACTGAGAAATACATAAACTGTACCAAGCACTGAGAAATACATAAACTGTACCAACTACTGAGAAATACATAAACTGTACCAAGCACTGAGAAATACATAAACTGTACCAAGCACTGAGAAATACATAAACTGTACCAAGCACTGAGAAATACATAAACTGTACCAAGTACTGAGAAATACATAAACTGTACCAAGCACTGAGAAATACATAAACTGTACCAAGCACTGAGAAATACATAAACTGTACCAAGCACTGAGAAATATATAAACTGTACCAAGCTGAGAAATACATAAACTGTACCAAGTACTGAGAAATACATAAACTGTACCAAGCACTGAGAAATACATAAACTGTACAAAGTACTGAGAAATACATAAACTGTACCAAGCACTGAGAAATACATAAACTGTACCAAGCACTGAGAAATACATAAACTGTACCAAGCACTGAGAAATACATAAACTGTACCAAGCACTGAGAAATACATAAACTGTACCAAGCACTGAGAAATACATAAACTGTACA
The DNA here is from genome assembly GCF_019279795.1 of Protopterus annectens. Taxonomy (NCBI): domain Eukaryota; kingdom Metazoa; phylum Chordata; order Ceratodontiformes; family Protopteridae; genus Protopterus; species Protopterus annectens. The sequence goes on along the minus strand of NC_056727.1, from coordinate 65,442,935 downwards.
AAGTACTGAGAAATACATAAACTGTACCAAGCACTGAGAAATACATAAACTGTACAAAGTACTGAGAAATACATAAACTGTACCAAGCACTGAGAAATACATAAACTGTACCAAGCACTGAGAAATACATAAACTGTACCAACTACTGAGAAATACATAAACTGTACCAAGCACTGAGAAATACATAAACTGTACCAAGTACTGAGAAATACATAAACTGTACCAAGCACTGAGAAATACATAAACTGTACCAAGCATTGAGAAATACATAAACTGTACCAAGTACTGAGAAATACATAAACTGTACCAAGCACTGAGAAATACATAAACTGTACCAAGTACTGAGAAATACATAAACTGTACCAAGCACTGAGAAATGCATAAACTGTACCAAGCACTGAGAAATACATAAACTGTACCAAGCACTGAGAAATACATAAACTGTACCAACTACTGAGAAATACATAAACTGTACCAACTACTGAGAAATACATAAACTGTACCAAGCACTGAGAAATACATAAACTGTACCAAGCACTGAGAAATACATAAACTGTACCAAGCGCTGAGAAATACATAAACTGTACCAAGCACTGAGAAATACATAAACTGTACCAAGCGCTGAGAAATACATAAACTGTACAAAGTACTGAGAAATACATAAACTGTACCAACTACTGAGAAATACATAAACTGTACCAAGCACTGAGAAATACATAAACTGTACAAAGTACTGAGAAATACATAAACTGTATCAAGCACTGAGAAATACATAAACTGTACCAAGCACTGAGAAATACATAAACTGTACCAAGCACTGAGAAATACATAAACGGTACCAAGCACTGAGAAATACATAAACTGTACAAAGTACTGAGAAATACATAAACTGTACCAAGCACTGAGAAATACATAAACTGTACAAAGTACTGAGAAATACATAAACTGTACCAAGCACTGAGAAATATATAAACTGTACCAAGTACTGAGAAATACATAAACTGTACCAAGCACTGAGAAATGCATAAACTGTACCAAGCACTGAGAAATACATAAACTGTACCAAGCACTGAGAAATACATAAACTGTACCAAGCACTGAGAAAAACATAAACTGTACCAAGCACTGAGAAATACATAAACTGTACCAAGTACTGAGAAATACATAAACTGTACCAAGCACTGAGAAATACATAAACTTTACCAAGCACTGAGAAATACATAAACTGTACAAAGTACTGAGAAATACATAAACTGTACCAAATACTGAGAAATACATAAACTGTACCAAGCACTGAGAAATACATAAACTGTACCAAGCACTGAGAAATACATAAACTGTACCAAGCACTGAGAAAAGCATAAACTGTACCAAGCACTGAGAAATACATAAACTGTACCAAGCACTGAGAAATACATAAACTGTACCAACTACTGAGAAATACATAAACTGTACCAAGCACTGAGAAATACATAAACTGTACCAAGTACTGAGAAATACATAAACTGTACCAAGCACTGAGAAATACATAAATGGTACCAAGCACTGAGAAATACATAAACTGTACCAAGCACTGAGAAATGCATAAACTGTACCAAGCACTGAGAAATACATAAACTGTACCAAGCACTGAGAAATACATAAACTGTATCAAGCACTGAGAAATACATAAACTATACAAAGTACTGAGAAATACATAAACTGTACCAAGTACTGAGAAATACATAAACTGTACCAAGCACTGAGAAATACATAAACTGTACCAAGCACTGAGAAATGCATAAACTGTACCAAGCACTGAGAAATACATAAACTGTACCAAGCACTGAGAAATACATAAACTGTACCAAGCACTGAGAAATACATAAACTGTACCAAGCACTGAGAAATACATAAACGGTACCAAGCACTGAGAAATACATAAACTGTACAAAGTACTGAGAAAAACGTAAACTGTACCAAGCACTGAGAAATACATAAACTGTACCAAGCACTGAGAAATACATAAACTGTACCAAGTACTGAGAAATACATAAACTGTACCAAGCACTGAGAAATACATAAACTGTACCAAGCACTGAGAAATACATAAACTGTACCAAGTACTGAGAAATACATAAACTGTACCAAGCACTGAGAAATACATAAACGGTACCAAGCACTGAGAAATACATAAACTGTACCAAGCACTGAGAAATGCATAAACTGTACCAAGCACTGAGAAATACATAAACTGTACCAAGCACTGAGAAATACATAAACTGTACCAAGCACTGAGAAATACATAAACTATACAAAGTACTGAGAAATACATAAACTGTACCAAGTACTGAGAAATACATAAACTGTACCAAGCACTGAGAAATACATAAACTGTACCAAGCACTGAGAAATGCATAAACTGTACCAAGCACTGAGAAATACATAAACTGTACCAAGCACTGAGAAATACATAAACTGTACCAAGCACTGAGAAATACATAAACGGTACCAAGCACTGAGAAATACATAAACTGTACAAAGTACTGAGAAATACATAAACTGTACCAAGCACTGAGAAATACATAAACTGTACCAAGCACTGAGAAAAACGTAAACTGCACAAAGTACTGAGAAATACATAAACTGTACCAAACACTGAGAAATACATAAACTGTACCAAACACTGAGAAATACATAAACTGTACCAAGTACTGAGAAATACATAAAGTGTACCAAGTACTGAGAAATACATAAACTGTACCAAGCACTGAGAAATACATAAACTGTACCAAGTACTGAGAAATACATAAACTGTACCAAGCACTGAGAAATACATAAACTGTACCAAGCACTGAGAAATACATAAACTGTACCAAGCACTGAGAAATACATAGACTGTACCAAGCACTGAGAAATACATAAACTGTACCAAGCACTGAGAAATACATAAACGGTACCAAGCACTGAGAAATACATAAACTGTACCAACTACTGAGAAATACATAAACTGTACCAAGCACTGAGAAATACATAAACTGTACCAAGCACTGAGAAATACATAAACTGTACCAACTACTGAGAAATACATAAACTGTACCAAGCACTGAGAAATACATAAACGGTACCAAGCACTGAGAAATACATAAACTGTACCAAGCACTGAGAAATACATAAACTGTACCAAGTACTGAGAAATACATAAACTGTACCAAGCACTGAGAATTACATAAACTGTACCAAGTACACGGTACCAAGCACTGAGAAATACATAAACTGTACCAAACAAATACAATAACATGAACTGCCTAACCCTCTGTTTCGGGTTCGCTGAAATAATCCAAACAGAAAAAAAATTAGATCTGACTATTTTAGGCTAGCACCATAGCTCTCAAGTTATTTGTTCAAGAATTCTGGGCAAGCCAAAAATAAAAGGGAGTTAAAATCAGGAACATTTTTAAATTTTACCTAATTCACTTAAAAAGTTAATATGTATTTCTGAAGATTAAGAAGTGTAAAACTCCAGTGACTGGCATTACTAAGTATAATAATGAGTGATTTATCAGAAAATCAAAAATGTTATGAAGGACAGTAAAAACATTGGAAGCAAAATCAGGGACATTCTGCAAAAAATAGGGACAGTCAGGCGGTACGGATCGTACTCAAAAGGGAAGGTCTTGTCACAAAAAATTACATGATTTGAATACTTTTTTGATATGTGGGATTTAAAATAATACACTTATGATTTTTTGAATGTTACTATAATTGTTTATGAGCAAGTCTCAGCAAAACACTTTAAGAATTTGTACTTATAATGACAGAGATGGTTAAAACGACATATCTTTAAATTCCTAAGTGTGGCTTTTTCATTCTCAGACAGTTTAGTATGGTTTGATCATCCATAGTACTAACAAGCCAAAAAAATAAAGAAACAGTAGCCATAGTCAACTTTTCATCTTCAAAATATGGAACACTATACTGCCTCTCATCAAGTGGAATAAATAGTTAGTGTGGAATATTTCCTACTAACTAGAAAGGTAGCTCATAGTATGATAAAAATGTTACATTATACTTTTTTTTACCAGAAACAACTGAAATTGCAAAATTCAAGACCTAGATGGGCAAGCCAAGCATCTCCCTTCAATCAGTAACAAGGGCACAAAATCAGAAACACTCTTAAACCTTTCTCTTAAATACTTAGAAAATTAATAGAAAAGTAAATTTTGCATTATTAAGCATTTTAAAGGATGGGCGGCTGTGGTAATGCAGCAGTTAGCATTGCTGCCTCACAGCAAGAGGTTCTCTGGTTCGATCCTCGGCTGGGGTGCCTTCTGTGCAGAGTCTGCATGTCCTCTCTGTGGTCACGTGGGTTTCTTCCGGGTGCTCCGGTTTCCTCCCACATCCCAAATACATGCTGAAGGTGGACTGGACACTCTAAATTAGCCCTAGGTGTGAGTGTGTGCATGTGTGTGCTTTCTGTGGAAGGATGGGTGCCAGGCTGGCAACTCAACAATGTAAAACTCCACTGCCAATCATGAGCGGACAGGTGATCCGCTGTGGCAACCCCTAATCGGGAAAAGCGGAAAGAAAAAGAAGCATTTTAAAGGATACAAAATCTGAAACTTGTATGCCTATCATTATTTAGGGACTGCAATTTGCAACAGTTGCCAGAAGCCACAAATTTTAAAAGGAACAGAGTAAAATTCCTTTTAGTTTCCTTGTTCAAGAATTTTAGACAAAGACGAAAATAATGAGGGACAAAAAGGGGCAAATTTCAAATATTGTTTTATGCATTTGTTAACCAGATAAACCTAATGGGTAAAGTACCCCTTTTCAGTGGTTACTAGGATCACTGTCTGGTTAAGTGACTTGCTCAATTCACAAAGTAAGAAAATGGAGGTGAAAGGATTCAAGTCCTGTACCTTTCACTACAGGAAAACGTTTTTTTTTAACATAAGTGCCAGACAACTCCAAATCACTTAAAATGTTAACAGAACAATAAGTGTAGCATGGATGCACATTCTCTGAACAATAAAAACCATGAAACTAATTACCTGTATTATTCTCTGGCAGTAATCCTCAGTGATTTACCAGAAAAAAGAAGATAATGGGGACTTGAGCATAAATATGAGGCAAAATTAGATCTGCAAAGTTGAAGAGAGACAAGGGGCAGACCTATTGTGATTCACTTTAAAAAATTCACAGACCAATAGGTTTTGCATCAACATGCAATTTCTGAGCATTTCAATATCAAAAACTATGAAAATCTAATAACTGACATTACTGCCTGACAATAAACCTTAGTGATTTTTTAACCATCAGTGCTTTATCAGAAAATTAAGTCATGAGTAAAGGTCTGGCATGTAGTGCAGAGAATTAAGGTTCTAATTTCTCAGTGAGTTGCTTCCTGTAGTCAGGGATACAGGGTTTGATTCCTTCTACTTACATTTGCCTACTGTGTGACTTTGAGCAAGTCTCTTAATCAGACAGTGCTCCTGGGTTACCCCTTTACCAGTTTTAAAAGACAAAAAAAAGATAGGGCATACATATGAAGCTAAATACTTGTATGTAGTTTCTGAACAATAAGAGCAGAGTTGGATCATGGTCAAATGCCACCCCCCTCCCCCACAGCCATTTCATTTACTGGCTGCCTTCCCAGTCACCATATAAAACTGTTGCAGTCTGTTAATGTGCATACTATTTTTCTTTAATTTATCAAAAGGCACAATCTTACGCTGGATTTTTGCATCACATCCTGAAAAGTACTAATTTTTTGGTGTCTTAGCTTATTCCTTTAGTGACCACCTCCCAACATATTTAATTTCACACCAAACTCAGCTCCAACTAAACACTACTACAAAGACTACGGAACTTGACCACCTTTTGAAACAATATCTTCATTTACTGCTTACAACATTACAGCTGGAATATACTTAAACAACTCCCTTTAGATAAAACTACAACAGACTTTAACAATATATTTCTAAATAGATGAAACAACTTAGCCCTAGCTCATACAAATACAATGAAAAATATCAATGTGCCTTGGCTATCTAAAAGCACAAAAAATATGATTTAGATCAATGCAAAATTTGAAGAAGCTACCAAAAACTAAAAACAAATGAATTACCTACCTACAACACTTCAGACAAATGAAAAAAACAATTAAAATGAAACATAAGACAAGATAAAAAAAACATATTACACACACTTTCGGAAAATCATAAAGCTGATCCAAAAGTATCACATAATTTACTAAAACCTGGCAAAAAAAATTCAGCTTACTCCCAGTTACCCCTGACCCTAATGAGAGCATTGCCTCCAGTTTCAGTTCCCACTTTATCCAGTCTGTAACATCCATATTAAAATGGATACCCCATCTAGCTCCTCCACCTCCTGCTATATCCACTAACAAATATTTTTACATCAAACCTGTCTCTACCTCCTTTATTAAAAAAATCTCCATAAATTAAAAAACACCACTAAAGTTCCTGATAAACTTCCTCCCAAATACATCAAAATAGCTGCAGAAGTACTTGAATATCCTATATTCAAAAAAAACACTCAATAACAGAAAATTACATTTACCTACTCTAGAGAAAATCCTTTATCATACCACTTCACCAAGACAGTATCTCATCTGACCTATCTAATTTAAGACCCATTGCCATTCTGTTCCCTCTCTTCAAAATCTTGGAAAATTACATACACTCACAGCTTTTGCACCATAGAACTACTACAGCCTTGCTCAGCTTCATAAACAGAATCAATAACATTAGAAATTCTAGCAATCTGGTATCTACTCTTTTCTTAGATCTAGCCAAAGCCTTTGACACCATCTACCACCAACTACTTCTACATAAACTTGCATCAGTAGGTCTCACCATTACTGCCCTTCTCTGGTTTTATAGCTACTTGACAAATAGGCATTGGACAGTTAAATGGGAAAACAATTACTCTTCTTTACTGCTTGTATCCATAGGAGTTTCTCAAGGATCTATCCTTCAGCCATTTCTTTTTAACATATTCATTAATGACATGCGAACAGCTTTCCAACAAGCCCCTCTATTCCAGATGTAATGCTCATTTGCTTAACTAAACACCTCCATACCCTTCATCACTCAGTAATCTTTCTCCTCAACTGAAAAATGGCTACACACATCCCAACTCCTGCTGAATGCTATAAAAAACAAATTCAGACTATTTACCCCAAACAGTCAAACCTCCAGCTCAATCAATTCTCTGTCTTTTCCAGTAGAAATACAGTGAATTAAATGGTAAACAATACAAAACTCCATAGACCACCAACTAAAATTAAAAATTCAGCAAACAGTGAAAAAACAAATAAAAAATTAAGAAGTCTATACTGGGACAAGCAATTTCTCCAGGAGGCAGCCAGGAAAGCCATCACCTCCACCTCATTACTACCAACCTTGCTTTATACCTCCCTCATTCTAACAAACCTTAATTCTTCCCTAACCTGAAAACTTCAATAGCATTACAATAAAATAGCCAAATTTGCTGCTAATCTATCATACAGGTCCCACAACTGCTTAGCTCTTAAAGAACTAAACTGGCTAGAGTTACCACTCACCCTCACCTGCACAGAACTTCTAATCATTCATAAGCAATGCAACAAACTTGAACTATGTCCTAGCCTTCATCCTTTGTTGAGTGCATGGTCACCAAATAGAGCCTTTAGATCAGGAGACAAGATGCTGCTTAACATAACCAAATCCAAAAATCTATCTGGTGATGCCCTCTACTTTAATACAGTTGCCAGACAATGGAATTGCCTTCCACTAATCTTGAAGCAGACAGATAACCTCAAATCCTTTACAACTTCTCTAAAGCTACATCTTACAAACACTTGGCTCTTCTCTTGTGATACACGGGAATAATAATGGCAACTTATTTACAACTCTTCCCCTACATCTATAGCACTAAAAATGGTTACCTATCATTCCACTATTTAAAAATGTTACTACTTGCTACAAACAATTTCTTTTGTGCTTTTGAATTGATACTGTAATTTCTCAAATGTGTCAACTGTACAGTTGCTATCAATGTTCATCCCATTTATTGAAACTACCATGTACATGAATACCATAATAAACCTCAATCTACATTTCTCTTATCTAAGTATAAACCCAAATGTTATGCTAATCCTTTTGTATGATACTGCTTTGCATTTTCTATTTCTTATGCAGTATAACATGTGCAATCCTATTTTCTGAAGGGCACATAGTCTGACACCCACATGCTACTTGCTACTCCTCTTTTATATTTCAAAAACATGCTCTGGTGTCTCTTCATCCCCACACAATAAACACAATCCTTCAATGTTCTTTTTATATGTCATATTATCATTTAGTGGTAACTTATTTATCACCATGCACCACAGGAAATCCTGATACTCTGTTATCTTGGGACAACACTTTTTCCTTTCTTTAATGGCTTTAATCACGTCTTCCGGTAAATTTTCTCATGGATTTATATAATAACATTGTTTCATCACATTACTATATCACATCCTTCTATCTCTCACTGCATCATTAATTTTTTACTTTCCATGGTAGCATTTTGTCTTGATAATTTTTAATTTCTTCATTAAAATGTTATTTTTCTCATTTTGCTATTCTCATCACCTCCCAGAACTTTTTGTATTTATATTTTAGCATTCTCACTATTAACTTATTGTTCTCTTCTCTTTCCTTCTTTTGCCCACTTAATGCTCTGTACAATTTTAAAGAAGCAAAATAAACTACATTTAGTAACTGCAATCCTCCTTCATCTTCACTCATATACAACAAATCACTTTTCAGTGGGTTTAATCTTCAATCCCATATGAAAGAAAATACCAGTTGCACAATTTGCTTTTCATATTTTTCTGGGATCATATAAATATTTGATGTACATACTATTTTCCCATTAATGCAGACTATACCAGATAAACATTTTCTTGAATGCTAATCTACACATCCTCCACAGAAGGCATATTTTTTTCATTTCTTTTATCAAACCCTCACATTGCATCATAACTACATACTTTTCCCCAAATTATATCAAAGCAACGACAGTTCATTCATTGAAAAATACACCCCCCCCCCACATCATCCAAACTCTTCATTCAAGGTCATTCCCATTTCCTTTAAACATCCATTCGGACAATCCAAATTTTCTCTCATCCATATTTTTTGCATAGCAACTACAACATTATCATCTGCTTATAAGCAAAGCTGCTGGAATCACCACATCCTTTTGCACCACATATCTAGCATCTTTTATTTTATAAACTACTTCATTCACTGTTGCATTCATTACCAATACAAATAACATTCCACTCATGAGACAGCCTTGTCTTAAACCACACTTCATGCTTACTTCTTTACTCAGCCATTCGCTCACTAACACTCTCACTTTATTATTTTGATGTGCTGACAAACACATTATCCGAATTTTAATGCCGATTCCATATTTCTCCCCAACATTTCACAAAGCATCATGTCCTACTATATGAAATGCCTTGCTGATATCACCTATCAAAAGTTTTGCAACCTCCTTTTCACTTATAATATCATCCATAATTTCTAGCACAACCACTAACAATTTTTGACATCCTTACCGTTTTATACCATATATACTTTCTTCCACAATATCCCCCAACATTCCTTATATTCTCCTCTGTATTATTCTCATAAAAAATATAATCTGTGTTATTTATCTTGATGAGTCTCCAACTTTTTATTTCATTCTTCTATTCTTTCTTCCATATACATTTTAATGAACTACTACATAACTCCTCATAAACAAACCCTTCATTTAACCATTCATTCAGTACATTTACAAAATACTGTCTTTGCCAATCTCTTAGCCAATCCATTAACTTCTTATACATTCCATATCCTAGACCATCTGGGTCTGACACTGAAACAGCATTCACTTTCCTAAGAACTTCATCCAATTCACTAATAGTAATTTCTTTTTCAGATTCTTCCTTAACTCATTCTGGATTTTTTCACTTTGCATTCTATGTTATTTTCCTTCTTTTTACTATTTTCCACAAGCTGTACTACAATACTTACAATCTGTTCTTCAGTTCTTTTAACCTCTAATTTTTCCATTTTTCATTCCCCACGTTATACTAATATCCTCCTTTACTGTTTTAACCGAATAAGCAGATACCTCCTCACCTCTTCCTTGTAAATATGTCTGCCTAAACAGTAATGCTTTAATTTTCTTGATTTCTTTTATATATTTATTTTTCCATATCATAGTACTTTCTTGCATGGTTCTCTAAATTCTTTAATACATTTCTGTACATTTTACCATATTTTACTTTCTCTTCCTTTCTTACATCATTCTGCCATTAAAAAGAACCACTTCCTATACATTTTTTCAATTTCATCCACCATTTAGAGCAGTTTTGTAGCAATCCTTCATGGATATATGATTCTCCCATATCTGTAGTGCTCCCCACTCTCCAATTTCATCCCATAAATTCTCATTAATTCTTTTTATTCTCTTTCCTATTTTAATATACTTCCTTTCTTCCCTCACCACATCCATATTGCTAAATGGTCTTAAAAACCCATAACAACTGTGTCATCTGCTACCCCAAGCTTTCCAATACTACAAAATAGTCAGATTCAGATCCAAGTGCCCCTCCTTCTATAAGTCCATCGACTTTTGTTCTACACAGCAAATTTATTACATTTTTATCACTTCCTGATTTTTTTACATTTTCCCTTTCTTTTTACATTCCCCCTTAAATCAGAATTATAGTCCCCTGCAATTATAATTTTTCTGTTAACCACCATATAATCAAATATTTGATAAAACATATTCTCTCTTTCCTTGCTATTTATACATCCACATAATGCTATAATTCTATAAACATATTCACTCCACCTCACATCCACAACAGTTAACCTTCCCATCCTTAACAACATTACATCTAGTACACAGCCATTCCAGAACAATGTTCACTTCCCAAGTTCCATATTATATTTCCAGCCTGAAATTCTTCTGTTTGCAGTCTTTCCTCATTTGTCAGGTATCTTATGTCCTCTAACAGAATAACATCAACCTCAAATTTAGCTTACCATTCCAGTATCTATGTCTTTCTTATAATGTTAATAATATTGATCACATTTACTGAAATTACTCTAAAATTGTTGCTTTACCTGATTTTTAAGATTAGAGGGAAACATTTTTAAATCTTTATTTTCTTATTTTTACTCTTTCCCCAAATTAATATTTTCCTGGGTTTATGTACAAATAATCCTTGCACCTCTGAAACAGATTTTTTCACTAGCTAGAACTTAAAAAAATTATTCGTATTAATCCCTTCTCCTGGCCTTGCATCCTGCATGCACTCTCTCTCTCCTCATTTTTAATTTTTTTCTACAGTTTATTATTCACCTAGTTTACCCTTTTGTCCAGCCTCTATTCATAGGTTCATAGATTAGTACTTGGTAAACTGCCCTTGTGAGACATTTTAAGCCTAGCCAATTATCCCTTGTGAGACTCAAACCCTGCACCTTGTGTTTGTAAGGCAAACACCTTAGCCATTAGGCCACCCTCCCAACCCCTTGCTTATGTATGTTTTCTTCCCTTGCCCTATCTTTTTATTTACTGTTTGCTCTTAACAATCCTTCCAATAGTGTCTCTTTTTTTTACCCTACCTGCATTCAGGCACACACCTTCCAGCCGTACGTCCTTTCTCCCCACACTGGTTACATTGTACCTTGTCACAATCATTATTTACGTGAAAAAGTCACCACAAAAGAAACATGATTTAGGTTGCCCAGCATATCTTAATGTCTCTCTAGGAACAGCCACAAAAATAGCAGTTGCAAGTGTTTCACCATGCTTTTTTCACATTTCAAAACAGCTTCCAACCTCCACATTCCATTCAATAAGTTTCTCTCATCTCTAACTTTCACAATATTATCAACACCTTAAAACAGACCCTGCATTAATTTTTAACATCTTCTTCCAGTTCATCAGCTGTAAATTGTAAAGCAAGATTTTTTTAACATTTAAGTTACTACCAGAAAACAAATCATTTTCGTGGATAAATGTCCTTCTTTTTTACATAGTTCCAGAAATGTAATCACCAGTTTCAAATGTTAAGCCACATAAAATCTTTGCTCCAATATGTATAAAAGACTGAATTTCTTGAGCTTTAAAACCCAGATTACAAAATATATGGCTATTTCAGTGACATTTTTTTACTCTTTTTCTCACAGTTGGCCTTCTCTTTTTTGCCTACTGTCACTGCTGCATATGTTTTAGTTACTGCATTATCTGCAGCAAAAAAAAAAAAAAAACAGACTCCATCTCGGTTTGTTGTTGCTTTTCTGCTATACTTTCTCTCATTGCTGCATATGTTTGAACTGCTACATTATCCGCTGCCACATTGCCTGGTTCATTTCCCACATTGCCATCACCACCACTTCCAAAAAAATGACCTCTCATCTCACCCCAAGGAATAGCAGAACCATCACCTGGATCAAACTGCTTGATTATTGTTAACAGAACATTATCCGTAAGCCCTCCTGATGCCAGTTCTGTAATCTGCACCACTTCATTAGACTCTCTTACCTCATTGAAACTGCTCATTTGTAAAATCCACACCACACAGGAACATTTGTTTACATTCTGAAGCTCAATATCAAATGAATTGTTTTACAAATTCTCACTTTCCACCTCCAAACTCTACATTGCTTTTCTCTCCTCCTCCATGCTGCTGCTTCACTTAGGCCTCTTCTTTGTTGCTATAGGAGGCTTCTTCCACCATCTAGCAGTTCCAAAGAGTAAGAGGTCTTTATTTAAAAATATGTACAAAACTATTTAAAACTTACATATATACATATTTACAAATTTTACACTACAAATTTCCATTCCTTTCTGTTATTGTCATACAATCACAGATATCTTGCTTTTCATTAATTTACATCTTCATTATCTTACTTAAACCTCACTCCTTTTTCCACAACCACCATCTATTTCTCTTAAAATGACTGCTAGTCTGTATTTACTATTAAGCATTATTTCATTTAGTCTTTCATTCCAAATGGTCCACCCAACATAAAATATTCTTTTAACTGGTTTACTAACATATTCCTTATTTTTATGGCTATAATATCCATATATAATAATATCTATATTTATTTCATTTACCTCCATTATATTTTCAAATAAATTTTCTTTACACATTTTCCCACAATTTTGCAACCTTTATACATTGTAAGAAAACATGCCCTGTAGTTTCTTCTTTACCACAATGTACACAAACTCTTTGACTGATGTTTTTATATGGCATATTTCCCTTTACTAGTAATTTATTAATCACTAACCTCTGTAAAAAAATCTTGACATTCTATTTGCTTATTACACCATCCTTTTTATACTTTTATAGCTTTAACTTTTTCATTCACTAGCTCAGCCCAAGGATTAACATTATAATATTGTATCATGATATTTTTAGCACACTTTCCTCTCATTTTATATTTCATCAATTTTTATTTTCCAAGAAAGAATTGCTTCTTGATAACATCTCATTACTTCATTTAAACATGTTTTTCCTCTTTTCCATTTTAGCATACCCCAATGCTGCTTATATTTGTACATTAGTAAATTTACTACTAACTTTTCATTTTTATTATTTATCCAAAACAAAACTTTATACAAATTCAAAGAAGCAGCATAAACAATTAGGTTTATTAATACTAAACCTCCATCTTTCTTGTCCATGTATAAAACTCCTGTCTTCACTGGATTCAATCTTGAACCCCATATTAAAAAATATTTGCAGTATTTCTTTTTCATATATAACTGAATTAATCAAATAAACCTTTTTATTAAATGATAGTTTGCATGTTTTCCAAAAACAACAAAGCTCCTTTATTTCATCTAGTATCCTATTGCATTGTTCCTTATTTGCATTTTTACCTGCAAATCTTATTCCTAATACAATTATTTTGTTCGGTGAGAAAGATACTCCTCCTGTTTTACTGTATCACACATTCCTTTACTTTTTTCTTTAAAGTCATGTCTATTACATTTAGACATTGAAATATATATGATATAACTTTCATCCAGACTTTGTTTCTCATAATCAATGTAATATCGTCTGTATAAATAAACATGACTGGATTTTTTTATCCTTTCATTAGGAATAGAAGCATCATCTCTCATGTGCAAATTTATATCCCTGACTAATACATTCATAACTAATGCAAATAATATACATCCCTGACATATGCTATTATTTATATCTATTTATTTGCTTGACTATCCATTCACTAAAATTCTTACTTTATTTTATTATATGCAGAACAACATACATTGTTCATTTTCTTACTAATGTTATACTCTTCCATAATTGTCCACAAAAGTTCATGTTGTACTATATCAAAGGCTTTATTTAAATCTCGTGTTGTGATCTTGGTCTCATATGTCCTGTTTATAATATCATCCACAATTTCCTTTACTGTGAATAATAATTTCTGACATCCTTTTCCCTTTACACTATATATATATATATATATATATATATATATATATATATATATATATATATACACACACATATATATATATATATATATATATATATATATATATATATATATATATCTTCCATAATAATTTTTCATTTTACTTTCTTATTATCTGCATTGTTCAGTAATACAGGTCTCCTTCTTTTTCTTTCAGCTGCTCCCATTAGGGGCCACCACAGTGGATCATCTGTTTCCATCTCTTCCTGTCCTCTGCATCTTGGTCTGTCACACCAACCACCTGCATGTTCTCTCTCACCACATCCATAAGCCATATCTTAGGCATTCCTCTTTTCCTCTTATCTGGCAGCTCCATCCTTAGCATCCTTCTCCCAGTATACTCAGCATCCCTCCTCAGCACATGTCCAAACCAACATTATCTCACCTCTCTGGCTTTGTCTCAAAACCACCCAACCTGAGATGACTCTCTAATATGCTTATTTCTAATCCTGTTCATCCTTGTCATATTCAATGCAAATCTTAACATCTTTAACTCTGTCACCTCCAGCTCTGACCCCTGTCATTCATCAGTGCCACTGTCTCTAACCCATATAACAAAGCTAGTCTCACTACCATCTTGCAGACCTTCCCTTTCACTCTTACTGGTACCCATCTGGCACAAATCACTCCTGACACTCTTCTCCACCCACTCCACCCTGCCTGCACTCTCATCTTCACCTCTCTTCCACACTCACCATTACTCTGAACTGCTGATCCCAAGTATTTATACTCATCCACCTCCACCAACTCTACTCCCTGCTTCCTAACCATTCCTCTGTCCTCCCCCTCAATCACACACATATATTCTCTCAGTCCTGCTGACCTTCATTCCTCTCCTCTCCAGAGCATATCTCAACCTCTCTAGGATCTCCTCAACCTGTTCCCTACTCTCACTACAAATCACAGTGTCATCTGCAAACAACATAGTCCATGAAACTCTTGTCTGATCTCATCTGTCAAACTGTACATCATCATTGCAAATTATAAAGGGTTCACAGCTGATCTTTGATGTAATCCTACCTCCACCTTGAACTCATCCATCACTCCTACAGCAGACCTCACCACTGTCACATTGCCCTCATACATATCCTGTACCACTCTTACATACTTCTCTGTCACTCCCGACTTCCTGATACAATACCAAAACTCCTCTCTAGGTACCCTGTCATATGCTTTCTCTAAGTCCACAAAGACACAACACAACTCCTTCTGATCTTCTCTGTACTTCTCCATCAACACTCTCAGAGCAAACATTGCATCTGTTGCTCTTTCCTGGCATGAAACCATACTGCTGCTCACTAATCATCACCTTCCTTCTTAACCTAGCTTCCCATATTCTTTCTCATAACTTTATGCTGTGGCTGATCAGTTTTATCCCTCTGTAGTTACTACAGCTCTGCACGTCACCCTTATTCTTCCTTTTTCCATACAAATTTAAGTATACCACTGCATAAATCTTTATACATAAAACATTCTTTTAACTACTCATTCATAACTTTAATGAAGTATTTTTCTGCCATTCCATACAAATTCTTATAAAACTGGTATCCTATGCACTCTGATCACTCTGATCCTGAAACTGACTGCAAAATAACTTGTCTAAGTACCTTATCTTCTAAGTCATATAAGGAAATATCATTTTCCAATTCCTTCAATTCCTTATTTTCTTGTTCTGTCAATTTTTTTAACATGCCGTTCTTTTTTTTTTTTTTTTTTTTGTATTTTCTTTCACTCTTGAATTATTTTCTTTATATAATTTATACACTATTCATAATTTGTTGCTAAGATCTTCTTACTGCTCCTCTATCATCTTTCATTTCTCTCATTATACCAGCATTCTCCTTAACTATCTACTCAAATAAGCTGATACCTCTTCTATCTTTGCTTACATGATAATTCTTAAAATTTCTCTTTATTCTTTTCATAAATTCTCTGTTCGGACACATATTATCTATTGTTCCTTTCCAAATCCTTTAAAGCATCCATACACATTGATTTATAATTTACTTTTGCCCCTTTTCTTTTTTTTTCAAAAATCTTTATTGACAATAATTTTAAACTTTTCTTACATCTAACTGCCACTCTAAAAAACAATTTTTATATTTTTCTTTCAAAGCTAGCTACCACTCAGATCCATTTGTATAACACACTCTGGTGGAAATGTGATCTTTCCATAAACACATACTTATTTTTTTAATTTTCATCCCATAATTTCTCATTTATTCTTTTTATTGCTTTTCCCAATCTGATATACTCCTTATTTTCTTGTATTTCTATCCATATGGCTAAGTGATCTGAAAAGCCTGTTACAAGTGTCTCTCCCTTAGCTATATTTAAAATGTGTGATATAATAAAATAATATTTTTCTGTCTTATGCATACCTCTACTATACCTCTACTATATGTACACAAATTATTATTCCAAATCTTTAAATTGCCACATTTTATAACTTCAAAAATGTTCTTAATATCACTTCCTCTCTTTTCCTCTCAAATCAAATTTAAAATCTCCCATTATTATTATATTCATATTAATTACTACGCAATCCAAAATTATCTTAAAAAAAGTTCCCTTTCTTTACTTGTAACATGGGCATACAATGCTATAATTATATATACCTGATTATGCCATCTGAAATCCACAATAGTTAATCTTCCCATCATTGCCAATGTTATGTTCAATATTTTCACTGACTTACTACAACTATGACTGAACATAGTTCCTTTCCTAGGTTCCATATTGTATCTCCTTCCCAAAGTTTCTTTGTTTGTAAGCTCTCTTCCTGTGTCAGAAATCTTACATCTTCCAATTTTATTATGTCAACATCATACTTAGTATGCCACTTTAGGATGCCTATTCTTCTACTTATCTTTTTGTTACTATTTACTGAAAGCACTCTAACGGTATCATTATGTATGTGTTGTAGCTTACTAGAAATTGTGTAAATCTGAAGTATTTTCTCATTTGCATTATCCATTTCCTGCCTCTTCTGTTTTACACTTATCCCTTTAAACTTCCTTTTTCTGTTTCTTACTCTTTTGCTAATAGAAATGTTTTTACCTTTCACTATTTTCCAATTTATATCTTCCTCATCACTTTTTTAGAAGCTTCTTCTGTATTATCTTCTGTTTAATTTTTCTCTTCATTTTTATGTTTACCTTGATCTTGTTTTCCTGCTTCATACTTATCCTTTATTGGGACTGTTTCTTCTCTTAGTATACTGTCCTTACTTTTGTTTTTTTCTTCTTCATCCTTTTTCTCTAAGAATAAAATACATCTACAAATGGCCGATTTTCTTACATTTATAACATTTCCATTCCCACTTTTTTGCGTCATGACCTGTTTCCCTCACAGATATAATATTTCCTATTATCAGAGTTATTTATCAAATAATCATCTTTTCCACAGAAAAAAACTTGTTTTCAGTTGTTCCCAATATTTTATAACACCTCTGTTACCCTCTACATTTATCATACTAGGGATATTAATATTTATTTTTTCTTTCTCCATTTTTAGTACAATATGACAGTCCATTCCCAGTCCATAATCCTCTGTTATCATAAACTTTGCTAATTTGCATAAGTTCTTTATACAGTTTCCTTAAATGTCCATTTAAAGTCTCTTAAATATCTCTTTAAAGTCTTTTTTTTTTCAACTTCAGTTCAAAATTGAATGTCTTTTTCTCTTTTGTTTCTCCATGAAATGCTTTAACCACAAAAGAATTCCATGGATTACATTTTGTTTCTTTTCATACTCCCCAAAAACTTTCCAGAACAGAACCAGTCTCAAAAAATAACGTCACAAATATCTCTTTATGAGTAAGAATAAATGCTCTTACCTGCTGAACCTTTGCTCTCAAAGACACCATTAAATAACCTCAGATGTTATACCTGTCCATTTCTTTTTCTTCTTTGTTTTGAATTCCCACCATAAATTTTGTTTGTTGAGATTTCATTTCTTCCATTCATCTTTCATCGCTTTCCCAGCAGTTTTCTTAACAGTCTTGGTATATGATTTCTTTGTCTGGCAATCTTTTAAAATTGCTTCCGATTCCTCTGATTGAATTTTGTCCATAATTTCATGAAACAATTTTTCTACTTTTCAGCTCACTCTGCAACATAAATTCATCCAAAATATCATCCCACAACCGTCCAGACTGGAGGCTTGTAAATCCATCATTGTTTTGAACATTTGCTTCTGCTAAAACAAACACATTCTGCTGAAAAAGCTCTTCAGAATCTTGTAAAGCTTCAAACACTGAAGTGGTATTTGCCTCCATGATATCCATCATCTTGGTTTTTCTTCAGTGCTGTTCTCACAGCTGCCACTGTGCTAGGAACAGAACAAGCACTCTTGTAATAGTTAGGGGTCCTTTGATTGTATACCAAAATAAGTCTTACTTAAAAATATTCACATATATACAAGTATTTACATATGAACAAATACATAAATATACAAATCTCTTTACACATATTCATAATTCCCTTTATAATCATGATAAAGTTTCATTCCTATTAGACCCCTACTCCTTTTTCCATAAGCACCATCTGATTTTACTTAATATTGTTGCAAAAATCCATTTACCATTAAACATAGTTTCATTTTTTCTTTCATTTCATATAACCCATATAACATAAAGTAACTTTTATCTACTCATTTAAGATATTCTTTACTTCTATTTATACAATATCCATATTTAATCATATCCATGTTTATTTTATCCATTTCTTTTATATTTTTAAAAAATCTTCTTTACATAATTTTCTCCATAACCGTTTTACTGTTTTACATTTCAAAAACACATATTCTATAGCTTCTTCTTCTTGGCAATGTAAACATATTCTATCACTTGCTTTCTACATGATATATTTTGTTTTACTGGCAATGTATCTATTACCAGTCTCCAGAAAAAATCTTGACATTCTACTTTCTAATTAGTACAAAACACACACTGTCAGCAGTCAGGAAATCTCGAAAAGATTTTCTTGTGTAGCCGAACACAAATAGCTGCAACCAAAGAATTCAGCAATAAAATCCACTTTAATAGTAAAACTACCATCGGATTGAATGCTTTCATCCCCTGACCTGGGATTTCAACAGAATCAACACTCGTTTCATTTGAACCTATTGAAACACACATAAAATCACGTCACAAATTAATTAATTAATAATAAATAACAAGTAAATCTTTATTGGTAGAAGTGTTTTTACTTATTATTTATTATTAATTAATTTGTGATGTCATTTTATGTGTGTTTCAATAGGTTCAAATGAAATGAGTGTTGATTCTGATGAAATCCCCGGTCAGGGGATGAAAGCACTCAATCCGATGGTTTTCCAGTTTTACTATTAAAGTGGATTTTATTGCTGAATTCTTTGGTTGCAGCTATTTGTGTTCAACTACACAAGAAAACCTTTTTGAGATTTCCTGACTGCTGACAGTGTGTGTTTTGTACTAGTGGTTTTGGTCAACACTGGTCTCTCCATTTTGTACATCTACTTTCTAATTACATCATTTGCTTCTTATTTTTATAGCTTTAAATTTTTTTCATCTGTTAGATTTTCTCATGTTTTTACATAGTTATGTTTTATCATTACATTCTTATAGCATACTTTCCTATCTTTTTCTATATCATCAACTTTTATTTTCCACAAAAAAATTTTTATTGGTAACATTTTATTTCTTCATTTATACACTTTGTCTCTTTTACTCTTTTTTACCATACATCAAAATGTATCATACTTATATTTATACTATTTTACTAATAATCTCTCATCTTTTTCATGTATCCACTTTAACACTGTGTACAAATTTAATGAAGCAGTGTATACCACTGGGTTAATTGATGCTAAACCTCCTTCTTCTTTATTTGCATACAAAAGTCCTCTTTTTACTGAGTTTAATCCAGAACATGATATAAATGAAAAACTTATCTGCAATTATTCTTTTTCAAATGTTGTTGGTAACATAAATATACTTGCTAAGTATGCTATTTTCCCCTAAATACGGAATTTATCAAATAAGCCTTTTTCTGAATGATAAATTATATGTTCTCCAGAAAAGATGTTTGCTTTATTTCTGCTATTGTTTTTCCCATGGAATTCTACTTACATCTTTATTTCCAAGTGTAATACATAATACAGAAATTTAATTCATTGTAAAATATATACTCCTGATATTTACTACATCACCTAAACCTTTACTTTTCTCATTATTTAAAGTTATCTCTAGACACTCATTTGTGTAAGTTATTACTTCTTTTATCCAAATAGTTTTTGCAATTATTATGTCATCTGCATATGTTAACATAACTGGAATTCTTAACCCTTCAGGTGTTATATATACCCTGCCTCCTTCATTTTGAAATTTATTTCACATACTATCACATTCATAACTAGTGCAAAGAGTATACAACTCATTGGACATCCCTATTTTAGACCACTCTTCATATGTACCTCCTAGCTTAAACAGCCATTTACAAGTATTTTTACTTTATTATTACTATATGTTGACATACATAATTTCCTAACTTTCTCACTTATATTCTTTCATTATTATCCATAAGATTTCATGTCCAGTTGTGTCAAGTGCCTTATTTAGATCTCGAATCATGGTTTTTGCTTATTTTTTCTGTTCATAATATCAACCGCACATTCTCTAACTATCATTAATAACTCTTGACAACCCTTCCCCTTTATCCTATATATGCCATCTTCCATAATATTTTCCATTTTAGTTTCAAATCTCTTTTGTATTATTTCATAAAGATCTTATAATCATTACCATTCAGTACTATTGATCTCCAGTTTTTTATTATCTTTTATTTTCCTTCTTCTATATGAATTTAAGTATTCCACTACATAATTCTTTATACATAAAACCTTCATTTAACCATTCATCCAAAAATAAAAAAAAAAACATTTGTTTTTGCCAGTCCTTGAAATTTTTATATATTTCATACCATATTCCATCTGTGACTGCAGCCAAATCTGTATTTACTTGTCCTTAATCTTTATCTAGCTCATTTAAAGAAATCTCCTTTTCCAATTCTTTATTCTCTTTTTCTAACTTTTTTATTTTCCAAGTTTTTTCACTACATTCTTTTTTCTTTAAATATTTCTAGCACATATTGCACTACACATTCTTAATCTTTTCCTGAGTTCTTTCTATTTCTACTTTTGCATGTTTTTATTTCTCTCATTACACTACCATCTTTCTTTACTAATCCACTTAATTAATTTGATACTTCTTCTCTGTTTCCTTCTAAAAATTATATTCGCTTATATAACAATTCTTATGTTTTTCTTGATTTCTTTCATATAATTCTTTTTCTTTGTCAAAGTACTTTATGTGCTAAATCTTTCAATGCATCATTATATGTTCTTTTATACTTTTCTTTCTCTGATTTTCTCACATCATATTGCCACTGCAAAAAACATTTTTTCCTTAAATATCATCCACCTTTCAGACCAGTTTTTATAAAATGTTCTCATAGTAATATGATCTTTCCATAACTCTATTACTAATCTTTCCTTCTGCATTTCATGTTTTCTCATTTATTCTTTTCATTCCTATGCCCATTTTTATACATATTCCTTGTTTTCTTTTATCTCTAGCCATATTGCAAGATGATCAGGAAATCTTGTTTCAACTACCTGCCCTTCTCCTATAATTAAACCTTCTGATACTATAAAATAACCTATTTCAGTTCTATACATACCCCTTTTGTAAGTCCATGAATTTTTATTCCAAAGTTTTAACTTACCACATCTTATAAATTCTAACATTTTTCTTTCATCATTTCCTTTCTTTTTATGCTTTCCTCTTAAATCATAAAGTCTCCTGTCATTATAATATTCATATTTATCACTACATTATCTAAAATCTGATGAAATAAGCTTTCCCTTTTTCACAGTTAGTATAAGCATATAATGTTATAACATTCTATACAGTTAATCAAATATTTTTGCTAAAGTTACATGTAATATCTTTACTGTATTTCAACAGAATATGGCTATTGCAGAACATCTCTCATTTCCCAAATTCCAAATTATCTTTCCTCCCCATAGTTTCTCTGTTTGTAATCTTTCTTCATTTTGTTAAAAATCCTGTGTCTTCTAATATAATTACATATATATCACATGTATTACACCACTGCAAAATTACTATTCTTACTATATTCTTAATACCATTCACACTTACAGAAAAAACTCAACATTTTTCATTTGTGCTTAGATTCATAAGTTCATAGCTAATTACTAGGCCAGCTTTCTTAACTGTCTATTGTAAGAATTTCCTTCTCAAAGGTGAGAATCAAATTCTGTACCTTGTATTTGTGAGTCAAACACCTTAACTATTATACCAAACCCCCATTTTCTTTCTTTTTTCTTCTGTACTTATCCCTTTAATTTGTTTCTGTCTTTTACCTTTTTACCAATAGAATTATTGTTCCTTTTACTACCTCCCAGTTTATGTTTTCTTCAGCACTTACTTCAGAACCTTCTTCTATATCCTCTTATTATTTTTTCTCATGTAACTTTCTATTTTTACTACATCTAAAACTTCTTTTCTTTGTTCATTTTCTTCACTTTCTTTTGCCTTACTGTTATTTTAATTTTTTCAATCCATCCATAAATGTCCAAATTTTGCTACATTTACATTTCAATTCACATTTTTTTTTCATCACATCCCATTTCCTTACAAAAATAAAATTTTCTTTTGTGACAGTTACTTATTAAATGTCATTCTTTTCAAGAAAAAACATGTTTTGGATTGTTCCCAGTATTCTACAACACCCTTTTCCCTTCCACATTTATCATGCTAGGTATATGTATATTTTTTCTTTTTCTATTTTTAACACAATATTGAAATCCCAAGCACCAGTCCATAAACTCCTTTTGTCATAAACATTTGCAATGTCCAGAACTTCTCTACATAATGCTTTCAAGGGTCTATATTAGATCAGTGAAATGGCATTACAGTGAATGCCATTTTGCCTACACATATAGACCAAAATCTGAAAATAGCGAAGGCTCAGGTCAGCGATTTTTTTCCCAGGGAAAAAGTCACTTGGGCTGAGCCGTGACATTGCCCTTTACCCCACTGTAGTGCGATCTCAGAGTTGGCTTATTTAGTTGGGGGGTGTGGAGGGCACAGCCTCCCACATTAGGGGGGGCAAAGCCCCCAACTTTGTTATGTTTGAAATTGTATTTATGTGATTTTAGTGCTGGCAATTTCTTTTTAGAGAAAGAAACCACTGTTTTGAACATTTGTGGTTTAGTGCGGTCTCTGATTAATTGTCGATGAAGAGGCGTTTGATGTAACACCTCTTCGAGCATTTAATATAGACCCAGCTTTCAAATGCACTTTCAAAGTATCTTTTTCTACCTCTGTTCAAAACTGTAAATGAATCATCTTTTTTTGTTTCCCTGTTAAATGCTTTTATCACATACATACTCCATGGGTTGCTGTTTTTCTTTTTTTTTCATATTCCCCAACAAAAATTTTCATTGAAAAAACAGTCTCAAATATAAAGTCTCAAAATGTCTCTTTGTTAAGAATACATGCTCTTATCTCATGTGCTTTTACACCCAAAGGAGCTATTAAATTGTCCCACACTTCATATCGGTCCATTTCATTGTCTTCTTTACTTTGAATCCTTACCATGCACTTCCACTTTTCATTTTCATCTAGGTTCTTTTCTGCTATTCCACTTTTGGCTTCTTTTACTTCTCTGCATATGTTTTCTTTTCCATCTCATCACTATTCTTCAGGATTGTCTCTGAATCCTCCTTTTGTATTTTCTCCATAATATCACCTCAGGAAACATCTCCTTCATTTTCTGGCTCCCTCTGCACCACCATTTCTTTAAGTAAATCATCCACTACCCTCCCAACTGGAGGGTTGTAATTATACATCCATCATTTGCTGACTCATCTCCTTCAAACAGGTTTCTTTGAAACATTTCGTCAGAATCCTGCACACTTTCTCTGGTTTTGATATTTGCTTTCACCTTCATTTCTTTCAGTGCTCCGTCATCTCCTTCTCTTTCCATCTACCTCCCTGTTTCTTCAGGCCACCTCTGTGCCTGGAATGGAAATAGGAAGTGTTCTTTCAAAATGGTTTCCACTCACAACAACGATGAGTGAGGGAGGTTCCCCAATGCCCTGACCAAATTTTCCCTCATAGTGTCAATACCACCTCATGTCCTTAAGCTGGTCAACAAAGGATAATAACGAAATACTGGGGGTCTGGCAGTTGGTGTGGAGGATTAGAGCTGCCTCCTGTTGTTAAGGGTACAGATGTTAATTCCTCTTACCTCCATTTGCCTAATGATATCTGTAAGTGGGGCATTTTAAACACACACACACACACACACACACACACACACACACAGAGTGTGCACTCTGTTTCACCAAAGTCTGTCTTCAAAAGCCAAACTTTCCTGAGGGGTGGGGAAAGACTGCACTTGCAAGAGCTATAAGAAGAGTCCCTGAGTTTGGTATTCCAAAGGACTGAGAAATTCAGTGGGGCATATAATTTCATAGGTACTCCAGTCTGCACCCATCTAGCATCATCCCTGCACATTTCAACCCAGCACATTCTGTTCTTAAGGCAGAAAGAATCTTTTTTTTTTTGAAGGAAACCCCAGACAAGGATGAAACATGCAACCTCCACATATGCACTGATCAGAGGTCAGTATCAAACCTTAGACTTAGTGTCTGTGAGGGAAAAAATCTTAACCATTATGCCACCATGGCTAAATAAGGCATATAAAACAACAGTATAGCCAATGCTTCTGTATGACACAAATCTGAGCAGTGAATGTAGAGTAGCTGGTGTTGCTTGATGCGATGAAGACAATGTGCCTGCCATAAGTTTGTAGGACAGATGATGAAATGAGGACATCAAATTTGATGCCAGAACTGCAGAGAAGGTCATGGAGAACAGATAATATACTGATTCAGTCAAATGTAAAGGAAAGCAAAAGACAGATTGGTAAAACCGAATTGGGAAAGACTGGAATGTGACAAAAGGAGATGAAAATATCCAGCCAAGAAATGTACTGTATGAAAGAAGGCCTGTGACAGTTGGGCATAACTGTCAAACAAGGTAGGAGACTGGTTCCAAATCAAGAGTGGTGGCAACAGTTGACATGACACTGCAGTCCAGTGTAAAAACAGTAACCATCTGAAATGTCAGGACTTACTAGAGCAAGTCCTGAAATATGGAGACTGAACTACCCAAAGACTGGACTTATATATGTCAAGTCCAACATGCCATTTCTTAGAATATTCCCCTTTTTTCAGAGTTATGGTGATCTTGGAGTTGGCATATATATATATATATATATATATATATATATATATATATTTACCTTCATGTGAGATTTTTGCACACGGGCAAACAGCAAAAGGACATTTGCAAAATTTGCAAAGGTCGAACGCAAAAAGGTTTGAATGTGCAATGAGCAAATGCACAGTGACATTCACTCATTGCAGATTCGGCATTTTGGGGCAGATTGCACTATAGTAGGGATCGGAAAATGGTCCCTTTCCCCACTGTAGTGCAATCTTGGAGTTAGAATATTAAAGTAGGTGTGGTGTGGGGGCTGCAGCCCCCCACATGGGGAGTGCAGGGGGGCTTGCCCTTCACTTCATTACATTTTTTTTCGACATTTATGTTTGAACATCAGCGAATCTGCATTTCGATTTGCTGATTTTCGAACATTGGAAACTGTTGCAGTTTTGTTTTTCGAAGTGAGTGTGTTTTGCCTTTGCAAAGGTAAACCTATATATTGTTTGTTTGTGTCTTTCGGCTTTTCCCGGTTAGGGGTCGCCACAGCGGAACTCTAGTCCGCTAATGATTGGTAGTTGATATATATATATATATATATATATATATATATATATATATATATATATATATGGGCAGCAAGAGCCTTAGCTAGTATCCAGAATCCCAGGGGCGACAGGTGCAGGCCATCTGTGGCAAAGCATCATGGTCTGTCGACCATGTCATCCCAAGCAGACAGATACTGGATCCCCTTAGAATGACACCAGAAGCTTAGCCAATTGTTGAACTCAATCATTTTGTCCTTATACTGCGGTATCATTCTGGGCAATGACAGGATGCTACTCAGGGCTAGGGTCATACCTGACTGGGCTACAAGATCAGAGAGTTCTTCCATGTCTCTTTTCATGTAGTCCAGGGAGGTTCATCTCAGGTCGTTCACACCAACATGGACAATGACAGAGTCATATTTGTACTTGTTGTGGAGTTACCTGAGTGCGTGGGTTATGTGGCGGATCCTAGCACCCGACAGGCAGCTGATAGTAACCTTCTCATTGTTTAGCCTGGTGAGTGGGACATCAGTGTGCCTGACTATAGAGTCAACTATGACTAGTGTGTTGGGTACGTTGTTTTGCCTTATGGGCTGTAGTTTATTGGCACACTGAGTCTGTAGGCTATGTGTCATTTGGGTTGTGTTGGGGGGTGGGGGTTGCTTGCGTTTCTGCTTTGGAGGTCTCTGTTGCTTGAGCAAATTATTATTGAGAGCCTCTGCAAATGTTTTTGTGTTTCTATGTGTGTATTTTTTGCTTAGTAGTGCTTAATAAACAACTCTTTAATGCACATGGAGCTATATATATATATATATATATATATATATATATATATATATATATATATATATATATATATATATATATATATATATATATATATATATATGTGTGTGTGTGTGTGTGTGTGTGTGTGTGTGTGTGTGTGTGTGTTCAGGGGGTGCAGGGGGCTTGCCCCCCCCCCACACACACACACACAAAAGGATGTATAAAGGATAAGAATAATTTTCGAGATTCGGTCTTCTGTGTTTAAAGTCTTTTTTTTTGTTTTGTTAGCACTTGACATTTCAAGTGCTAACATTTCAATTGGGAGCCTATGAAAACTTTACAGAGGAGGCTGATGATGATGATGATGTTGGCTGTTCTATGAAATATCTGTTACACACAATTTATACTTTTATGTATAACTTATAATTATTTTAGAGTGCTTTGTACTTGACTTCATATAGTAAATGCTGAATACTATCATTGTGGAGTACATGGAGCACTGCGATTATGCTCTAAAAATGGGACTAAGACTTGTTAAACACCTTTCTGATGTTGTTTATTAAGCACTACTAGGCACAGTTAATATCAGGCCAGAGATGAATACCAGCCAGTACTTGCCACCACAGAACAACAGCAAAAGCTAAAACAGTTTAAAAGTTGTTAGATACTTCACCCTGCCACAATGTGAGACAAAAAGTGTGACAGAGTGAAATGTTCCACAGCATTGAAAGCTATTAGTCATTAGTTCGTTATTAGTTCATCAGAGGAATACTATGATTTTGCCTGCTGTCTGTGTGTCGGCAGAGATAAGGGTTTCATGGCTTTCAAAACATGTAAATCACTTTATACTCCTACACTTTGTTATGTAACTTGCAGCACATGGAGCTGATAAAGTTCCATGCACTACAAAGAATTATGATTGGGTCCCTGATCACACCTGTCATTTTAAGTGGCATATCTAGGGCAGGGCAAATGGGGGCACCTGTCCTGGGTGCAAAGAGTTTGGGGGGTATGATTAACTGACTGCAATTAGTCTTTAATGCATACCAGCTTTGAAAAAAACAGTATTGTATTTGCATTTGCAGTCAAACATGAGTGCTGAAGCATGCTGTGTGTGATCTAAACTGTAGCAAAAGAAAGCAGTTTGCTGCAGTTTAAAAGACAAACAATGGTTTCTTTTTTTTAAACCAAGACCTGATTACTATAGCTCTTTGTGGAAGGTATACACTGTAGCAATTGTATGCTCCACTTATAACAAGTATTTTGCTAAAGTTTAAAAGAAAAATGAAAGGTCAGAGGTGGGGCACAAAAACGGGACCTGACTAGCTGGGATGAGGCATGTTATGTAAAAGGAGCAGACTTTTTTTTTTTGCTCTTTACTTGAAGAGCTGGAGAGAGGATTGGGTACTGTTTGCAGAGGTCCTTTTTTTGGGCGATTCACTTGAGGAGGTGGGGGCACTACTTTTGTTGTACTGGCACAGGATGCTTCTTGAGGCAGCTATGTTTCTGCTAAGTACGAGTTCTCAACATGGATATCAAGATTCATCTCTCTCAAGCTTTGCTTTGCTGTACTGTCAAGGTGAATTTTTAGCACACATTTCTTGAATACATAACAAGTTAATTATTATCACACACTTGATCATAATCCTATGCATCCCGTGAAAGAACAATCACAGTGCCTTTCTTAAGCAATAGTAACGTAACTAAGTACTTACAAAATTAGTTGTCAGTAGCATTTCCTGAAAATGTACATGCATTTGAAAGTATTAGCTGGCAGTACATCTGTAAGGCTCATATAGCATAAGGATTAACAAGACTTTTATAAAAGTAATGCAACAATCGTTTTAGAAAACAGTTTCCACTAATCATTTAAACAATCAGGTTTTCCATATATATATATACATAGCATGTGCTTTTATTTATGGATTCAGTTGTTATGCATAATTTTCTCAGTTTTATTATTTATGAATCACCTTACTTCAATAGGGTCATTTAGGTTACAGCAACTAAAATCTGGGTTACTTTGAAAATGTAATGTGCTCTCACAGCAGACAGATTTAGTATTCAGAACCTGCACATATATTGGAAATTAATAATGTTTTGTTTATTTTTCTGTTACAGTGAACAGAAATTGATGTGCTGTTTTCACTGGGGATATGTATTCCCATCTGGGATTATGTATTTCCATCTGGGATTATGTAATCCATATAGCACTAGTGCTTATTTTCTTTAATGGATACTTAATGCTTCCTGATGGATCATTTTATTTTCTAGTTTCCAGCTCATACTGATTGAAAAATTAAGCTTAAAATACTTGAGCATTTTGCATCTTGTTATATTGTTCTACATTTCATAAAAGTCTCATTTACCTTTTGTTACAGCTCCTATCAGCCCTCCCCCATCACCATCACTAACAACAACACCACAGGAATAATCTGATGTCAGTTCATCAATATTAATGTGCTTCTATTATGTGCCTTTTACATCTTTGTACTGTCAGTTTCATACCATGAATCAGAACGACTTTTTATTTTTTTTTTTTCATTTTGAATAAAGACTAGGATGCTTTTATTCTGCAGGAGTACCTTCTTAAGTGCACAATAACTGCAGTGTGTAGAAGCTTGCATTAGACAAGTACTTAAGAATGAATATGTATTATTTATCTCACCATTCTTTTGTAGTATGTGTTATTTCTTTACCTTAATATTATTACACAAACATGATGCAAAGGGTACTGTTCTGAATGTCTTCATTCCTGTTTATAATCATCTAATTAAATATGATATATTTCTCTATGTAAATCTTTGTATGAAAAAAAAAATCAAAATGTTGAACATGCTTGATGGTCATTAGAGTTGCCCCACTGAGGACCTACAGAGGTCTTGTGCTAAAGTTCTGGACTCATCAGTTTCAGGTATATTTTGCTTTTGCCTGAATTGTACACTAAGAAAACCTAGATTAAAATCAATTGCTGTATCTTTTAGCAGAAACTAATTCTACTGAGCATTCATATTTAAGTGCTAATAATCAAAGAAAAATCACCATGAGTTTCCAACAGTCAGAGAAGAGACGGACACAGAAAGATTAGAGTGCAATCAGCCATTTGTCTAAAAGTAGCTGGAATGCTATCAAAATGACAGGAGGGCACAGTCTACCTGCCTACTTTGTATTTCACAGGATCACAAAACATGCACGGCAAATGAGTCACAAGACCATTTGTACATTGCCATACCCCCCACATACCATGCTGCCTTCTCAAGAAGGGCAAAGCAGGTCAGTCTCATAAGAAATGTATGGGCAGCCATCCAATCATCCAGGTTTAATTTGAAAGATGGTAGGGTGTCACTCTGTTTAAGTTGTAGGGTGCAGATCAGAGCGTGTGTATGTACCTTTAAGAAGCATTTCCACATGTAGCACATACATATAAATACTGAGCATGTGCAGGCATCAGTGCCATTTTAAGAGAACAGCCAGAGTGTTAACATGTATAAGTCCAGTAGTCAGTCTGTTTATAAGCCTCATGTCTGATATCTTTGTGTGAAATAAAGCTGATTGAACAGAACCTACGGATGGTCATCTGTTTTATCCTGAGGTGGGGGTGAACATCAGGTGATAAATGTATTTGTCCAGTGCTTGTTATTTATGCTAGAGATTTAACTCCCTAGTTACTGGAGCTATATGACCTGTGAATACAGGGAAGGTGAAGGCGGACAGGATCCTAATGGCATAGAATACAAGAAGAAACCCATTAGATTACTTGTACACTGTTCTTTTTTGTTTTACAAGTAAAGTTATAATTTTATTGGGGTGCATGTGGACAATGTACCCTTGGATTTCCACTTTTCTTCCCATTGTCATTAAAGTCTGACAGTATGTCTCAGAAAATATCCAGCTCACCACAGTGGCTGAAATGTAGTGTCCAGCTTAATGCAGATATTCAAAGTAACCTTGCAGAATCAAGCAGCACATATGTTGTCATTCCCTTGCAGTACCCAAAATACTGACCTTTCCACTTTGCTGAAATGTATCTATCAGCAGCTCCCTTGTGTTTGGTCTATCAATTAATAAATAAGTTGCCTAATTCTCTGAGGGAGCATTAACATCATCCTTTAATAGTAAGAGTACTCATGCTTTAGCCATAAACAGAAAGCATCTACTATTATCATTTACCTTATGTTGTATGAGCATATTCCAATAAATAGCAGACAGATATGTTTACCTAATTTCTACTAGTTCTAACTGCAATAATTTAGTTTAAGCACAAGTTTTCATTCTAGTGAGACATAAACTGAAATACATAAGTAACAGTATTAAATTCACTATAACAGATATTTTTTAATGCTTGTGTGTGTGTATTTGTGTGTGTGTGTGTGTGTGTGTGTGTGTGTGTGTGTGTGTGTGTGTGTGTGTGTGTGTGTGTGTGTGTGTGTGTGTGTGTGTGTGTGTGTGTGTGTGTGTGTGTGTGTGTATGTGTGAGTTTTTATATGAGTATTTGCGGCGATAGGGTTAGAGTAAGAGCTATGTAATGGGCTAGATGTGTTTATAGTGTCTGCGCACGCGCGCGTGTGTGCGTGTGTGTGTGTGTGTGTGTGTGTATGTGTCCTTTGGATTTTTTTTAATGGTGCTTTTAGGGAAAGGGTATAGAAGCAGAGGTAGCAGTAGGGTTAGGGTTAGCACACATGACTTGGGTGATATAGGGCACAAAGCAATTTGATGAAAGGTAAGTTTGATATAAATTAATGAAAAATTGTGATCCATTGTAATTCTCACAAGAGCAAACAATAAGAAATCAATCTTTTTAAACTGAATCAAAAAGTCAGAAAACCCCATTTAGTCCCCAGACCCTCTGTTAATTATCTACCAATTCCTAGATCTGAGATCTAAGATTGCACAACACTGGGGAGTGGGCAAATTTACACTCCCCACTCTACCATGATCGTGTGCACACAGTAGCCATACCAGCAAAAACAAGAAAAAAGAATGATTGCTCTTTTGAAGATCTGATCTTATGAGCAACAATATATATAGATACATACACATGTGTCTACTTGAAAAGAACGAAGAATGAAAAGAATAAAAAACACTTACCCGAGTCTCTAAAGACCGGGACAGTTTCACTGAAACCACAATTTAGCGAATACTTGGATGACCAGAAAGTTATTGTGGGAAAGAAGCCACTTGGCTATCATGGTGAACTTTGCCTCCTTCCCAACTGTAGTGCGTTCTTGGAGCCGGTATATTTAGTTAGGGGGTGTGGGGGGCAAAGCCTCCCATATGGATGGGTTTAATTTGCTTTGGTTTGATTTTTTTGTAGTGCCAGACACGTGGTTACTTTCCCAGAATTTCTAATCAGTAATCCGAGTGTTGGTTCAGTTGAGGTTTTGGCAAAGTCACCTCAACATTTAGTGATTCGGGTAAGTGGGTTTTCATTTTTATGAAGTAGACTTTAGTAGTAGTATATATATATATATATATATATATATATATATATATAGAGAGAGAGAGAGAGAGAGAGATGGGTCCTAGTTAAATCGCCAAAATTCGACTCCAAAAAAATTTCAAATAAAAGAGACCAAATGTCCAAAAGACCAGTAGACCAAAACATCACTATCCTTAAGTTCATTTCAGTGAAAGAGGTAAGACACAGCTTTTATTTCCAGTATGTAGTGTTTGTGTACCTTATGGCACACCGTACTGTTTTCACATTTCTACAGTGTCAGTAGTTTTAAATGGAGATCGCAATACAGTGACAATCAGGAAATATACACTTTCTATTACTGTAGTGCGATCTTAGAATTGGTATATATAATTAGCAGGGACTGTTAAGGGTAGCAGCCCCCTACATGGGGGGGGTGCAGGGAGGCTTGCCCCTCCCCCGTAAAAATATTTGAGGCTATGTTGCTTTGCTCTTGTTTGCTTTTAATGTGCTGTTTTGATGTTATGTGTTTTGGGAAGTTATTCAAGCTTATGTTCAGGTCTATATTACGTGAGCAAACATTTAGTTAGCCGAATAACTAAACATCAGTCACATCAATCACTAAATGTCAAAGACCCAAAACCGTGAACGGCAGTTTCCACTTAGGGAAAGAAGTTGATTGGCCATTATGCAGATTTTGCCCTTTTTTCAATGTGGAGCGATCTCGGAGTTGGTATATTTAGTTAGGGGGGTGTGGGGGGCACAACCCCCCACTTCATTTGTGTTTATTGTGTTTTTTTTTTTTTTTTATGGAGGACAACGTCATTGTTCCCCTGAGTGGAAACTGCCATTCGTGGTTTTGGGTCTTCGACGTTTAGTGATCAACGCTTAGTTATTCGATTAACTAAATGTTCGATCACGTAATATAGACCCTTATGTTCTCCTTTTAAGTCATCTGTAAGGTAATGGATATAAAAAAATCTAAATTCCAGGTGTGTTTGTAAAATACATTTTTATGCATTTCTTAACAATAGTAGAGAAGGAGAAAAACCTGCATTATAGTTTAGGCTTAAACTGAAATAAGGCATAAAAAAATGAAATAAAATATGTTCTATATAACTTAAATCAAGCATCCATACCTATATGGATTTATGTCATCAAAGGCAGTTTCATTGAACATAAATAAATTGAAAAAATGTTTGTCAAAACTGCCTTCATCAAACATCCCATTGAAAGTATTTTTACAGGGGGGAGGAACACCCCATACACCATGAACTTATATATGCCAAATCTGGCATTGCACCAGTGGAGAAAAAGGCAAACTCCACTGTTGAAAAATGTAATTTCAGTTTTACTTCAAAGTATTTATGTTCGTTGAAACTACTTTGGCGACCTGATTGCTCCCCACCTATACACCATCCAAATTCACAAAAAGGCGTAATTGTATCAACTAAATATGCACAGAATAGTAAACATATGGGACATCTTAGAGGCCTAGGCACTGCAACATAAACCTACCATACTAGGAGTATCTGAAACTTGTTTAAAGCAGAACTTTTATCTCCCCACATCTGTCTGAATCATAGACTTATTGATTACCACATCTGTCTGAATCATGGACTTATTGATTACCACATCTGTCTGAATCATAGACTTATTGATTACCACATCTGTCTGAATCATGGACTTATTGATTACCACATCTGTCTGAATCATAGACTTATTGATTACCACATCTGTCTGAATCATAGACTTATTGATTACCACATCTGTCTGAATCATAGACTTGGACAGAAAATTGAAGGAGGAGGTAAAGAAGTTACACTACTGTTAAAAAGAACAATTTTAACTCAGATGTTTGAGTGAAAATACTAACTTACTGCACAGCAACCCTGACTCATTACTTGCACAGTAAATCTGTAGCAATAACATAAAACTAAACATAGCATCCCTAACATACTCTCCAATATCACTGACTTAATATTACTAGTCACACCTTGCCATAATCAGCACCTTTAATATAAACATGCTAAGTGCAAAAAAAAGTGCCAAATAATACATTACTTAATAGCGTTAAGAGTAATACAACTAGGCAAACAACCACTGCCCCCCAGGCACACGCCACCAGAGCAATGGCCACCTACATGGCTTTCTTGCACAATGTTACAGTTGTTGATATTTGTGCAGAGATTACATTGTCACTCTTCAATACCTTCATAAAACACTGCAAATTAGATGTTACTTCCAGAGCAGTATCACCTTTGTGGCTATTGTTGTTAAAGGAATGTTCTTCGGACCAAGACTATCCAAGAAAGACTGCTTTAGACTCCGTCATACATATTAAAAATGAAAGGCCATTTCATACCAGATACAAAAATTACATACTTAGCATTATTCAGGAACTTGTAATAATTGTGTCCTTCTTCAGTCTGGAGTGGGCAAATCAGCCTACACTTGCTATGCGTAATCTTGAGCTAACTATTTACTACCTGGTTGGCTTGCTTTCCTTTCCTTTGACTTCATCTCATTTTTTTTTTTATCTAGCAATACCATGCCCTTACATGCCTTAAACAACTGGAGATCATCAAGAAGAGAAGTGTAGTGGGATCATGGGATGGGGCAAGGAAGCCTTAAAGCCCCTAGTGTCAATTGATTATAATGCCTCTGGCACACAGTCCTATATGATACCCAAAATGGGTTCACTTCTAACAGCTCTGGCATGATCGGAAGTGCATTGCTTTCATTTGTAAAACATGAAAATATTATTCCAACATACATTTACAAAATTTAAATCTTCTTAATTTTCACTGATTAGCAGCAAAACATTAGTTTACCATTTCAAGTTTAATTGTCATTATCTAAGACGGTCAGGGCACAACAACCAGGCCTGTGCTGAAACCAAAACACATTTTTGCTCTTTCAAAGAAAAAGATTTCAACACTATTTAATGTGCTTTTTAGCCTGACAAAAAAAAAAAACCTTCTCCCTGCCTATTTCTTGTAATCTTTCATCACACTAAACAAATAATACAGGAAAGAGTGGTGAATTTAAGCCAAAAGAAGAAAGGTTAATATTGGTGGTCCAAAATAGTGGACTATATACACATTAGTTTACAAAGTCCATTAAACATGTGGGAGAAACAGACAAATGTAGGTTTTGTAAAACAGAACTGGAAACAGTCGCACATCTTGTTGGTTGTGATATACTAATGGCAGAAGGACTATATACTGAAAGGCATAATAATGTGGCAAGACTGTTGCACTGGGGATTGTGCAAACATTATAATACTAAAGTAGCAGGGAAACATGGGAAACATGAGAAACAAAGCATTACTGAAAATGATGAAGTTTATATCACATGGGATCACCCATTACCAATAATTAAAAAAAATAGATGCTAGAAAAACAGGGTCTATATTAGAACACCGAACTTTCAAAATTTCAAGTGTTCTAATATCGAACCCTAGTAATCAAAAATTTAAATCATCGAACATACAGAACAGCAAATTTTTTCCTAGGGAAACAATTTGCTGTTCCAAAACACATACACACAACACAAGCACACCAAACAAACAGCAATCCACACACATACACCTAAATTCTTACACCTAACCCTACACTAAACTATACATACACCACTAACTATCCACTTACCTTAACCCAAACCCTAACCTTAATGTCCGTCACTATCGCACAGTCACCTCACCCACACCCTATCCCTAACTCACCTACCCTACCCTAACCCTCACGTCCACACAATCGCACACTTACCTGAACCGCGCCCTAACCCTAACTCACCTAACCTGCCCTAACTCTCACGTCCACACAATCGCACACTTACTTGAACCCGACCTGTAACTTTCCACCATAGCGATGAAAATACCGAAGCAACAGAAACAGACAACCAAATTCTTTCCCTAGGAAAAAATTTGGTTTTCTGTTTCTTCAATATTTTCAGCGTTCGCTGAAAACAGGTCAGTATTAGAACAATCGAAATTTTGAACATTCGGAGTTCTAAAATAGACCCAAAAAACTGATATCGTAGTCCATGAAAAGAAGACAAAAGTAGCATTGATCACTGAAATTGCTACGCCCAATGACTACAGTGTCTTATGTACACAGATACAAAGTCATAAAAGATCAGGATTTGAAGGCAGAAATGAGAGCAACATAGAAGAAGGATACCTAGACCATTCTAATAGTAGTAGGAGCAACAGGTCTTATAAAAAAGAATTTACAGTCGTACTTAGATATGTTACCGATACATGTAACTCGATAGGAATTGCAGGAGTCAGTTCTGGGCACACTGCCGGTGCCATGAAGAGCACCTCTGCTAACATCAAAGATCAAAACAATACTAATTTCATGAACTTTAATCATACTTTGACTTAGGAATGGGATCCATTCCCATCATGGTATTAGAAATCCAAAAGACTTGGAGAAATTAAAAAGAAAGGAATACTCAAGACCTCTTATTTAAAACAAGTACTTTTGACTTTATTCGGCAAAAGACTTCTTCAGATGAAGCAGTGTGTGCTAAATCAGTCATTTAAATATACTAAAATGCAATTTACTTGCACAAACATAACTTATTAAAACATCTGTTAATATGACATCACAAGCACATTTAATAATTATAATGTCGTCAAGTCATGCAGTATAATTTGCCTTCAACCACAACTGTCAAACTAACTGTTTCACGTGTGTGTCAGGATCTTCCTACAAATATTTTTACGATTTACACAATCCAGGGCAAAGAATTAAAATATTTTAAAGTTAACACAACCAGTAGCACTTCTGAACATATCCTTTGCTTTATAGCATATTGCTGCTAATACATTCTTCTCTGACGTTTTGTTCTACATAAAATGTTTAGCATGTCTCACATTGAGCAAAATATATCACTTATGTTGAATTACAGTCAAAATGCAGTGCAGACCTCAGTTATTTTTTTAAGAGCAGACCTTAGAGTTCGGATGTAAGTTTAAACAACTGCATATGGACTGTAGGCCATAAATTTGCAATATTTTTGCAGTGTTTACATGTATATGTGTCGTTAGGAGTGCTGGAGTGTGTTAATTTATCAGTTTTTTCTACTTTCTCAGAATTGTTTTTAAGTCTGTGTTTCTGTTATACATAATTTGGGTCCCTCACCATTTTTTTTAAAACTTCTTGTTTCTCCTGCATGATTTTCCAGTTATTACTGACTGTATGGATAATTAGACCAGCATCCACTGAAAAAATCAAGTGCAAAAGTATGTTAGATGGGTATGTGGATGTCTGTCTTATGTAGAAGGTCTAGGTAAGGTGGCAACAACCAAAGTTGCAGATTCTGAAGAATGTCTGATCTGTCTTCTATCACAAAAGGCACATTCAAGAAGGGTTTGTCCTGGATTTTGGTCAGCACCAAACGAATACAGGTATCAACTGCAACTTGCCTGGTTATATCAGATATCCCCGGTAATAAACATGGAAAACTCTTCAGTCAAGTAATCTTTCTTGTATCTTGTTTGAGTATGCTCTACAGATGTCCTCACAGATGAACCATGCACACTAACCATAGTATATCACACAGGTCCTGTGTATACTGACCACATTATATGATACAAGTCCCATGCACATTGACCACAGTATATGACACAGGTCCCATGCAACTCCCATTTATGTCAGCGATCCATTTACAGCTGTAACGATAATTCCTCATGCAGACTTTATCTCCAAATGCAGAATTTGTTAAGTTGCCGTGTTTGTCAAAAGTCTTTTTTTTTTTTTTTTTTTTTTTGGGGGGGGGGACTGTAGTTGTCTTTGAATCTTCCCCTAATACGGTCTCCTTTTAGCACTTTGCTGGATACAGTGTCTTTTAGTAGAACTATAGACCAATTAGTTTTACCAGCCAGATTTGTATATCAATGAGAGATGTCATCATGGAATTCATAAATAACAATATTGACAGATTACAATCCCTTGACCCAAACCAGTCTAAGATAGTGAAGGGAAATCCTGCTGATCAGAAGACAGAACTCATTCAATCAGGATTAGAGGCACACTTTCCTGAAAAAAAAAGTCTCGCCACCAGTGGTATCCCTCAGGTTCCATTCTGGGACCACTGCTCTTCAAAATATATTTCACTGATGTTTAAGGTGACATCAGGGGTTACTAGCTGACCATGTTTGCTGATAACTGCAAACTAGGAGTTGTCATCAACACTTCAGCTGAAACCCATGTTCTGCAAGTTGGCCTTACCAGTGTAAATTCATGGAGCCAGGACCACAGAGTAAAACGTAATGTAAAAATAGTATTGTACTCTGTGGGAAAACATGAAAAGCCCTGTGTCTGCCTTATAAATGACATCCTCTCAAGGCACATTCATGAGCAATTAACTCTTTTGAACACCACATTTACGACAGGTTTATAAATGTTAGTGGTTAGGATTCATAAAGATATATTCTTGGTGTGAGATACAATAGTGTACGATCTGTTTACCAAGCAGGATTATACTGGAGTAACTTGATTTGGCAGAGTAAGTTGGTTCTAAGCATTCTGGGATAGATTTCATCATTATTTTCATAATATTTGCTCAACCAAAAAAATGACAGAAAATTATCATTTTAAAACAGAAGCTTGATTCAAAGAGAATTTGTACTGTGGTTTGTTGACAATAAGACTTTTCTAGAGGTGCCTTTGGCAAGTACCTCTTCAAACTCTAGAAGATAATAGTGACTCACCAAGGTTTTACATCCATAAAGAAAGGTAAATTATGATTGTTTAGTGTTGCTTGGATGTTTGCCGATGAGTTGGGTGGGTAAATCTAAAATGAAAAGTGTCAGACTAAGGTCAGAAAAGTGCCAAACATAATACAGATAAACATTTTATAAGCAGACATAATATGTGCAAAAATAATATATGAACAAGTAATAAAAAATGTCACCAAAGATAATTTCAGAAACATTATGAGTCCATCTTAAGTTTCCATATTGGGGTTAATAATTTAAGTTCCCACGCAGCATTTGTTTTTAAAGTACAAGGATGTTTGGTGTGGACAATATCATACTACCATATCATCATAAATATGTCAGTAGCTCCCAACTCCATGGCAACCTTTACTGCAATCCAGATGACCCCGGATTGACTAGGGGCTTGGGTAATGGAGGAGCTGGGAAGTAGGGTGATGGGAATTAGTGATTTGTGTCAGCTCACCCATCCAGGTGGGGGGGTTCTGATCATAATTGGGAATCTCTTAGTAAGGCTGGTAGGTGTAACCCATTAACAAAGCAGGCTATCATTTCTCTGATAGCTGGAGGGGAGTTGGAGTAGGTGTTCTACTCTTTGCAGCTATGCATCTGATGTTACATGTATGTTTTGCCTGAAAAGGATTTACCTACCTCACATATCTAAAACACATGTATGTATGCATGTATATGCACACACACGCACACACACACACACACACACACACACATATATTTATATATATATATATATATATATATATATATATATATATATATTGTTTTTTTTTCTTATTGCTGACTTCAGGCTCCATTGGTCCCAGCTCCAAATAGAGCCATCCTCTGCAGTTTCTACACCCTGACAGATGCTACATGTAACTCACACTTGGAGGGTCTTCCCACTGGGACAGATCCTATACATAGAGACCTCTCCATGTGCAGGCTATTATAAGGTGTGGTTGCCAACACTACAGAGCAAGACAGGCAAGGAACCATCCTATGACAGTCTGGCAGTGTTTTCATGTTAGATCTACATTCCCACTCCAAGTGTTGACATTACCAGTAAGCTGCGAGAGCCATAGGGAAAAGCCTGCTCATGTTTTTCACCCTTGAACCATTAGAAGGAATCATCTTGATCGCTCCTCTCCTCTCTCCTTCTAAACTGGCATCAACTCACTAAGCTCATTTCTCTAACAGATTTCAATCAAAATGGCAAATGAAATGATCTCGCCTCTTAGGATAGATTCATAGGTTCATAGTAATTACCAGGCTAACAACTCCAGAGGAACTTTTTAAGCCATGCTTCCCAAAAGTGAGAATCAAACCTTGTACCTTGTGCCTGCAAGGTAAACACCTTAACCATTATGTCAACCCCCAAGAGTGTCTGTCAACTGGATTCAAACCCTGCATCAGTTGTCCTCTTACTTGAAGCTCACTTCACTTGCACCTTGTGCTACAGAGATTGGCATGCCCATCCTCCCTGTCTGTAGCATCAGGTCCTCTAGCCACCAATCAAACCTAGGTCACCTGGGATGTAGTCAGGGCTTCATCCTTCTATGCCACCAAAGCAGACTAGACTATGTAGATAATGTCCATCTTCCAGTACTTCCCTTGAATGTGAATGAGTGATCTCACAAGAAAGATTTTATAAGATAATCCTTCCCTGACGATGGGAACCATGAGGGGTATAACAGGATGTAAATCACCTGTAAGATCGAGAGTGAACCTCAGGGGAAGGGGTTCACAATAGGGTTCATTGATGTAGAGTGCATACTCAGCAGCAGAGGGGATACTGAAGGGGCCAAAATAGATAAGTATCTTGGTAGCAATGAGCAGACAACAACACCACGAAAGGCTGTACAGAATATAGATGAAGGGCTCTACTGTGAAGAAGCTGTGAAGTGGTCAAGAGTTATTACTGATACGAGTAGTTGATCATGTGTAATATGCCACAAGCCAAATTACTAATTGGGACAGCCAGCTGTATACAATAGTATACTGCATTAAGTTATTTGAGGGTTTTATCTTTGGAGGATAATGTAAGAG
Organism: Protopterus annectens; assembly: GCF_019279795.1. Taxonomy (NCBI): domain Eukaryota; kingdom Metazoa; phylum Chordata; order Ceratodontiformes; family Protopteridae; genus Protopterus; species Protopterus annectens. Next base: position 65,401,588 of record NC_056727.1, on the reverse strand, counting down.
GGGAAAAGGAGAAAAAAGGGCAGCACTTTTGGAAAAATGGAGTGTGCAAAATAGAAGTTATGAGAAATGAGTGGTGTATAAAGGACACAGGATGATATGACTAAGTAGGGCAGGAGAGAAGAAGTGGCCAATATTATTAATGAATAAGGGAAGGAGAAATGAGGTAGTCAATAGGTAAGGCTGAAAGGTATGAAATGGGAAATGAAGCTGGATCAAGAAAGAAGAACTGAGTGGAGTACAAAAAGTTATCAATAACAGAGTGGTGAGACTGTATCCTCGTTAGGTTGCAATTATACTGCTGAAGAGTCAGAACTCAATAGGGACTGTAAATGGCTTATCAATGTTGTGGTTGTTATCATGGCCATGCAGTCACCGTGAATATAACCAAACTGCATTCCAGTGATTTGGTGTCTATTGTGCATGGTGATACAAAGCAAGTTTAAAACTGTATTCAGAGTTTGCTTTTCAAAGAATTGAGGAAGGACACTTGTAAGGCTCTGAACTAGCTGACAGATCTTAAGTATCCCAAGACTGTCTGTGAGTCATAAGGTTTGTTTAGCTTCTTAAAATGTATAGAATGTATTTAATGCCACTCTGAAGTCAGTCTTATTTTTAAAATAATGAGATGTTCACAAACATACTAGAAGTCATTGACAGATACCTACAAAACTCTAGTCTTTTAACATAAATATCCATGATTGAAAATGCCTCCATCAGTCACATATTCTAAGCTGGTTTCAGTGGCAAAGTGGACTTTGCAGTGGAGTGGGATAATTGCTAGGAAGATATAGGAGATGGCTGAAACAATGTTATACCCTTGTTTGACTTTAATTAAGAAAAGAAATTAAGCTGTCTTAGAACCACTCAAGAGACTGCTAGCAGTCAGTCTGTCATGAAGAAGCCTTATGACATTGGGGAATTAATGAAGGTTTCAGTCAGCCTGTCATGAAGAAGCCTTATGACATTGGTGAATTAATGAAGGTATCACCAGTACCTTCTGCAAGAGTTAATGCCTGACTGAATCAAAGGCATTTGTCATTACAAGTTCCACACACTTTCCTTGATCTTCCTTCCAATCAAGATGATTTCTGTAGTCCTACAAGACTGTATGAATCCACACTAGGGTTTCGACATTGTTTCTTCAGAAAAAAGAATCTATTGAATAACCACAGATCAAAAATAAAAAGAGTAGATATACATAGAAGGAATCGTATAGCACATATTGACTATAAAAAACTGTATACTAAAAGTGCTAAGTCTAGTATAGATCTTTCATGTGATAAGTTGGTCGGATATAATAATATTAAAATAAAACAATAAATGTTCTGAGTTTTTAATTTTTCCATTTGACATGAATGCTTATGACTATTTATAAAAGTTTAAGTTCATTATAGAATATGATTTAATCATTTCCTCCAAAATTTTAAATAAGAAAATTTATTTTGATTCTATTTGTTGAAACAGTTTGATTAGTTTTGTATGAATATAAATTTGCCTTTGACACCAGTGATAATTCAATAAAGGTGTTAAAAAATGTATTTTGGGGGGGGGGTTGAGGGATGCTAGTCTAGGGAAACTGCCTAGGATGCCAGATAAACTACCTTTATCTATATTAATAAGTTAACACACTGGTAACAGTATTCTGATCCTCATATACAAGCTCATTCAGCATAACCAAACACATGACTATAAACACCATGTTTAGCTTATTGTTAAACTACAGTATGTGAATAGAAAATATAACCTAAAAAATTCAACAAAATAGAGTACAACACACTAGTTCTCCCCTTAAAAATGCTTCAGTCAAAATACAATGAACTATGCCCAGCATTCATGGTGAAACAAAAGCTACTCTTATTTTAATACAGTACAAAACAGTCAAAATCATTTTATCTTGTCACCTCAACTGCCTCCTGTTTCATTGCAATACAGTATATCAACAAAAAATGTCTATTTACTTAAAATTGCAGACAAAATAAGAGGTTTAATAGATTACATGTAAGTACATATCTATTTTTAAGCTTCTGATTCGGAGAACTGTTTTCCTTGATTTTTTTTTTTTTTTTTAATTAAGAAAGCAAGTCAAGCATTGATTTTTATTAGAGAGTTGTCAAATCCAATACATGATTGGGTAGCAGAACCAGTTTACATCTTTCAGAGACCTTTGAAGAACAAAGACACAGGGGTTCCTGGCAAAATTAGTAGAACCTTAATGACCATAGAATAATTAGTAGTATATGTACAGCCGCATCAGTATTAAAGGGATCATCGGTCCTCAAAAGACAATAGATTTTTGGGCATTTTCAGCAATACTAAAATCAGCCATCACAAAATAGTATTAAGGAGGGGGATTTTTTTTTTTTTGTTTTTTGTTACTGGATTGTTAGAGCTTGGAAGTCTAGCAGGATTAATAAATTCAAGAAGCCCACTGCAGGATTATTATAGTCTGTTTGTCTAGAGCAATGAACTGAAAAAGGGTGCCCCACAAGACTGTTAGAATGAATTCATCCAAAAAACAATTTGCTCAAAGGACCCATAGAATGAAGAAAGAAGTAAGAACACTCTGTTGTGACTAATAAAATTACAAGACCTAACCAAAGAAATAAAATCAGGAAAACCAAGTAGAATCAGCAATCAGTGGAACACCCAGCACAGTTACTGGAATTGTGAAGATTCGTCAGAGCACTAAAGAAATCTACTCCACTGTTAGAAGCTGGTTCAGGTTTATACATCAGTTTTAGTGGGCAGGCTACACCCCCTAGCAGGATTAAATCAGCCAGGGATTCCCATCTATGTTAAAAGTCAAAGTGATCAAAACAGGTTTATTAAAATCCGTTCTTGTCTTCAAGAGTCCCTTCACAAAACTAAGTTTTGCACATGCGCTTATGACATGCTAAGTGATGCTTGTAATTTTTATTCAGCAAAACAGAAAATAAGAGTAAGTAAAATGTGATTTTTTCTTTTCATAATTTTGCTTTCAGGAAATCTCACATGTACAATTTTTAAAATGCAAAAAAAAAAACATAACCTTGCAGAATGTGTAATTGTTTTTAGTGTAAATACAGCAGAGCTGCTGAAAAGCAAAACTAGCTACCCAAATGCACTTATTTGTAGTGCCTAAAGTTCAACATTCCTTGAAATGTTACTCCAGGTCAATGGATGCATTTCATTATTTGGAATCTAGCTGCACACTAGGGAACTTAAAGTTCGGAATTAAAACCCAACAGGAAATAACGAAGCTAAGACTCAAGTGGAGAAATAAATTCTACCCATTTATTAACCATGTTGGCCCACTAGACACACAATGCCTTTTCACTTGTGACACAGGAGCAATGGCTGGTTAAGTGGCTTTCTTGAGTTCACACAGTAGGCAAGTGAGGGCTAAGGGGATCAACGTACGTACCACAGAAACTACAGCTCACAGCCTTAAGCCTCTGAGCAACCTAATGTGTCAGTTTTGCCTTGCCTTTGAAGTATACATAATGAACTGCATCTCTGAACAAAAGTTCAAGCCTGATTTCTTGTCTTTACAGCTGCTGTTTGGACTTACAAGTCAGACATAAGTTGACATCAGTAGTTCTTTAGGCACTGGCAGTCAAAGGAGCAGATAAGCTGTTTGACAAGTTCTTCTATATGCCATCTGTCTGTTAAAATTACTTTATTTGGTATTTCATTTTCCAGTTGCACATTGCTTAATTTTATTTAGATTGATAGAATTGTATGTTCACAGTTAGTTATGCAGCCCAGTGGACTCTTAAAAAGCCTAAACCAATTTCCCATTTGCCACAGAGTACTACATTAACACCTCCTAGCTTTAATTGTCTGCACTAATTGCTAGACAAATAAATCCAAGCGCCTGGATTGAGAATAGTACTCACAACCTTTTGATTTTCCAGCTTGTGGCTGGTGAAATATTTTTTTATTATAAGATGGGAGGTCATTTCTGTTCCAGAGTGAACAATCACTGCACCCATTGCAAACCAAGCATGACTCTCAGAAAGCAGTTCAGTAGCTGTGCTGTGACAGCTCGGTCAGATTAGCTACCTAACCAATGGAAATCATTGCTTTCACTTTCTAACTTTAACATTTAGAAACGTATCGGTCTGTATTAATCTGCTTAGTTACAGTTCAAGATCAGACATGTGCAGTACATTAGGAAGCTATTCTCAAGCTGCTCAGGATGACAGAATGAGATGCTGCAGAACAGAAGTTCCCAAATATAATGCTATATTTTCAAAATGTAAGACATTTCTTATAAACATTTGGTTCTGTATAATAACAATAAATCATGTTCAAGCGTGATTAATGCAGGATTTACACATGGCTTCATCCTTGTGGTCACATTACACCTACCATGAGTAAATCCTTCATTATCCATGTACAGCATGAGTTAAAGGTATGTGGTTATGAGGAACAGGAAACAGGGAAACAAATTGCAATAATATAACTAGATGCAGAAAAGGCATCTGATAGGGTGGAAAAACTCAAAAGAAATAGATTCTGGGAAAAATGGATGAAGATTTGTTTGTGTCTTTCGGCTTTTCCCGGTTAGGGGTCGCCACAGCGGAACTCTGGTCCGCTAATGATTGGCAGTTGATTTTTACATACCGGCTTGCCAGGCCTGACGCACAACCTTCAACGAAGGTACGCCCATTCATGCATGTCTCCACGAAAAAGACGCTCTTAGCTGAGAATCGAACCGGACAGCGTCTTACTGTGAGGCGACAACGATACCGCAGCACCACCACCGCGGGTCTGAAAAAATGGATGAAGATAATTAAGATAAATTTTAAAGGGGCTTAAGCTATCAGGTACAGTTACAACTGAAAGGGCACAAGACAAAGGTGCCCTCTCTCTCTTTCTCTCACTTTTTACTGCTGTTTGGTTTACATAGAGAACCCTTGGCAGAAATGATAAGGAACAGCAATATAAGGGGTTTAATTGGGATGCAGGAGAAAAAATGATTTAGTTTTATTAACAAAACAAAGAGAAGATACAGAAAAGTTATGGAATATAGTGCAGAAGGTTGAGAATAGATTAAGATACAAAATAAATCAAGAAAAAAACAAAGGTTTTAATGGTGAATGGAAAGGTGGAGGAAGAGTAGAAAAAAACTATAGAAAGAATAATAGCAGAGGAGATGATGGGACACTAAAATATACATATAAAAATATATCAAAAGGTGAAAGGGCAATTAGGGAAATGGAGAATATAGGTACTGAAAAATGTGCATCACCTCACTGTTTACTACCCAGGCCAAGCATTATGGAATATTCTAGATAACAAGCTCCTAAAGCAGATAAAGCAAATAAGCAGCAACTTTATAGAGTAGGATAGATTAATAGAGATGACAGAATGGGGGGGTTAGGAGTACCAGACTTTAAGGAATAGCTACAAGCCTGCTTGATAACAACTATATTAAGAATAATAGATGCTGAATATAAAGCATATTTGAAACAAATGATAATACAGAGGGAAAGAAAACTTAAGTAGGGCAAGGACATAACAGAGCTAATATTAGAAACACCAACGTAAGACCTGGAAATGCAATAAATAAAGGAAATGAAGGCAGCAGTTCAAAAATATGGCAGGATGGAAGGGTGATAACTGGAGAATAAGATTATTACATACTGACAGAATGATCGAGGAGATGGCAGATAAAACAATAACATGGAGATGAGGATGAAAGCAGGAGAAAGTCAAATACTGGGACCAAGTTCTAGTAGGAGGGAGGCTGAAAACATGGACAGAAATACAACAGGAATATCAACTGGAGAATATATTAAAATAGGAATATATGGGAATAAAGAATGAGTGATGACAGATAAGGCAATGTTGGAAAGGAGCACTAAAAAGACTCCAGTCCTGATAGATGAAACAGAGATTACCAGGAAAGAAGGAAAAATGAGAGGAATGTGAAAGAAGGAGGGAATGAGGATGGAACTAAATGGAAATGAATATGGGAGATAGAGACAGAGAGAGCTAAAATGGACTATACTGGATGAGGAATGAGCGGAAATGGTACAGTTACCAAGGTATATAACCAAACCAAAGAAATGTAAAATATTTGCATTGAAATGCTTACATAAGTACTTTTACTAACTAAAATGTGCATAGAGGTAGACAGAACCAGCTGAAGGCGTATAAGAGAAGGAGGAATGTGTGGTCTTTTTTTTTTGGGACTATGAGAAACTGTGAGGGTATCAAAATGAAATGAGACATTTTGAGGAAGGGTGGAATATGAGATAAGCCACTAAGAAAGAAGTTATTCTTGCTAGGATATGTGAAAACCATGCTAATGGTAACATTAATAATGACAATGGGCAAGAAAGAAATAATTAGAAAATGAGGCAAAAAGGCAAGACCAAAAAGGGAAGTGGTAGGACAATAAATTGGAAATATGAGAAGGTAAGGGGAAGGTATGGCAAACATTGGAAAAGATGGGAAAATGGTTAAATAAGGAAGGGAATTAATGAAACACAGTGCCAGAGAGAGACATGATGGGGATGATACATTTGTAAATAATGGGGAGAACAGGAAGAGGGGTAGCAGTTAGAACAAAATGGATACAGGGTAACTCAGAGTGATGTAGACACTATGCATGAGGTGAGCATAAAAGAAAACAAGGGGAAGACAGAGATTTAAAGAGATAGTCAACAAAAAAAATCATTTGATGGGAAGTTAAAACACAAAGACTCAACAACAGGAAGGAAAAAAATTGCATATGCATAAGGGATATGTAAATATTAATAACAATGCAAAATTGAAGGTAAATGAATTAAATAATTTGTTGGTTATAATAAAGTAAGGAGTGAAGAAAAGAGATGATAGAATATAACTGCTGATGCTTAAGCTGGATGGAATGTATAAAAAGTATAAGTTAAAAGATTAACCAGTGGCTGTCAGCAGAGAACTAGAATGCATCACACATGGATTGTGTCTTATGTATATTGTTATTCTGAACTGAAGGATAGTTTGAGTTAAAAAAGAATATATGTGAGTAGATGTGGTGGAATCTCAACTGTTGGTATCCACCTTTTCAAAAGTGATTATTTAAAGCTATTACTATCATATTAATATTTAATGGTTGCCTTACTTTAAGAGAAAACTGTAATTATGCTCTTGGTGTGTCAGTTTGGTCTGGCTGGTAGAAACATTATTATTATGAATTCAGGGAAAAAGGTGCTGGTATAAGAAAGGTAGCATTCATCCTGGAAAGCATTGTGTGTGTGTGTGTGTGTGTGTGTGTGTGTGTGTGTGTGTGTGTGTGTGTGTGTGTGTGTGTGTGTGTGTGTGTGTGTGTGTGTGTGTGTGTGTGTGTGTGTGTGTGTGTGTGTGTGTGTGTCGGTGTGCGTGTGTGTGTATGTGTGGGTGTCTGTGAAGTTTAATTTACTGTTGATAAGTTGAAGCTGCAAGGCATTTGGACTAGAAGCAAGGTGGGGGAGACAGTGACTGTTGCTCTGCTCTGTAGCTTATTGTAAAGTTTGCTTGGTTATTATGTGATGCAGCATCATGAATTTAAAGTATATCATTTAGGCCAACCAACCTTTCTGAATAATTCAGTGTCAGTTGTGTAGATCATGAGACCACAGCACTTGTCTATTGCATATAAATTGGTGGCAACAGGTGGAATTATATGTTGTCATCATAGTGCTGACAATTCTTTTGCACTCTTTTATCTTTGCTGCTATTCATTTTATCTCTATGGCCTGCTTGCCATTAGCCCGCCAACAATCACTTGGTCCATTCATTTCCACTTAGTGCATTTGAGATGATCATCCAGGTAGCCATGAGAGTTTTTTGCTTTTTAAAGCCTAAGTTCCTCCCCTGGAAAATAACAGTCACGCTGACAGTGTGAAGACCCTGTTATGTCCAGCCCCTCCAGTGCATATTTACACCACATGAAAGTATACCGCTCAATCTCTTAGCCCAAGAAAACTGGACAAAGCCTGACATAATGGAAGGACAGAGGCCCAACAATAGGGTTAGATTTTAAATATTGCTCTTATAAATTTAAAATGTAGTTAGAATAGCAGGGTTTGTGTTAAAATGCATTTTCTAAAGAATATGAAGTTTAAAACTCAAACATATGTCATTATTTAGTGATTTTATTCCTCAGATCATCCACGTGATTTGCCAGAAATCTACAGATGTTATGAAGAACAGACCAAAATTTTGAGGCAAAAATCTGGACAGTCTGCAAAAATCTGGACAATTGACAGGTATGCATGGAAGGCTCCTACAGCATCACAGTCTAGGAGAGAAAATTGTGCACCATAAGTCCCTATCTGCAATGTGTGAACTCACTTTATAACAAGAGTCAGTCTTGTGGATCACGCCCCCCCTCCCCCCAGAATGGACAAGCCAGCATCAGCAGCTCATTTCCACTCTCCCAGGACAACTCCTCCAGTGCCAGGACCACTAGCTGAGTCTGATTTTTTTGTGTCATAATTCAGGCTTTATTCCTGTACATCATGGAGCTAACTACATATACTGGCAATATGAGTTGTTTTCCTGTGTACTAAAAGATGTGCTTAAATGATCTGAAAAATTAACCAAAACAGCAGGCTCCATCAAACTTAACAGAATCAGCAGAACCACAGCAGAGTAACTAAAATCATGAACCCACTTTTTGGCAATCACCCATGTAATTAAGATGGTTTTGTGTTCTGAGAACTTTAATTTAGCTTTTAGTACAATAAGATATGTATTTGAATTTTAAAAGAGCAGCTGTACCTATAGCCTTTGAGATTCTTCAGCCCATTACGAGTCACTGTTACCCATCTGATATATTAACTATATAACACAGCTGCTTAAACTTTTGTTGGTAGTTATTCACATGTTGTGAGATGGGTGATGCTGATGTCTTGCTTAGCTGACATCAACACTCTTTCTGCCTTTATTCTTCTGCATGAATTTAGTCCCCTAAAAGATGTATAGGACTTACCAAGGAGGGACATGGTGTTTAAGCCAAGTTCCAATAATGGCTATAATTTCAGGTTTATGAACTTGTAGTCAGACCTCAGTAGCTATTTTTGTATCAGATCAACCTTCATCTTCTTCAATGAAGATGATTAAGGAAGTGTGTTTGGTGAACTGATGATTGCAGATGAGCAATTTCTCCAAAATGAAGGAGAAATCTAAGGATATATTCTCAGTAATGTAGAATGTGATAGCAGCTAGAGAAGAAATCTAAGGATATATTCTCAGTAATGTAGAATGTGATAGCAGCTAGAGAAGAAATCTAAGGATATATTCTCAGTAATGTAGAATATGATAGCAGCTAGAGGAGAAATCTAGGGATATATCCTCAGTAATGTAGAATGTGATAGCAGCTAGAGAAGAAATTGAAGGATATATTCTCAGTAATGTAGAATGTGATAGCAGCTAGAGGAGAAATCTAGGGATATATTCTCAGTAATGTAGAATATGATAGCAGCTAGAGAAGAAATCCAAGGATATATTCTCAGTAATGTAGAATGTGATAGCAGCTAGAGAAGAAATCTAAGGATATATTCTCAGTAATGTAGAATATGATAGCAGCTAGAGGAGAAATCTAGGGATATATTCTCAGTAATGTAGAATGTGATAGCAGCTAGAGAAGAAATCGAAGGATATATTCTCAGTAATGTAGAATATGATAGCAGCTAGAGATGAAATCCAAGGATATATTCTCAGTAATGTAGAATGTGATAGCAGCTAGAAATCTTGGTAAGTAACCAGTGACCTTGTATCATTATTTGTGAGGCAGAAGTGTGATGATGTGTTACTTGCACAAGCTGATGATCCATAATCTGTAAGAGTGCTGTGAGGGGCTAAAAATTTGTTGGACAGAGTAATAATCCATTTGGGCAGAACCCACAGGGAGATGGCAGCTGGCAGACAACTACAACTTTATTAGGCATTGTGGTGTAAGACAGAGTTAAGGGAACTACATTAAGTGCAGACGGTACATCAGTGATACAAAGACAAAACAGAAAGAAAAGGTGTTGTCCAGTGGTTTATGTTATCGGTCTTGGAGCATTTAGGTCATAGAACAGAATTCAATACATGGCAAAAGGATAGTCATTTAAGTGTGTGTGTGTGTGTGTGTGTGTGTGTGTGTGTGTGTGTGTGTGTGTGTGTGTGTGTGTGTGTGTGTGTGTGTGTGTGTGTGTGTGTGTGTGTGTGTGTGTGTGTGTGTGTGTGTGTGTGTGTGTGTGTGTGTGTGTGTGTGTGTGTGTGTGTGTGTGTGTGTGTGTGTGTATGTATGTTTGTTTTACATTGTTTTTGTGTTTTCCTTTTTTTTTTCTTTTAAGTCCACATGTTGATCCCAAGAAGACTTACTGTTTGGATTTTGTTGTCAAGCCCAAGAAGCTCACAACAATCATGTTGTTGCTGTGCTACATTTACAAACTACAGCTTGGATTTCCCTGTGTGCCATCCAGAAAGGCGGGCCCAGAAGAATAGAAATGGATATGAACCACAAATTCCCTTGTTTGCACTGGCACCCATATCAGCACACTTTCAAGCCAAAGAAAAAATGAATCGGAGAGCATTGTGGAGTGAAATGCTGTGATTGCTCTCCCTTGGAAGAAAAAAGGAAGTTAATCAAAGTATGCTAGGTGGCTGGCTGTTCAGTAGAAGTGAAGATGCTACAGAGATGACACCTAAATGCAGTGACTGGCCAAGAGTAGCCAAGATAGCTGAATAAATAGAGACAGTAGTGGTGGGGGCTTTATAATATCAAAAGAAGAACTATATCACTGCAAAGCTGAATAAAAATCCGCCCCCCAAGATCAAGTTCAGATGCAACTAAAGTCAGCAACTAGCTCTATGAGGACTTGTCGCAGACTTAAAATGAAAACATTCTTTACCTGTTTTTTTAATGTGTCTAGGGGGCCAAGTCCAAAAGATAATAGGAATGTGAACCAGTTCAAGAGGAGCTATACCACTGCAGACAATAGGAAGCAGCTTTTTTTTGTATGTTTTTCTATTTTCTTTTTGATCCAAGGATCAAGGCCAGGAAATTGTAAAGACTGCTCTTTTGCAGCTACAGTGAGCTCACATGTTGTACTTTGGGGTACAGTGACTACCATTAAGGAAGTCATGCTCTGGCATAATCACATGGGACTGAGCTACAAAGTTCTCTGGTTATAATGGGACAGCATGTCCATTGGCTCATGACTCAAGTAAGTATCTCACAGAGCAGCTTGGAGAATTATGTTGTGGGTTCTCTGCTGTAGGAAAAGAAGGATTCAAGCTAGAGCAAGCCAGGAATAGAAATGATGGCTTGGTATCACACCTCTCAACTCTCCAGATATTCACAGAACATCCAGATGTTTGCCTCATATGTTTGGTCTGTTCCTCATAAAATATGTGGTTTTCTGGCAAAACATTGAGGATTGAAATCACTAAATAATGACAAATGTTTGAGTTTCAGACGTCATATCCTTCAGAAAATGCATGCTAATGCAAGACCTGTTATTCTAGCAACTTTCTAAATTTATAAGAGCAATATTTAAAAATATGTGCCTGATTTTAGACCTTTCTCCCACCTTTATTTTTTTCTTTGTCCAGAAATCTTCGGCTAAGAGGTGAAGAGGTATGCTTGCTATGAAGACACACTAATGAGGAAATCCAAAGAGTGTAGCCAACCCACAGGATATAAGATGACAGAAAAGATGTGACTATAACCACAAAGAAGTAGTTAACACCCCAGAAGTCAGTAAAAGCAGATATTTACTCAGCTTATTTTATATTCCATTGCCATTCTAGGAGATGACTATGTAATGTTAATATTCTGTCAGAGAAACAGTTTTCCTGACATTGTCCTGGAACCTCTCCCTTTCAAAACTTAGACAATTACAGAACCTGGTATCTGTCTCCCCCTTTGTAGTGAACATGATTTCACTACTTTTTGTATTCAAAAGTCTAACATACAGTATCTAAAATCTTAGAATCCACCACCAATGTTTCTGCCTTTGAGAAATTACATACTTAGCTGCTGAAATCTGCTGCCCATAAATTATCTCTCTCTCTCTCTCTCTCTCTATATATATATATATATATATATATATATATATATATATATATATAAAGTGTTCAGGCAGGATCTCAGCATGGTCCTACACAACATCATATTTACTTTTGTTATTTTCACTGGGGTATGTCTTGGGGTATATATTTTAGTGACTGCATCATTCTCACTCTAAAGGAAGTGTTTAAAGAATGCATCTGCCTTGACCATGGAGTTTTGCTGATCTGGAATGGATCCCAGGTGTCTATCACCCAGTTTTCAGACTGATTTGTTGGATCTCTTACAACTGTTGCTGTCTCATTTAATGGAAATAAATATACCTTATATCACTAAGCAGCTAATATACTTTACAGCCTAAAACATATTAGTTACAGTGAAAATTAGCAAACATGCATTTGCAGTATTCATTTGCAGTCAAAAGGACAAGTGAGTAATCAGGTTAGTAATTTAATTATGTGTGTTCACCTGTGCATTTTATGTTGTCCCTGTTTGCTAGTATCAATGATTGTTCTTCTGGAGTAGGTCTTGAGTACTGCTGATAGGTAATTGCTATTTAAACCCACATCACCTTGTGATTTCCTGGAGCATTTACATTTGTGCCCTTCCTGAAGCATTTCATCATATATATCCTTAACATTTCCCTTTACCTGCCCACCTTTAATGTCCACAGAGATGGTTTTGACAGATTACAGTTAGTACAAGTTGGTTTGTAATTAACTGTAATAAAATTAACACTTATTTTACTCATTCCCTCCAGTACAGCTCTTTTCAGTGTCGACCTTTAACTCTCAGTGGGCGTGGCTTGAGCCTACAAAAAAAATGAAGTCATCACCTTTAGTTCTAACAAATACTCATTGACAGAGGTCAAATATCAATACAGTTGTGTTTGCCATCATGTATGTGTCAAGATAAAATATTCTGATACAGTGCATGTAGCATGGTTTTGGAATTATTAATGCAAATATGAGCAAGCAATGTTTGATGCCTAGAGGCGCAGCAGAAGGTAACTGCAGAAATGCCTGGAGGCGCACTCAACTGTAATGAGTTAAGTTAAACACCCACAAAATCTCTGTCTGTGTGGTCTCCTAACCACCATAATGAATGTATCCTAAGTAAGTTATCCTAGGACCACTCTTCCTTTCTCTTTTTCTCACTTTAATAAGGATCCTATACTCTCAGCAAACAGCTAAAGCATTATATTGTGATTGGTCTTGAAATGTGGGAATGTGAGTTTGCCTTATGATGGAGTTCTAAAGCACTTTCTTCTTTGCAAAGTTTGTTGAGTTAACTTACAGTCCAGCAGATGTACAGCAGTGATGTGTTACCAGCAGCAAGCCCTGGTTTTCACCATTGAATCTGTGATAAGTGATAACAGGCAAAGGATTTCACTCACTCATGCTCTCTCTCTGTCTACATATAAATACATATATATATATATATATATATATATATATATATATATATATATATATATATATATATATATATATATATATATATATATATATGTGTGTGTGTGTGTGTGTGTGTGTGTGTGTAAAATTTCCCACATTTGTGATGAATTCTATGATTCATTTGGTGTGCACCCTAATGCTAAACCATATATCAAATCATGCTCCCACTTTATCTGGAGCCAAATTTGAAGGCCCTTGTCTTCTATTGATTTACTAATAGCTTGTTTGGAGAAAAGAGGTTACAGACCAATCATTAGAGTGACATTGATTAACTTAGTAGATGGCTGACTTCTAGGTATTATCTAATTCAAGGCCCAAAGTGTGATATAGTATATGTACTTATGGTAAACATAATTTACAGTGTTTTCAGTCATGAACTTGTACACTTCTGGTGTTTCATATTTCCATTGGTTCCCACCATACAGTCCATAATGATGGTTAACTTCATATTAACTATATGTATTAAAATCCTTTTCCTAGTTCCTTTATGTCTTTCCTATAAAATAATTAATAAAACAACATATGGTCAGGGATACAC
>NC_056727.1:65300077-65382577 GCF_019279795.1 Protopterus annectens | reverse complement strand
CACAAGCAGAATTGCTGACTACTGGAATTACATACCTAAACAGGTGGTAGTCATACAGAAAAAGGTTGACCAGGAAGGGAACAGACAGAAGAGGAGAATGGAGCCAGAGCAACTGTCTACAGTAGTTTTAAATTGGGTAGACTAAAGGGTGAGCTTTTCCATTACAACTCTGCCATCCTTGTATGTACATATGTCTGTAAGTTACAAGGCTTTCTGCATATGACTGAAATTCTAGAAGCTATAAAAGGTCATGACAGAGCAAAAGAGACACTGTTGCATTAATGAGGTTATTTGATAAGGGATATATTTTACACTAAAATCTATGTTTCATAGATAACTTCTATAAATTATACTTTGATATGGTGCAGTGTTATCAACTTACTAAATCTAATAAAGAACAGGAAAGAGAGATTTACTTTCACCTTAGGATTTTATATGAAGATTCACACACAGTATTTTTGGCTGATTTCTGCAATGGCAACCGATGATGTTCTTCCAGCACGTTTAGTAAAACATATAATCTATGCTTGCTTTCCTTCTGCTTAAATGTGGCCTGTGCTGCCTTCCAGTGTCCTCAGTAATGCATTATGTCATCTCTAGACGGCTGCTGTGGATAATTTACTTGCTCTCAGCCTATTGTTGGTCATCCATGCAAACAAGCAGATAAGGCTGTTGCTGCCTTATGTGAAGTGAGTACGGACCTAGGTGCATGATGCAAGCATTATTGCTATGGGGATGGATCTGCTTTCTTCATGAGACGTCCTAGAAGGCATTGTGTTACCGCATGCAGTGGGATCCAGCCCTTCAGGCTGGGCAGCATGTAGCTCTGTGGCTAAGATTCCCTGCCTCACAGCTCCCTGTCTTCAGTCACTGTCTGTGTGAGGTTTGTATGCTCTTCCCTTGTTTGCATTTTCTTCTTTTGGGTGCTCCTGTTTCTACACTAAACCTGAACTTAGCCAAAAGGCTAAGAAGTGCTTCCTTCTACTTCCCAAAGAAAAGCATGCTCATTGAAGGCATACTTTAAAGTGCTCATATGTATAGTATTGACCGCCACCCTTCTGCCCCAGGTCATGGCTAAAACAGGTTCATGATGACCAGTTTTCTTAGCTGGATTAAAAAAATAAAACATATATAATAATAATAATAATAAATGAAAACCTAGCATCTGACACATGCTTGTATTGTCAGGAAAAGTATCCACAAAGGTTACTGGCTGAGAGACAGCATCTATCTTTACACAATCTAATACACAGTAAAGTGCTAGCGCTTTTTGTCACTCTGAAAAATGCTCCTTACTGTAACTTTATAAGTGTAATTAGCCATACCAAGCTATGCATTACAGATTCTTGTTTTATATCTTGCAATGTCAAAATGGTACTAGCCTTATTAACTGTTTGTGTTTAGCATAAATATCCGTTCACGTGCACTCAGTTATGATTTGTTACTTTAGCATTCTTAAAGATCCAAACCCACTGGAAAACCATTAGTCTCTCTGTTTACCAACCAATATATTCAAGTTATTGCCCACTGCTGTTTTACTCACTAAGGGAAAGACCAGTTGGCATAATGGTTAAGATCTTTGCCTCTCATGCAAGATTTACAAGGTTCAATCCTGACCTCTGACTCATGCCTGTTTTGAGTTTGCATGCTCTCCCTGTGTCTCTGTGGGGTTCCTCCCACCTCTGGAAAAACATGTTGAGTGTTTCCATCAAACTTACCACTATCTTGGGCACCTGCTGTGGTTCACAGTATCCTCAAGATATGAGAACACAGATAGCCACTCGATGGCAAAAAATATGGCTTTAGGTGCTTCAGTCATGTTGACTAATGTGGCCAAAATTGGCATGGGTAATTACTGGTGATAACTGGGTTGAGGACCTGGCCGGCTGGTATCTAGTTGCCCACACTGACTTACCTGGGATAGCTCTGTTGAGTGAAAACACAATTAACCTGCCAAACATGAACTATGAATTTTAATGTAGGTTCACTGAGACGACGCAGCTTGGAAGTGGATGACATGATGATACAGAGGAGGCTGGACATTCTATGTATCTAAGAGACAAGAAGGGAAGTGTAGCAAAGCCACTTGGCCTGGGATCTAGAGTCTACTACTCAGGAGAAGGATAGGCTAGAAATGGTGGTGAGAGAGAGGCTTCAGAAGGCAGTAAGGAATATCATCAGAATTAGCCACAGACTCATGGCAATCAGACTCCAGTGTAATGATACGGCAGTATTCATAATCTCAGCTTATGCCCCACTGCAGGGTTGTGATTGTGACATACCACCTACTAGATAAAGCAGGCCAACATGAATTGGTGTTGATAATGGGTGACTTGAATGCACATATCGAGACAGACAGAACAGGACATGAGGACTGCCTGGGTAACAGAAAAAAAGAAGGACAGGCCATACTAGATGTCTGTCTGGCAAATGGCTTAATAGTAGCCAACACATGGTTCAGAAAGAGAGGCAGTCACAAGATCACATACAAGAATGGCCCACATGCAACTCAGGTGGACTTTCGCCTTGTAAGGAAAAAGCACTGGGGTAGAATCAATGATTGCAAAGTCATCCTCATCAGTCAGTCCACAGCATAAACCACTGGTTGCCACAATCATCTGTAAGCAGTGGTCACAGAAGGCTCTAAAGTCAACAGATACCAGCCTGATGACCTGTAAGTTGACTGGAGAAAAAGTACAACAGTTCAAGGAATTACTTAGGGCTCTAGCACCCCAAAAAGAGGAGGAAATGGGTGCAGTTGAAGAAGAATAGCAGCGCCTCAAAACAGCATGTGCTAGGACTACAGACAGATATGTGGCTGAGCCAGGTATGGAAATAAGGTAAATAAGGAAAGCTGGTGGTGGAATGCAGAAGTCCAGGAAGTCATCAAAACAAAAAGGAGTGCAGGAAAAGGTTAGAGATAAAA
Organism: Protopterus annectens; assembly: GCF_019279795.1. NCBI lineage: Eukaryota > Metazoa > Chordata > Ceratodontiformes > Protopteridae > Protopterus > Protopterus annectens. The sequence continues at coordinate 65,379,651 of NC_056727.1, read as the reverse complement.
AAGACTGACCAGGCTAGGAAGGAATATTGGTTGGCTAACAAAGAAGCTAGGAAAGTAGTTGCAATAACAAAGAAAAGGGCATAGGAGGCACTCTACCAACTTCTGGAAAGTGACTCAGTAGGTGGCACAAAGAAACTATATCAGATTGCAAGGCAAAGATAGAAGATAAAGAAGACAGTCAGACACCCTTCATAAGGGATGCCAGCAACAACCTGCTCACCAGTCCACAGGACAACAAAGACAGATGGAATGAGCATTTCCAGCAGCTTCTGGATGAAGAAATCCCGACGATGAGAGAAGAAGAGTACCCCCCCCCCAGAAGAAGTAAGAACAGCACTAAGGAAAATAAAGTCAGGGAAAGCAGCAGGTTCAGATGAGGTCACAGCAGATATCATAAAGGTGCTGAGGAGATAGGAGAGAAACGACTCCTGAGGCTACACATAGCAGTGTGGAGAGAAAGGTGTATCCCAGATGACTGGAGAATAAGCATACTTGTGTCAGTATACAAGAACAAAGAAACAAGTAATCTCTGTAGTATCCCCAAAGTCTCAAACAACCCATTAAACAAGTATAGTGGGTCCAAAAACAAAACAGTGTAAGAAACTTCTCTATGTGGAAGATTTTCAGTCCATATATCTCTAGTTAGTCACTGTATATTAATCAGATAGACAATAGTAGTAGAAGTAGCGAACTTAAATTCATCTTACGTCAAAAAAAAAATAGAAAATATATAATATGAAATATTGTTCAGAATTACTAAGTATTAGAAAGTAATCCAAGCAAGGCAGGCAGTCAGTTTCTAGTCAAAAATCCTTTATTAAGTGCACAGACAAGCAATCCAAGTAAAACAAGAATAACAGAGTAATAGTTTCCTTGCCACCTTTCTAAATATATATATATATATATATATATATATATATATATATATATATATATATATATATATATATATATATATATATATACATACATACAAATATATATATATATATATATATAGATAGATAGATAGATTCACTTCATAACATTGAAAACTCAAAACACTTAAAATGAGAAAACTTCACAATATAGAAGACCAAAACACTGAAACCTCAAAACACTGAAACTCAAAACACTGAAAACACATATGATACATGGTTTACTATCATAAATTCAAAAGTAAAAATAAATAATGTCTTTATTTTCGAATTTATGCATCGAAAATGAACATTTTTGAATAATAGTAAACTCGAAAACAAGGGTGTATTGTCGAAAATGTCGCTTGCGACATTTATGGCGATGCACAGCACGCCCACCCTTCCCATAATCACCTACCTACCTAACCGAAACACACACCCCCCCTAACTTAATATTCCAACTCCGAGATCGCACTACAGTGAGGAAAGGGATGCATTTCCCTAACCGCACTGTACCACGATCCCCTCCCATGAGCAAAAGTTAGAATTGCGAATGCACAGTTCATTCGCAATGCAAACCTTCGCTCATGTCACCTGCCGTAATATGAAGTATTCGAACATCTGATGTTCGAATACGTCATAGCCGTGCAAATGCACGTCGACATAATGATAGCAAACCATGATACATATACATTTAAGCAACATAATTCATAGCACTTTCCACCAAGTGTAAGCAGGGGGACAAGCCCCCCTGCACCCCCTGCTATTTAAATATATCAACTCCAAGACTGCACTTAGTGTAGTGCCCCCCTCCTTACACTTAGTGGAAAGTGCGATGATTTATGTTGTTTAAACTCAGTATATGTATGATATGTGTTTTCATTGTTTTGAGTTTCAGTGTTTTGAGTTTTCAAGATTTTGAAGTTTTAGTGTTTTGCTTTCAGTGTTTTGAGCTTTCAGTGTTATGAAGTGACTATATATATATATATATATATATATATATATATATCAAAGCAGCAACAGGTGCTGGTGTCAAACGGCCATAAACAAAAAATTAAACAGGTAAACTCCAACAGAATAATATGGTGGAAGGAAGCCTTCCACAAAGTCACTCTCCAACCGACCAAACTTCCAAAAATTCCAAGTAGAAATCCTGCCTAAAGCTAGCAATGTGGAGCAGTAAATCCTTTAATCACAGTGAGCGCTTTCGCCATGCGGCTTCTTCAGACTGTTATACAACAATAAAAAATTCTAACAGTTACATTTATAACACATACCCTCACCCCATTGGTTTAAAAAGTCATCACATACATTCAAAATACAAGGCAATTGATTTTGTCAACAATGCACTCATGCAAAGCTAGCCGCTTCGTAGTTGCAGAATGGTAATCACCAATCCTACCAAAACATCATTTCATATGAGCAGCAGCAGTACAAAGTAAAATGACAAATATAAATAAAAACATTCGTATAGTCTGCAGCATTGTCCTTATTAAATTAGAATAACAAATAAAGACACTCAGTATAGTTACATGTAACATGAGTTAACTCCATGTTAAACAAACCTACTCTAAACATTGAATGTGTATATATGAATTAAACCTATACTTACTCCTGCATGACCATCCTACCCTTAAAAATCCTTAAAACCTTTAGCGTTGTAAGAAAAGCTGCTTCTTCCGTTTTACCAGCAGCTACACTATCAACACGCTGAACCGTCGGCTCAAGTGCGTCGTCAGCTTACCCTTAAAGGGACGACACTCTGGAGTCGCATACTAACAGCAGGTTCTATGTTTGATGCCTCAATGACGGAGATTTATAAACATTTATACGCTATTAAAAACACATAACTGTTTAAAAAACACACTAACATAATGATTAAGAATAAGCGATTTCTTAAAAAAGGGTTTTTTTTAAAAAGTATATATACTTCCTGCTAAATAAACCTGTCTAAAAAGCAGACAACTAGTCCACAGGTGTGTAAAAATACCTAAACATTAAACATACAAGTACATAACTTCTGTAAAATCTGAACTAGGACAACCTAGGGTTAGATCGGGATATGGAACGTGTATACGTTTCCATCAACTCAGATACAGCCTACACTCTCTCCGTGCGCTAAATGCTAAAGTGCGCATGCATTGCAGGTAACAGAATTACTTGCATCTGCATAGATCTAACCTTCAGACCTTTAAGTTCATCTTCATAGCCTTCATTGGTAGGATTCAGCCTGGAGGCCCTCATTACCTGACCCTTCATCACACACACACCGTTCACCCCTTGCATCAGTATTTCATGTTGTGTATGCCCAGTTGATGGGTACTACATATAGTGACCCACTGTACGGTCAGATGTAGTAACATAGAGAATGACATGACCATTGTCGATAGATGACAGGTCTAGGTTTAAAGATGTGAGGCTAAGCAGATGCAAGTAATTCTGTTACCTGCAATGCATGCGCACTTTAGCATTTAGCGCACGGAGAGAGTGTAGGCTGTATCTGAGTTGATGGAAACGTATACACGTTCCATATCCCGATCTAACCCTAGGTTGTCCTAGTTCTGATTTTACAGAAGTTATGTACTTGTATGTTTAATGTTTAGGTATTTTTACACACCTGTGGACTAGTTGTCTGCTTTTTAGACAGGTTTATTTAGCAGGAAGTATATATACTTTTTAAAAAAAACCCTTTTTTAAAAAAATCCCTTATTCTTAATCAATATGTTAGTGTGTTTTTTAAACAGTCATGTGTTTTTAAACAGTCACGTATAAATGTTTATAAATCTCCGTTCGTAGTTGATGCATCAAACATAGAACCTGCTGATAGTATGCGTGACTCCAGAGTGTCGTCCCCTTTAAGGGTAAGCTGACGACATACCCTTGAGCGACGCGGTTCAGCGTGTTGATAGTGTAGCTGCTGGTAAACGGAAGAAGCAGCTTTTCTCACAACGTTAAAGGTTTTTAAGGATTTTTAAGGGTAGGATGGTCATGCAGGAGTAAGTATAGGTTTAATTCATATATACACATTCAATGTTTAGAGTAGGTTTGTTTAACATGAAGTCAACTCATGTTACACGTAAATATACTGAGTGTCTTCATACTGTTTATTTGTTGTTCTTATTTAATAAGGACAATGCTGCAGACTATACGAATGTTTTTATTTATGATTTGTCGTATTTACTTCGCCCTTTGTACTGCTGCTGCTCATATGAAATGATGTTTTGGTAGGATTGGTGATTACCATTCTGCAAATACGAAGCGGCTAGCTTTGCATGAGTGCATTGTTGACAAAATCAATTGCCTTACATTTTGAATGTATGTGATGATTTTTTAAACCAATGGGGTGAGGGTATGTGTTATAAATGTAACTGTTAGAATTTTTTATTGTATAACAGTCTGAAGAAAGGGATGCATTTGCTAACGCCACTGTACCGATCCCCTAAAGTTAGAATTAATGCACAGTTCATTGCTATGCAAACCTTCGCATGTCACCTGGAATTTTTGGAAGTTTGAACATCTGATGTTGAATACTTTGTAGCAATGCACTTCGACATAATGATAGCAAACCATGATACATATACATTTAAGCAACATAATTCATAGCACTTTCCACCAGTGTAATGGTCGGGACAAGCCCCCTGCACCCCCTGCTATTTAAATATATCAACTACTGCACTTTCTGCTGGTGCAACATCCTTACACTTAGTGGAAAGTGCGATGATTTATGTTGTTTAAACTCAGTATATATATATATATATATATATATATATATATATATATATATATATGGTTCTACTACCGGAGATCGAAATTACATTATTTCAAAATCCAGTAGTAGATGCCCACTAACGTGAAAGTGCACTTCACCGAAAGTGCACTTTCGCGAATACCACTATAATAAATGGGCAAAGTCCTCCACTGTGGTGCTGTAGTCATGGACCATAGGGTTAGGGCTTGGGTTAAGGATAGTAGATAGCCCTACTAGGTATCCACTAGGCTATCCACTACCCTAAAACCAAGTCCTAACCCTAAGGTCCGTGACTTCCGCACCACAGTGGAAGACATAGGTCCGTGACTACTGTACCGTGGAGGACATACAATTTCCTCCACTGTGCTGTGGTAGTCATGGACCTTAGGGTTACGGCTTGGGTTAAGGATAGTGGATAGCCCTACTAGCTATCCACTATCCTTAACCCAAGTCCTAACCGTAAGGTCCGTAACCATTCGTGCAAGTGGTGTTCGTGAAAGTGCACTTTTGGTGAAGTGCACTTTCGCGTTAGTGGGCATCTACTACTGGATTTAGAAATAGTGTAATTTTGATCTCCGGTAGTAGACCGATATATTATATACATATATATATATATATATATATATATATATATATATATATATATATACATTTTATCAGGAGTATTTTATTGTGCTGTAAAACAAAGTGTTATTGGTACACATTAAATTCACATTCCTTCCCCCATCAGTGTGGCATTCCAGCTGGTCCTGCCCTACTTAGCAGCTGTCATAATAATATAACCCTTATGTACTTTAAATAACATTTATATTGATGTGATACCCCTTATTTAACCAGATTATTAAATAGATTATTAAGTCTGTGATTTTATCCAAGACAATATATTACATGGCTGGAAATATATCAACCTAAGTCCATTTGGGAATAAAAAAAATATATATAAATATATACATATACACTTTGCATGTAAAAAAAATCAATTGTAAAAAATCATATTTTATTTTCATAACCTATTGTTAACAAAGATTGCTTTTGTCCTTCTAGACTTCTTCAGGTCTGTGTACAAGAACCCTAAAAACTATCTATAAAAATATTATTGTATAATTAGTAAGTATTGTTATTACACATCATTTTGAATAAAGTGGAAAAAAGAACAGGAAAAAGAAAAAATACTAAGAAAAAATGTATGATGATGGAAACAAAATATACACTTAAATTAAAACTGATTTAACGTGGCATTTAAAACCAACTTTTATAAATAGTTTTTAGGGTTCTTGTACAAAGACCTAAAGAAGTCTAGAAGGACGAAAGCGATCTTTGTTAACAATAGGTTATGAAAATAGAATATGCCCCTAGATTTACTAATCTTCCATGTGAGACTAAATTAGTCTTGCACGAAAGCGCCAGGGTAAGAGTATGACTGCAGCACACCATGCATATTAATGAGGGCGCGCTGCCTCAACTCCAAAGCTTACATGGATCGTGGACGAGTTTAGGGGGTGTGTCAGACTGCCGAGCAGTCCAAATATCCACACCCCTGCAATGAAGAAATGCCGAAACTTCACATTTAAATGAGCTAGCCCGCTCACATGTGTACAGTGTAACACTACACTCCCTCATATAGGTTCATAGGTTCATACTAGGCTATCTGCCCTAGGGCATTTATAAGCCTAGCCAGAGTGTGTTTGGCTTTCGCCACCCATTTTAAATGAATTTTCCTATGACCTTTTTCGAGGTTAGTATACTGTGCCTCTGTCTAACTTCCCTCACCCCACCCACTCTGTACCTTTAACCCTTCTGTTTGCTTAATATTTAGCATCTACCCTACTTCTTCACCCCTGCTGTCCTACTATGCTCCCTTACCTCCTCTTGACTGTCTTCCTTCTTTTCCTCTCTCATTCCTGACTCCTGTCCCATCACTATTATTTATCTCACTTTCTCCTTCTACTTCTCTACCCCTCTAAGCTTAAACCATTATTCTCTATGGCAAATGCTATATTGCACATCCTTTTATGTACTAGGTAAAATTATTGTGAATCTGATCGAACTTATGTATGATCTCTAACTGTTTGAGTTCCAGAATGTATGTTGATTTTATTAACAAGTTGATGTTTATTTCTATTTTATTGTATGTTTTTATTAACAAGTCTGTTCATTTATGTTTTGTGTGGAGCTTTTCTCCCCGGGTCTCTACTGAAAATGGACATATATCCAGCTAGACTAGCCCGGTCAACAAATGTAAAATAAATAAATAAATAAAATAGTGACACAGAAGTGATACCCGGGGTAAACCTACGATCTCCCATCCACTCATCAAGATTCCTCTTGAAGAGAGTCAATGAGGGATTCTGCCTAACCTGGACTGGGATTTTATTCCAGAGTGAAGGGAGCCTCTGGGTTATGAATCTGTCCCTCCAGCATGTCCTATTTATTTCAGTGCTGAGGTTCAAGTCTCTCGAGCGCACAGCTCGATGGGATTTGGATTTTCTGAGGTGCAGCATGTCCATTAATTCCGGGTTGGACATGGCTTTATACGTCAGGCACAGATCGCCTCTGAGCAGGTGGTATGCCACTGAGTAGATCTGGAGTTTCTTTAACCGGGCAGCACATGGCATCTGTTTGAGCCCTTTGATCCTGTTGGTGAGGTACTTTTGGGGTCTTTCCAGTTGCTGCAGGTGTCTGGTAAGGTACATCCCAAAAGGGGCATTGTACTCAATTATGGGCCTGATGAGGGATGAGTAAAGAGGCACGATGACCTCCCCTGATCTAGATGTGAATCCCTTCATGATTAGGTGGGCTATATAAAATGTTTTTCTAACCACTTTGGCCACGTGGTTTTCAAATGAGAGATTGCTATCAACTTGGGTCCCCAGGTCCCTAATTACTTCTTCCGTACATAATGGATTACCACCTATGTGGTAATTTGTGGGCACTTTGTTTTTGCCAAAGGGGATGACTATACACTTTTTGGCATTTAGCTTGAGGCCATGGCTCTGGCACCAGTTGTCTGTTTCTATTAGGCCCTTTTGTAGGATGCTTGTGTCAGCTGGAGAGTTGATTATGGCGCCTAGTTTGCAGTCATCTGCGAACTTGGTCAGCCACAGTCCTTCCGTGTTGGCCTGTACCTCCGAGAAATATATACCGAACAAGAGAGATCCCAGGACTGAGCCTTGTGGGACGCCACTTGTAACTGGTTTGGAGTCTGACATGGCTCCAGCAATTCTAACCATGTGGGTTCTGTCCTTGAGCCAGTTTGCAACCCATCTAGTGACATAGGAGTTTATATTTAAGCTGGTGAGCTTATCTATAATGCCCGAGTGGGGTATTGTATCGAAGGCTTTTGCGAGGTCCAGGTAGGCTGTGTGGACCACCTTCCCATCGTCAATGGTCTTGGTGACTGTTTCAAAGAAATCAACCAGGTTTAAGAGGCAGGATCTGCCCTTAACAAAGCTGAACTGGGTAGGATCCAGTGTTTGTAGGTCCCCAATATCTTTATTTATGAGGTCCATGATGATCCTTTCCATAGCTTTGCAGACCAAGCTAGTCAGGCTTATGGGGTGATAGTTTCCAGGATCCGTTGAGGCACCACCTTTGTGGAGAGGACCACTGTTGCTGTACGTCACTCTTTGGGTACATATCCTGTAGTAAGGCTGAGACTGAACGGTAGTTTTATGTTTGGATTTAGCTCTTCTTGGAGTTCATGTAGGACGCAGGCTGGGACACCATCTGGTCCCATTGATGCTGTGTTTTTTGCTTTGGAGAGGGCGGCTCTTACCTAAGCATCTGAGATGTCAGGGGGGCAGCACACTGCTGGGATAGATATTTGCCCTTTTGGTGGGGAGGGGGGGAGAAGTTTGTGCTGAACCTGTCAGCTAGGATGTTGGTAATGTCTGTGGGTTCGGTGTATTTTTTGTCATTTTGGACTAATTCTGAGCATATCTGGGAATTCCCACCCAGGTTCCTAACGTAACTAAAGAAAGCCTTGTGATTATCCTTAGTGCCCTGTGCAGTTTTTCTCTCGAAGCTGGTCTTAGACGATTTCATGAGTGCCCGTAGTTTTTTGCTAATACTGATCAGAGATGCCTTCCCTTTTTGGGATTTTGCTCTATCATGTAGTAGCTTCCTCCTTCTATTGTATAGTTTGTTTATGGCTGGGGTCCACCAGACAGGACGCCTGCCTTTGGAGGATTGGGTCTTGGTTTTATTTGGGATTGCATGATACATGCATTCCTGAAGATGTTCATAGAATGCGTTTATAAAGGATTCTGCGGTCTGGGTCGTATTTTCCACAGGCCCGGGGGTTTGAAGGATTCCACCTCGGTTTTGAGGAGTGTGAAATTTGCTTTAGAGAAGTTTTTCACTGTGGTTTTCTGGGCAGGGGGTGGGGTCGGGATGTGAATATCCAGTGAGATTAGTTTATGGTCTGATCTTACCAGTGAGGGATACACTTCTGATCTGGAGCATAGAGCCCCCATGTTGGTGATGATCAGGTCCAGTATGTTTTCCCCTCTTGTGGGAGTGGTAACAAGTTGTTCCATAGCATTTGAGTTTATAAATTCTAGGAAACTTTGGGCTAGGGTGTTGGAGCTACAGTAATGCTCCCAGTCTATGTTTGGGTAGTTGAAGTCACCCAATATAATGGTGTTTGTAGAGACCTTCATATTTTCCAGTGTTCTCAGGAAGGCCGAGTGGGGTTCCTGGGTTTGGGAGGGTGGTCTGTAGCAGACTATAAACTGGAAGGCAGTTTTACCCACTGTTAGTTGCACATGGATAGTCTCTGATGCTTCATGCTGTGCCACCAACCTGGAGGTGTGGGTATCTTTGACGAATATTGATACTCCCCCTCCTTTTGTGGTTCAGTCCAAGTTTTGGGGCTGAAAAGCATGGTATGAGGTATAACCTGGTAGTGGTGGGGTGCTCTCGGGAGCCTTGAACCAGGTTTCTGTTACTACACAGATATCGATGTTCTCCATGCTAAGGAGAGTTTCGAGTGCGTGCATCTTGAGGTTTAGACTTCTGGCATTGAGTAGCATTACTCTTAGTTTCTTATCCATTGTGATACCTATGGAGGTGGGTTTGTCTTTTGAGCCTTGCCTAAAAAAGGCACTATGGGGGTGGCAAGAGCCTTTGCCAATATCCAAAAGCCCAGGGGTGACAGGTGCAAGCCGTCCCTAGCGAAGCATTGTGGCTTGTCGAGCATGTCATCCCAGGCTGACAGGCATTGGATCCCCTTTGAATGACACCAATACTTAAGCCAATTGCTGAAATTGATCATCTTGTCTTCATATTGTGGCATCATTCTTGGTGAGGGTAAGATGCTACTCAAGGTCAGGGTCATACCGGCCTGGGCTACATGCTCAGAGAGCTCCTCTACGTCTCTTTTCATGTAGTCCAGGGAGGTACTTCTCAGGTCATTCACACCAGCATGGACAATGACTGAGTCATATTTGTACTTGCCTTGGAGTGACCTGAGTGCTTGTGTTATGTGGCGGATCCTAGCGCCCGATAGGCAGCTCACCGTGACCTTCTCCTTGTTCAGCCTGGTGAGCGGGACGTCAGTGTGCCTGACGATAGAGTCACCTATTACAAGTGTATCAGGTGTGTTGTTTAGCCTTAAGGGCTGTGACAGTTCGGCACACTGGCTTTGTGAGCTATGTGTTGCACGTGTTTTGTTTTGGGGTAGCGGTTGCTTGGGTGTCTGCTTTGGAGGTCTCTGCTGCTTAGGTAGATTTTTATTTAGAGCCTCCGAGTATGTTTTTGTGTATTTATGTGTTTGGTTTGCTGTCGTGGTAGGTCTATGTGAGACTGGAATTGTAGTGAGTGTGGTTTCCTTCTCCTCCTGACTGGTTACGCCAGTACTGAGTTGAGAGCGCTTAGCCTCCAGTTTGGCTATATGGTTGCATCTCTCACATGTGTTGGAATTTGTTGGGAGGAGGAGAGGGTTGTCTGTGTACATGAGGCAGTTGTAACATTGCCTCAAGATTCCCAGATTCACCAGCTGGACCGGAGAGGAGATTGACAACTGACCTTTGGACATGCTAGAATAGTATTGGGAATTCCTTTATAATTGAAAAAAGGGCCAATGGGGAACAAGGTACTCAAGGGGAGTTTGTGAGGGTGTAGTGCTTTTAATTTTTTAGTGCTGACTTATATAATTGCTTTAGTGAGCAAGTACCAAGCTTTAGAGTAGGAATAGGGTGTTTATTATGAGAACTAGATCAGTTCTAAGGGAAAAAGTGAAGAGCAGACTTTGTGGAGCCGAGAATGGTTTAATCCCAATTAAGCGGAGCTGCCCAATGCTGCGCTATGCGCAAAATTGCACAAAGCCACTCCAAAGCGGGTTTTATACAGGGGGACTTGAAAGAGCTAGAAATTGGCCCAAAACGGCCAAAAGACTACCAGATTCCTGTGCTGGGAACACTCCTCCAGGGATAGATAGGCTGCTCTAAGCTCCACACTGCCACTGGTGAACAAAGAAGCCTCCCTTTATCCAAGAAAGGAAATGGGCAACACAGGAACTTTCCAAAAGTTCAACAACTAACAAAATAAAAAATAAAAATATATTTTTTTCTTCCAATATAGCTACCCGTAGTTGTGTGGGTTTGCCCGGATTTGTCCATTGCTTAGCTACAGTTACAGCAGCTTAGACACCAGAAGAGGATAATAAGAAAAATATATGCAAATTAAGCAACATAGCGATAGTGTAGTGGTTAGAGCTGTCGCACAAAGAGGAGGCACTCCCGGTTCAAGTCCCACTACTGCACGTTCCATTTTCTTTGTGAAATCTGTATACAAAAACATTTCCTGACATTCTTTTATGTATACATTTTGTAAAAAGCATTGAAATGTTAAATTTAGTAGTGCATGAATTATATATATGAAGGTGAAATGTTTACGCATTCTGAGGCATGAGTACCTTATTTTAAGCAATATAAAGCACTGCTAACCACATTTTACCAGTATTGAGCATATTTAAATACATTTGTGCATAGCTGCGCTATGCTAAGGAGGAGTAACACAGTTTCACCACACGTTACTGCTGATTACCTTCGCGCAACTCCACGCTAACCAGCGCAATGTCAGGCAAAGTCTGGTAAACAAACTCACACCTGCTTTACTGTTCCTTAACCAGTCAGTTCTGCCCAGCAAAAAAATAAAAAGCAGTGACAGGGCTCGAACGCAGGATACTGTTCCCTATAGTCACAGTACTTAACCAGTAAGCCATGATAGCATTTCACAAACATGCACTTTCAACAGAGACATATCTATCAAAAAGATTTTAAACATTGCCAACATTAGCTAAGCAGGTGTGCCCACAGCTGAGCTTTTCCAAAACTGGCCAATCACAAATAAGTGCGAGAAAATAGGCATATTTAATCTCCACAGGCAGGAATACTTGCTATAACTGGTTGTAGCTTCCTTCTGCAGTCAGCATGGCTGGGGTAGGTGAAGGCACTCAGTTTAGAGCGCAATCCAGGGCATCCAGGAGTCCAAAATTATGGTTTGGCTCCTCATCCACAAACATGAGGAAAGACTTCTGCAGGGCCAGTACCAGGGTACCCAATATAAAATGGAGGCCTGGAACAGTCTTGCCCGTGATCTCACCAGTGCCACTGGTGTTTCTCGGATTGGTGAGCAGGTCAGGCACCATTATTCTGACCTGAAGCAGCATAGGGGTGATGAACTAGACCGGTGGATCCAGGAATCCAGTACGATGCCTAATGCCCCAGTGCTAAGTAGCCATTGTATTAAGTAGTTAAGAATTGGCATGCTTGTCTATACTATGGATAGGTATGTCTCAATATCACTGCAGTTACTTCACAACTGCAGGTGACTGGGCTATGAACCTGCAAGCCCATGAAGATAGGCTGCAAAGGCTGCGTCATGAGGCAGGTTAGTAATTATTCTGCATGTACTATTATATAAAATAAATGAGAGAGCCTTCAAAAAGTCTTTTAACCCAATAAATAAAGGTGTAATAATCCTTTAATAAATGTATGATTCATGGAGTGCTTCTGTGTCATTTTCTTTGATATGTTGTTGTATTGTTGCATTCTACAAATAGTAGTGTTGTATTAAGCAGTGTCAACCCACACTTAGGTAGGCCCATATAACATGGATAAAGGGAGTGCCAGTAGCTCGTATGCATATTTACAGCCCTCAACTGTTGGTTCATGCCCAGCATGTACAGGTTAATCTGGCATATGAGTAGCTTGGTATTGTGCTCCCCAGAAATGTCAGTGTGCTGCCAGAAATGTAGGAAGCTGTCAACATATAACTGATACTTTCACCTGAACAAATGTAGATAACTATATGAAAGTAGAGCTGTCAGTGTACCATCTTAGCAGTAGTATGTGTGAGCAATTCTCAAAATATGTTGCAGTAACATCTGCATCTTGGACAGTTTGTATGTAAGATACAGCTCATGTATATAATGATCTAGCAAAATCCAATTGCACAATATAAGGACATTGGGTAGTGTAATAATATATGTAAGGGACATATAACTGCAGTTAATAGGAATGTAGTGAAAACTAGAAGAATATATGAGTTGTTAATTGAGCCATCTTTTTCCACCCTACTGTGTGTGCATAAAAAATGCAATTCCATACCTCAATCGGTATGTCTAATCTCAAAACATTTGTTGGGACATATGTCCTATTGGTTTATAAATATTTCCATTTATTTCTATGCATGTGCCCTGTTAATATACAACAATATTGGTGGCCTGTTGCCAACAATTAAACCTGCATGCAGTTGTAATGTCCGCTATTGTTCTGCTTGCTTTTCAACTGTTGAAAATCTGGTGTGTTGGGTTAATGGTAATACTTCTGCATGCTGTTATAACTAATTGGGAATACTGTTGACTGTTACTAACCTGTATCTTTATTAAACTCTCCAAAACATAGTTCGTATGGGAAGGCTGGTTCCAGCAGACCCACCTGTCCCACCTCAGCTGGCCATGGCACCTGGCACCAGCAGATCTGGTGCCCAGCCTGGGACCTCCTCCTCCGTTAGCCCTGTGCCACCTTTGGGTGGAAGCACTGCAGGGGATAGGGCTCAGCCCCCCCATGCAAGTGTGGGCGGAGAGGCACCTATCACCCTTCGTAGGGTCCGGGCTGTGGTGCATAGAGAGATTGAACGTTCTGTTGCAGAACCTCTATGCCAGATTGAGGCCCAAGTGGCGCAACTCATGGGTCAGCCTGCCCCTCCTACACAGCCCCCAGCACAGCCACCCTCTGGGCCGTGAAGGTGCAGTGGTAACTGCCCATGGGTGGGGACCTCAGTCCCACTGTTTCCATCTGGGGGCTCATGGGCTTGTAATTTCCAAACATCCCTCCCCGTCAAAGGTGTTCACCCACCACATGTGTCATATACCGCCCCTGTATGCGTCTTGTTTGTCTTGTCTGTTTACCTCCCCAGCCTACCTCCCCAAATATACCTATTTCCCCTACCCCACATTCCACTCTCACCTAAAAAAAAGGGCAATCTGTTCCAAAAAAAAAAATGATGCACCATACATAGCTGCCCATTTTGCACACATGTCCACTGGACACATGAAATTTTATTTAATTGGCATTACAACATACTTTGTTGTCCTCACCCCTCTCTCAGGGGTTGAAGGGTTCATATCTACCTCCAAATTTATTGCATATGCACAGCTGTTGCTGTTGAAGAAATAGGCAACTATGGACCTTCCCTACACCTGTCCTGCACATCCCCAGCTATTTTCCGTGCTGTCTTTCCCTCTTTGTGCCCCTTTTTTACCACTTTCCTATCTCCCTATTTTTCTTTTCTTTCAAAGAAATTACCGCAGGGGTGAGTGGGTGTAAGCACTATTAAGCAGTAGTGAGTGGGTTTGCGCTTGTTTGCGCTTGGCTAAGCAATGCAAGGCACTGAGCAAACCCACACAAACCCGCTTACAACTGCTTAAAAGTGCCTTAGACGGCCCTTGTTCTGCTCAGGAACAAAATAAAACACCTCTGTAAGTCTCGAACCCCGGACCTTGCACACACTACACAACATGAAGTACCACTAAGCCACAGTAGATATACATTAAGTTGGTGCTTAAATAATTATATCATGCATCAGAATGAGTGAATGTAAAGGAAAATTAGGAATACCATACCACACAACTTGTTCTGTGTATGTTGACCAACAGTTGTTGTGGGATTACATTACATGACTGTGATAAGAGAAGCAGCCATTCTAGCAGGAAATAATGTTACACCATCACCTTACAACCCCACACAGTATAACAGCAGGACAAACACTGGCATATCTGTTTAGGGCAGAGGCCATACCTCTCAACTGTCCCTAATTTTCAGGGACGTCCCTGATTTTGACTCAAATTTTTGCTCTATCCTTCTGATTCCCTCCTAAAACTACTGACTTTGGGCAGAAAGGTGGTGAATTACACTTAATGAATAATGACAATAATTAAGAGTTATACACTTCTTTAATTCATATACTCTGATTTTCTCAATGTTTCAACTTAATGGCACTAATATTTTAAAAGTGTCCCTGATTGTTCCTGATTTTATCTTGACTTTTCCCTGATTCTGTTCACATTTGTCCCTGATTGGTTGAGAGGTCTGCCAGAGGCAGAAACACAGAGGCATATTAGCCTTTCTGCTGTCACACACCGTGCAAATAGCTTTGGAAGGAGTTTTGGAAACATACCCTTATGTAGGAATAAAACACTGAAATACAAATGGATGTAGCCATGTACTGGTAGCAACCAACTGTAAGAATGCCATTGCTCTATTGGTGAAAAGACCTGTGTGGTGCACAGACAAAAAATAACCGGCTATTCTTTGGCTATCATGTGGATAGGTCCACAGTTGGGAGTTACGCAGACAGACTACATTCCTTGATAAAGTAACATGTACACAGCAACCCTGTAAGTCCAGCAAGATAAAATGCACACAATACTACTTACACTCTCTGTACTTCTGCAACCCTACCCAAATGTAAAATTTACCTGTGTAGGGTCTACCAAGGATGTAGGTAAGCATACTCACTGTACTGAAATGTGTCCAGTTTTTCTGAGCAACTCGTGCTAATGTCAACACTAAAAAAGCACAAAATGTTTAGAACTGAGTAAATGAATATTCACAGTATAGCAGTTCACAAACAATTCTTGTGCCAAAGGAATACATCTCTATAACTAGCTTTGTATGGCAGCTAATTGTAACAGTTGAAAAGAAAGTACATATTTCCATGTATCTTGGGGTAGCATTTTGAGGGGTGAGTACATTTTTACACTGACAAGTGGGTACTGGAAGCAGCAACATTATGTCTGAGTACAAAATGTAAATCTCTGGCTACACACCTGGCATCTGATATAAGAACTATTCCAAACTTCTGTCTTAAACAATGATGTCCATAACAAACAAGGATGATCTCCATCTTGGAAAGCTGAAAGGGCCACGCCTACATGAGTCAGCAATTTATAGTACTTGGTAAATATGACAGTGATTACTTCAATTACTACACAGCAGGCTGCATGCAATTAGCAAATGGTGGGCACTAATTGGTGCAGAGGCCATCACATGCTCATGTGCAATTCCTACAAAAGCAGGCTGCAATCTATGCCAACAAACTCAATTACTCTATTGCAGAGACTGACAGAGAGAGAGACAGAGAGAGAGAGAAAAAAGGAAAAGTAATATTACCAAATTATAAAAAAGAAAGGTATGTGACACATATGTATTTATTGGCATGTAATAGATGTTATTGAAGAATAGTCTACATAATGTGAAACATTCATATGTGGCAGCAGTACTTCTTTCTGCACAGATGTTTTGCTTAACTACTGCTATGGACAATACTGTGTGTACCTGTGGGCAGTGGGACATACCTGTGAAATGTGTAGCTCAGCATTAAATGTCAAAGATCTGATCCATGTTATCTGTGTTCTGTACAGTAGTGTGGCCAATGGCTGTTGGGGGGATTAGCACTGACATTATATAAACATGGGTGTTTCAGAACAACACATGCATGAGAATCATATTAAAGTGTAGCTTAGTATTGGCAAATGCTGTAGCAGTCTAGTATGCTTATCTAGCATCTGTTGCTATATATACCCCCTAATGTTAGTCTGTGTTCATATGTGACACCTGTTTGTGTTGCAGCAAGGCCCAACAGTTCAGCTGTGAGGTCCAGGGACTTACAACAGTGTGGACCATGTGTGTGTATGCCACAGACATACAGAGATATATATATGTGTCATATATATTCATATCTGTAAATGTGCATAGAGTAGGGGACATATTGCAACTGTTTGTGAAGGGGGGATATCTATGTTGGTGAAGGTTAGTATGCGCATATTTGTATGTAGGTTTTAGTGTGTGACAAAAAAGACAGCATACAGTGGTGGTATATGACATTTGGTGGTTAAACACTGTGGGTGGTTCATTCAGTTTGCAATGTTGAAGCCAGTAAGGCCTGCTAAAGCTACCTGGGCTGTGAACACCTTCAATGCATCTATCCCAAGACTGTGCAATGTTATTACATTACTGTACACCTTACATCCTTTGTATAATTGATATTCTCACTATGAAAGGTGAATTGTATATGTGCCTATATATATATATATATATATATATATATATATATATAGACAAATGGATGTGTATATGTATATATATATATATATATATATATATATATATATATATATATATATATATATATATATATATACTCATACACACCTACATCTACTTATTGCAATAGATTCTCTGTACTGTTGACTGACTGTGATGGTCAATATGTTTGTGAATACATCAAAGATATGTATCTGTGGGATAGCTTACTGGGAAACTGTTTATTTTATGGTATTCTGGGTCCTTGCTTTGATCTAGCAAAAGCTGTGTATTCTGTTGCTAGGCAGAACACGTGCTATTGCATACAGTGTGATTAAGTCTCTTGGTTTTAACTAGGGTGTGTCATTGGAGGCTAAAGCACTACATCTATGATTGTTGATTGGTACCATTCCTGAAAGCAAATCCTGTGTGTACTGCAGTACTAATTGAAGCTCTGGGCCTGTACAGCAAAGTATGGTATATGTCCACATTGCTTGCATCCACTGTTTTGTGTGGTCCCTGTATTCATCACGGATTACATTTCTCAAGATTAAGGTTGTGTAAGTACTGACATACAGTACTGTATAGTACACACTGAAAGCTTATCTGGGTTATCATACCTTTGTGTCCTGTAATTATGTCTGACGTGTGTGTGGGTATGTCTGTAACATGTCCTTTGGCATATGTGTGGTAATACATATAACTGTGTATCTAGCAAACATTCATAGTGTACAACAGTATGTGACCTATATTCCCAATTGTGCACATATTTTGGCCATGGGTTTGGCATTAACAAGTTGTGTGGTATAATATTAATACATTTACTGGACCTTACACTGATTGTGATGGATGATATATTTCTTTACACATCAGCTTGATGTATATCTGCTGTGGCTAGGTGGTGCATCGTGTTGCATACAGTGTGCCAGGTACTCTTTTACAGCCGTATATAGTGATTTTATTTTGTTGCTGTGCAGAACATGGTTCATTGGATAGAGAGTGAGCAAGGCACTTTCAAGCAGTTGTGGGGTGAGCAGTGATAAGTGGCAGTTACAGTGTTTCACTCTCGGTTAGCTTATAGGTTGCTAAACTTTCTTAAGCTGTGCTTACCCTTCTGAAAACCCACTTGCAACTGCTGAAATGTGCCTTATTCCGTCTCTAGCCCCTGACCTTTGTTTTGGCTAGTAACAAAATGAAAAGCATTTACTAGGAAAAAACCCACAACCATTCACATCATAGCATAAGTGATTTATGTCTTCCAGGGATCATGGCCCACCACAGGAACCTAACCTACAGTATGGATGAAGATGATATAATCACTAACATTATGATTCAGCACTACCATTTACTGTTTTCACGAACCAGCCAGGACCAGCAGGAGCATACTGCAATGTGGCAAGATCTTGTCCAAAGGGTCAATGAGGTAGGTCTGCATAACTGCACATATGAGCAGGTACGCCACCACTGCAGTGATCTTCTCCGACATGTCCGAAAGCGTGCCGCTGCTTTGCGTACGGAACAGCTTGCAACAGGGGGTGGTGTTAGCATCCATCCCCCCTCACCAGAGTGGAGGAGCTGCTCATGAGCCTGGTGGCACCTGCCAAACAACAACAGCAGCAGACATACACCATGATGGAGGTTAGAGCAACCCAGCAAGCACACATGGAGCATGCAGGTAACATGGCATATCTGTAGACTACTGTTATCTGTATTGGTAGATCATGCATTTGTGAGATGTGGAGTGTGTCGTTCAAAGATGTGGAGCCTGTTGTTGTGCAATAGTGATTATTTAGAACATAAGCTGTAGCCCTGTGAATGTAAACTGTTGTACTGTAAGATTGCAAACACACAGTAGCAATGCCACAGTTGTGGCCACTGACAAACTGTCTCATCTCTATGTAGGTACTTCTGGGGTGACGTCAAGGCAGCGGACAGATGCTGGTGAGTGTGTTCTACATTTATTTTTGGAAATAAAAAGTGCATGTCATAGTTAAGGTGTACGCCATGTACACATGTAACACACCTACCCATAATGCATGCTGTGCATGTTTGGTGTAAGAACACGCACATCTCACTAATGTGATTAGCAGCCTCAAACACATGCAATACCCAAACCATCTCAAACAAATGTGGCTAGACTGTAGTGACCATTGGATAGGCACAGTTGATACCCAACATGCACATAACATACACATCTATGTCATACACAGAACATTTTAACATGCTATACATAAAGGATTCCCAAACTCTCTGTAATGACACACTCCAGTATCCAAACTCTCATCCACACATTACACAGAATATACCTGAGGGGTAGAGGCCTATCCTGGGGCATTTAAACACTCTGCAACACACTACACATTCATGGCAGGGAATGCTCCTTATTGGCCTCCTTACAAAATCATGTAACAACTGGTTATGAAATGGTGAATTTAGTCAAGGTAGTACAGCTCCAGTACAGCATGATTTGTGCTGGTTTGTGAAACATTTGTAGCCTTGAGTGACCACCTGATGCCTCATGATGATGGCCTATGGTACTATACCCCATCCAGCTATTGTAACCACTGTACTACACATAGATGTCATTACTACACACCATAATGATGCATGTGTGCACACATATGCACCTCTAAACAGTATGCATACCAATCACCATTTGCACAACTGACACATATATGTCTTGTGATGCTATTGAGTGGCTAGGTCATATGACACATATTGGGTATGTGTAGTGTTTAAATATGCAGTCATGTTTTAGCATGCCATGTCATGGATGAGACTGGCATGTCCACAATTTGATCTACACTCACCATAAGTATCGTACATTGGGTATGTGGCCGAATGGTATTCTATCAGTTATCCATGCATCACTGATAATGTTGTGTGAATACTCATCATGCATGTGCTAAAAACATGTCCACAATTAACATGTGTCCACAATTATTTGCTAAAGACACAGAGGCTGTAATCAGCACTGGATACCTATCTGACACACAGATACACATCCAGCAATGGTATGTACACCTGTGAGTTATGTTGCACAGTACATCACAGGGTTATGAATACCTGCACAGCAATGTTGTGTCCATGTATGCATTGTGTTCCAAGGGGAGGGCCATCACCGAATAACAAAACACATGCATCAAAGCCATGTATACTGTTAGTAGCAAGGATTGACTACACTTGTACTGCATGCTGTTGAGAAACACATGTCCTGCATGCTGACAGGTGTGATATGACTGTTTTGCTTGTGATACTGTACTCCACCATCACCTATTATTGTGTATGCTCTGTGATTGTTGTTGTTGTGTGTCTGCTTTCGGGAGGAGTGTAGTTTTGTGTGTGTGCATGTGTGCATATGTGCATGTGGTCTGAAGTCATGTTCAGGTCTTAAAGTGTGTTTTCTGTTTTCCTGTCATAAGTGGCGAGGTGGGACTGGTTCAGTACAGCAGGAAACCTGATGTCACTGACACAGACAGTGTGTTGAGGCACAGGCAGGTTTGTCAAGGTATGTTGCTGGGCCACCAATTGACAGTACACAAGTCTCCACCCCGTCCATGCATACAGTCATACTGCCTGTACATCCATCATCACCATTGCCCTTAGCTGAGGGACAGTGTACAGCTGGCACTGGCCAGGACAGTGTGGTATCTGTGGCACATGTATCAGGACACAGCAGCCATAGCCAGATGTCTGGAATGGTACCACATAGGCAGATGCTCAGGGGTTCTCATCAGAGCACTGCTGGTCATCATACCCCTGGCAGACATGCCACACCTCTTTCTACCACATACATGTTCCATGCTGTCATGGAGGCACAGACATGAATGGAGCGGTACACCAGACAGGGGCTAAGGCAAAGAGGGCTCATTGCACTTCTGTAAATGACAGTATCCGTGACCTAGCAGGTGCCATATGTAACTACACTGAGCTCATTGATAGACATTGGGGTGAGATATTGGATGTCCACCACAATGTCATGTCCATGTGTCAGGACAGTGCGGGACATATGAGACGTCGATGTGGACATATGCAACATCACCAGCTGGAGGTCGCCATGGACGTTCAGCAAGTCACAGCCACTCCCGTAGTGCAAGTACCAGCCCCAGCAATGTTGGGGGGGGGCTGTCCATAGACTGTCCTAGCAGACCATGTGCACATGGCTCTGGCCAGTCCCAGCAGGGACCTGGATCCAGTGGACATTTGTCAACCTCTGAGGATAGTACCCAATCTGGATTAGTACCTGATACTGTCTGTAGCACCCCTGCCAGGCACAGGTTCCTTATCAGCGGCCAGAGACAGTGATCTGTAAAGCCTGCCAGGTACAGTCTGTAGCTGTCTCACAAATTCCATATATGGCAGCCACATGGTGGAACTGTGTGCATGCAGACACACACATATAAACTAGAAACCCAGGGCAAACACATACCCACACACATGACATCAACATTGGCCTATAACAGTACTCATGGCCCTCACACACACACTCACACACACATGTCGATTGTATGGCTCAGTGTAGGCCTCTGGCAAACCAACAACACACCCTGTGCATATGATGAAACCTGTGCCACCTCCTGTCATCTGTAACATTGATGCAGGAACAGGCTGACATGGTGCTGATGCACAGGGTGACTTTAATAAAGTATAGCAATGGTTGGATGTGTAGCATGTTGTCAGCAGTAAAGTGTAATGATATCCTTGATGGTGTAGCTGAGCAGGCATGATGTATTAAAGCTGTAATTAGCAATGTTATATTGTTTTCACCAGTGTTTATTCCAATTGTGTTTTGTTTGCCCATGTGCCACTTGGCTGATGTGTGTAGTTGTGTCAGCATGCGTTATACAGTGGACAGTAAGTGTGGGGTGTGTGCAACACAGGTTTAGAGGTGTCCATTTGTGAACATGGTGGAGATGCACTGTCTGCATGTACATGCATATTGGACACATGGGCAGGGTGACATGCCCTGTATTGGCCAGTGTTAACACTCCATAGTGTCTATTGGTGGCCAGTATGCATTGTACTATACACATTTTGGAACTTGAGTACACATGTGTGTGTATGACACGGGTTGACACTGTGCTGTGGGTGATGCTGTTGTTGCTATCTGTCATTGGTTTACATTACTAAGGTTAACACTGTCCTAGCTGCATAATCCTTTAGCAATGCACACTGTTCACCTACAAAGTTGCATGGACCGTGCTATGACAAACACAAGAAATACTCACTTATACAGTAAAAGTGCATTAGTCTCATGGACCCTTGCCATAAATTAAATATATAATAGAAGGTGTGAAGTTGTACCAAAAAAGAGTTTCATACCAAGAAGGGATAACATCTCTGGTCAGTATCATTGGAAAAATACAAGCCCTCATTAATCATACAAGGCAAGCTTCAAAATACAAATTGGCAAGGATTCCAAAGACAACACTAAAGCTTTCTTTAGTGTTGTTTATAATCTAGAGGGGAAATCTCAGATTGTGTCAGAGTTAATGTAAATGGTAACAAAGTACACTTATCTGAATGACATTACCAATATCTTGTCAGACAGTTTGAATGCGGATTTTACCACCCTGTCGTTACACAAGGGCCACATTTCCAGACCTGAAGAATGAAAAACCTGATGATTCACAGACACTCTAGTTAAAATATCTTTTACCAAAGTCCAAACCACAGTGGCAATGGTACTGGGCAGTGTCCCTGGCTGTGTCATACACAAGCTGACATATGAAGTAACCACTCACCTACTATACAGGTTACATACTTGTGGAATGATTCACGGTAATGGTGTTCACAGTCCACAAGGGTTGAGCTACAACTTCTTCTTCTTCTCCTTTCAGATGCTCCCATTAGGGGTCACCACAGTAGATCATCTGTTTCCATTTCTTCCTGCCCTCTGCATCTTGTGCTGTCACACCATCCACCTGCATGTCCTCTCTCACCACATCCATAAGCCTCATCTTAGGCATTCCTCTTTTCCTGTTACCTGGCGGCTTCATCCTTAGCATCTATTTCACAATATACTCTGCATCCCTCCTCAGCACATGTACAAACCAATGTAATCCTGCCTATCTGGCTTGGTCTACTAACCTTCAAACCTGGGATGACCCTCTCATATACTTATTCTTAATCCTGTCCACCCTTGTCACACCCAGTGCAAATGTTAACATAAATTGATTAAGGGTAGAGCTACAACAGATCTTGGAAACCCTCACCCTATAAGCCAGACAAATGTTATCTGGAAGGCTATGGAGCACAGCATTATGGAACTCATTAACAGACACATTATGAACCTGCAAACACTGCACCATACCCGTTTAGGTTCTCTAAAGGCCAGATCATGGCTCCTACACCTAGTAGACTTCAAGCCAGTTAACAAGGCTATAGGTGAGGGAGGGGAGGTCCACACAGCGAAGCTATAGCTCACCCAGCAATTCATACCCATCCCACATTCTGGTATTATGCATAACCTCAACAGCCTGACCATAAACAACTGTTAGATGATAGATTGACAACTGACACACAGATGTAGGACACACAGTAACATTTGCAGCCTCAATGTACAATTCTATGCCAGTAACAAGTGATATTCACCTGCACTCAGTCCTGGGAACACTCCTGTTTGGCATATAGCTTTCTTAGGTACAGGCAAACACAGTAGGGATATGTCTGTCCACGTTTGATGAAAATGCATACTGTGGACTATACTTTATTCTCCAAACGACACACACATCCTCCAAAAGGGTATCATAGAGACAGATACCTGGTGTCAAAATCATGCTGCAAAGCTATAATCCAAAGAAAGTATAGTTATCCACTTTTAGAAAACAAAGTATCCCCAGAGTACCACATAGGTAGTAGCCCCCAAAATGTGGAACAGGTACTAATGTATACATAGAGCCATGTGTTTAGTCATCTCTCCTTTGATAATCACATCACCAAAGGGTTTTGGAAATCTCTCTGTGGAGCACATAAGCAATAAAGGGTTTGCATGCAGATCAACAGAGGTTGTTGCACACCTATAATGATTAGTCATCTTTGCCAGACTTTGCTTGCTTTGGAACAGGATTCAAATATACCTCAAGCATAAACCCTCACTCACACTCTTCAATATAAACCGTGATGAGTGGATGTGAAACAGATGTAGCCCAGGGATCACTGTAGTGGCTAAGCTTGTCACAAGCATACAGAAGTGACCTAAGGTCTGGAAAGTGCCAGCACACTCTGGCAAGGCTAACAGATGCTTTCATTGAGAAAGCATAGTACCCACCTATGAAAAAATTGAGGTCACATGTATGTATATGGCTTTGCCCCACAGCTACCTTACATGTGTTATGCACATACAGTTGTCACTGTGATATGTAATACACTAGAAAAATCAAAACTCACTCCACATTGACCAATGGTGTCACACACAGTTAGCAAGTGCAGGATTCAAACTCCTACCTAACTACATTATGATACTACATCTGTACGCATTTACACAACATGCTATACGCATTACTGGGATTTCACCTTCCCACAGGTGTATTTGTAGGATGGTGACATCATCAGACTTGACAAAGATGAGTATATCACTTTTAAGGGGTGTGAGTAGTCTTCAGAAAGGTTGCTCCTTCCCCAGGGAGAGACAGACAGACACACACACACACGCAGTTGGCAAGTGCAGTATTCAAACTCCTAACTAATTAGATTATGATACAACAGCAGTATGCATTTACATGACACACTATACACATTACTGGGTTTTCATCTTCCCACAGGTGTATTTGTAGGATGGTGACATCATCAGACTTGACAAAGATGAGTATATTACTTTTAAGGGGTGTGAGTAGTCTCCAAAAAGGTTGCTCTTTCCCCAGGGAGAGACAGACAGATACACACGCACACAGTTGGCAAGTGCAGGATTCAAACTCCTACCTAACTACATTATGATACTACAGCAGTACGCATTTACACGACACACTGTACACATTACTGGGATTTCACTTTCCCACAGGTGTATTTGTAGGACGGTGACATCATCAGACATGACAAAGATGAGTATATCACTTTTAAGGGGTGTGAGTAGTCTCCAGAAAGGTTGCTCCTTCCCCAGGGAGAGACAGACACACACACACACACACACACACACACAGTTGGCAAGTGCGGGGTTCTTATTCCAAACGAAGTACTTTTTTAAACTTTAGCAAGCAATATGGAGTTACAGGGTGCAATACAGACATTACTCGCTAACAGTTTGCCCAAAGGGGTTTTTCACATTTGCTAACCTCAGCAGGCTTATCATACTAGATGTATTGTGAGTGCATTCTATACATAGGCCATAACCATATCATATATGGGTTGATGCACCACATGCTGGCACACACAGGGTCAAGCTGATGGCTAAGCTCTGTCAACCCAATACTGGACAATACAGTCAAGAGGAGTAGGATCATACAAGCACAACACCAACAGTCTCATATAGACCTACAATATAAGCACCAGCAAAACACACACATAAATACACATTACCATACTCGGAGAATACAAATATTAATCTGAAAAGAGAAAGTATCCTCCTAAGCAGACAAGCAAGCAACGTGCACCTCCAAGCACATGCCAGAAAACACATAATACACCAAAGCAGTGTGCCTCACAACAGGCCCTAAGGCAAAACAACATACCCAACACACTAGTAATAGGTGACTCCATAGTCAGGCACACAGATGTTCCACTCACTAGGCTGAACAAGGGGAAGGTTACTGTCAGTTGTCTGTCAGGTGCTATGATCTGCCACATAACACAAGCACTTACATCACTCCAGAACAGGTACATATATGATGCGGTCTTTGTACATGTCAGTGTGAATGATCTGAGACATACCTCCCAGGACAACATGACAAGAGATATATAGTAGCTCTATGATCATGTAGCCCAGGCTGGTATGACCCTGACCTTGAGTAGAATCTTACCTTCACCTACATGATACTGCAATATAACAGAAAGATGATAAACTTCAACAATTGGCTGAGCTTCTGGTGTCATTCAAAGGGGATCCAGTCTCTGTCTGCCTGGGATGACATGATAGACAAGCCTCATTGCTTTGCTAGAGATGGTTTGCACCTGTCACCCCTATGCTTCTGAATACTGGCCAAGGCTCTTGCTGTCCCCATATTACCTTTTTTAGGCAAGGCTCAAAGGACAAACCAACCCCCGTAACCAATACATATAACCACAAAGTGAGCTAAATGCTACTCATTGCCAGAAGTCTCAGCCTCCAAATGCACACACTTGAGGCACTCCTCGGCGTGGAGAATATTGATATCTGTGCAGTAACAGAAACCTAATTCAAGGTTCCAGAGAGCACACCAGCACTACTAGGATACTACTCATTCCATACCTTCCGGCATCAGAACCTGGATCATAGCGCAGAGGGTGGGGATGTATCCATATTCAACAAGGATACCTACACCTCTCTCTACATCCTCTCTACAGGATATGTACCCATAGAATGTTGCACAGCAACGTTCTTCCCACTCCACAGGGGTGGGGCCAAAACAGACCCTTGGCATTCCTGCTCTATGAGCCTGACAAGTCTGATCTGCAAGACAATGGAGACAATCATAATGGAACTCAACAATAAAGACATTGGGAACCTTCACACAGTTGAGCACACCCAGTTTGGCTTCGTCAAAGGCAGATCATGCCTCCTAAACTGGGTGGATTTCTTTGAGACAGTTACCCGGAATACAGATGATTGAAAGGAGCTCTACACAGCCTACCTATACCTTGCTAAGGCCTTTGACACCATTCCCCAGTCAGGTATCATAGATGAACTCACCAACCTGGGCATAAATCCATACATCACAAGATGGATTGCAAACTGGCTCACAGATAGATCCCACAAATTAAGAGTTGCTGGCTACATGTCAGACTCTAAACTGGTAACAACTGGTGTCCCCCAGGGTTCAGTCCTGGGGCCCCTCCTGTTTGGTATATACTTCTCAGAAGTACATGCCAACACAGGAGGGTTGTGGTTGACTAAGTTTGCTGGGAACTATAAAGTGTGTGCCATAATAGATTCCCCAGATGACACAAATATTCTCCAGAAGGGACTCTATGAGACAGATGTGTGTTGTCAGAATCATGGCCTCAAGCTCAATGCAGAAGAATGCATAGTAATCCCCTTTGGGGAAAACAAAGTACCCACAAACTACCACATAGGTGTTACCCCCTGAACACTGACGAGGTAATAAGGGATCTGGGGACACAAGTAGATAGTCATCTTTCCTTTGACAACCATGTTGCCAAAGTGGTTAGGAAATCCTATGTGGCCCACCTAATCAACAAAGGGTTTGCATCAAGATCACAAGCGGTAGTGGTGGCCTTCTACTCTTAAGTCATCAGACCCATCATTGAGTACAATGCACCATTTTGGATGTACTCGACTAGGCATATCCAGCAGCTGGAGATACCACAGAGGTACTTCACCAAGAGGATTACTGGCTTCAAACAGTTGTGTTATGCAGCATAACTGGAAAAACTGAATCTGTTCCCTGTTGCTTACCACCTACTCAGAGGCAAACTCTGCCTAACATACAGAGCCATGTCCAACACATAACTGTTGAACGTGCTCCATCTAAGGAAACCAAAATTGAGTCGCACTACACACTCCAGGGATATGAACCTCATCACAACAATGAATACAACATGCTGGTGGGATAAACTACCATCCCAGAGACTTGGCTTACTGTGGAACAGAATTCCAATGTACATCAGACAGAGCCCCTCGCTGACACTCTTCAATAGGAACCTTGATGAGTGGCTGGGAAACAGACATTTCATGCCAGGGAACACATCAGCAGCCCCAATAGAAAGGGGCTTAGGGTACTAACTATTAGAACTAGGGGTTAGGAGACTAACCAATGGGGTGGTGAAAACTGCACAGCTTGTCTAGGCTAATATATGCTTTTGTGAAGATAGTCTACTACATACCTATGAACCTATGTGACAGGTACATGTCTACAGATAGTAGATGTGTACTTCATTATACAGTCATGTTGTACAGCAGGCACATGCACCACATACACTGTAATTCTTACAGATACTGGTGGCTATTATGTACAGTGGGTGAGATGTGCACCTCATGTCTTTTGTGCCATTGGGATGTGTGCTGGGTGGTACAGTCCTGGATGGCTCCTTGCCATGGTCACCCTCTTACGCACATCTCTGCCCATCCATCTTTGGCTTATTATACTGTGTTCCCCCTACATATATAGGTACAAAGGTAGGTAATAGGCTATCTGCCTGAAGGCATATATTAGTATGGCCAGAGTGTGCAACTATCACCACAACTGGGGTTAGTTCCCTATGCCTCTGTGTAGTAGAGTTGAGGAAGTGATCCATGGTGTGACAGTTCAGTTTCACATACACTCATCAAAGCTCCTCTGGAAGAGTGTCAGTGAGGGACTCGGCTTAATGTAGGTTGGGAGCCTGTTTCAAAGCAAGGGAAGTCTGTGAGTTAGTAATGTATCTCTCCAACATGTTCTGTTTATTGTTGTGATGATTATATCCCTAGAGCATGTGGCACAGTGAGCTTGGGTTTACTTCGGATAGAACATGTACATCAGTTCTGCATTGGACATGGACCTGTATATTAGGCAGAGATCGACTGAGTAGACGGTATGCAACAGAGTACAGATTGAGTTACTTCAGTCTTGTTGCATGGGGCAACTGTTTGAGGCCAGTAATCCTTTTGTTGAGGTACTTCAGTGGTCTTTCCAGCTTCTGAAGGTGCCTAGTCAGATTCATTGCAAGTGTGTCATGGTACTCTCTGATGGGTCTGATGACTGATGAGTAGAGGCAACCTCCTTTGACCTACATGCAAAGACTTTGGCAATTTGTGGGGGCATGTAGCATGATTTTCTAACCACTTTGTGAATGTGTTTCTAAAAGTAGAAATGACTATCCGTGTGTCCATAGATCCCTTATTATTACCTCCATATTTAGGGTGTTAGCACCTATGTGATATTTGTATGACTGTAGCTCGAGGCCATAATTTTGACACCACATCTGTCTGACTGAGACCCTTTTTAAGGATGTCTCTGTTGTCCCAAACATCAATTATGACAACCTTTTTGCAGTCATCCACAAACTTTGCTAACCATAGCCCTCATGTGTTTGACTGTACTTCTGAAAAGTATACACAAGACAGGAGAGGTCCCAGGACTGAGCCATGGGGGACAGCAGTTGTTACCAGCTTACAGTCCAACAGGGAGACCACAATTCTTACCTTGTGGGATCCATCTGTACCCCAGTTGGCAATCCATCAGATGACATACGTGTTTATGCACAGGCTGCTGATTTTGTGGATACGACATGTGTGTGGGATGTTGGAAAAGGGCTTTTCAAGGTCTATGTAGGACGTGTGGAGCTCATTTCATCAATGTATGTCCTGGGTAACTGCCTTGAAAACTGTCTAGCAGGTTTAGGGACCATGATCTGACCCTGACCAAACCAAAATGGGTAGGGTTCGGTGTTTGTAGGCTCCCAACAGCTCTGTTTATGAGTTCCATAATGATGGACTCCATGGCCTTGCAGATCAGGCTTATTAGGCTTATAAGACAATAGTTCCCATGGTCTGTTGTGTACCAACACTTGTGGAGTGTGACAAATGTTGCTGTAACCCATTCAACAGTTTCATATCCTGTACAGAGGGAGAGTCTCAACAGACTGTTCAGGCGCAGGGTCTGTTTGTTTTGGAGTTCACATATGACACAGCCAGGGACACTATGTCATCCCATAGATGCTGTGTTTTTAGGTTTTGATACAGCTGTTTAACCATTGTATATGTGATTTCTGGGTTTTCACAATCTCCAGGTATGGTAATGGGCCCTTTTGTCAGTGAGAGGAGGGCAAATATGTATGAACCTGTCTGACAAGATGTTGGCAATGTCAGTCATGTACATGTATTCATTTACACTTTGCACTAACTCAGAACATATATGAGTTTACATTGATATTTATGACATAGCTAAAGAAAGCTTCATGGTTGTCTATGGAATCCTTGGCAATAATTTTGGCAGAGCTTGGCTTGGATAATGTTAGGAGTGCTCATTGTTTCTTGATGATACTGATCGGAGATTTATTGATCTTCTTTGGATTTTAACTTTCTTTGAACAACTTAAGTACTTGTATTACATAGTTTGATTATGACAGGGGTCCAATATATTATATGGGTCTGTTTTCATATCATTGTGTGCGCAAGATAGGATTGGTGAATAGTGACATGTGTCTGGAGTAAGAACTGCAACTGCCAAATATGTGTGGCCCACTGCTGTACTCAGACATGGCCTAAGTGTGTGAGCATGCTCAGTATGACTGTTCAATATGTTGTTGACTGACATTTGCTTCATTTGTGTTTGTGAGCATGCCCAGTATGACCTTTCAGTATGTTGTTGACTGACATTTGCTTTGTTTGTTTAAGTGTGTGAGCATGCCCAGTATGACCTTTCAGTATGTTGTTGACTGAAACTTGCTATATTTGTTTAAGTGTGTGAGCATGCCCACTATGGACATATATACTATATGTGTGTGAAAAATCAAGTTGGTTTTTACTTCAGGGCTCGCCT
Source organism: Protopterus annectens (assembly GCF_019279795.1). NCBI lineage: Eukaryota > Metazoa > Chordata > Ceratodontiformes > Protopteridae > Protopterus > Protopterus annectens. The sequence goes on along the minus strand of NC_056727.1, from coordinate 65,348,804 downwards.
TTGTGTTGTACATCGACAGGATGCACGCTGTGCCTGCAGGGCTTTGATGAGTCAATTTGCATAGACTTATCAACATTTCTACATACAGGGGGGACAGCTATTATTTGTACATTTCTACCTGGGGGGCACACCTGATTATTACTGTGGATGTACATAGGATGAGGGGTACACCTGACACTTATACACATTTGGTAGGCCTGCACTGCTATGTCAGGTACTCCATTTCAGTCTGTACTGTTGCCTATCGTACTGGCTTGAGGCATACCACTTTAGTACAGATCTTATCTTCCAATTACACGCATATTAGTTTGTGACTTCATAGCCTACCCAACCCACATCACACTGCCTGGCCTGCTGTTATCTGTCTGCATTGGCCTGGGGGGAGGTTACCCATATGCCTCTTCAGAGGGCATGATACAGCATTTGTTTGTGTTTGTGTTTGTCTACAACTGTCCTGCTGGCTGTGACTGTTAGGTATGTGACCCCCCCCAACTGGTATGTGTGAGTGACTTAAGTTGTGTCTGTGCCAGTACTGAGGGTGGTGCTGCAGGGCTGCCTATGTCGGATGCACATAGTACACTCCCTATACATGTTTGAAAACAGGTAGTGTCAAGTTAGGCATCCCTTTTATTGTATGTGCGAGTCAGAGAGAGGTGTCATTTCCAGGGTTCCTACTGAGTCAGTGTATGTGCTATGCGTTGCCTCTTTGCTAAGGCCGGCCAGGGCATACTGGGCACACCTCCTTCTGCCTACTGGGGCAGGCTCAGGTTGTTCCTCCTCTGAGTCACGCTGCGTCTGTGCAGGCCTTGGCAATGGTGGGGGGCTGTTTGGCCCTGCCTCATGCTGTTCCTGCTGGAGCTGTTTCCGCAGGATCATATTATGTAGCATGGCACATACCATAACAATTTGGGTACATGTAGTTGGTGAGTACTGCAAGGCTCCACCAGATGTGTCCAGGCACTGGAACCGTGACTTGAGCATCCCAAACACAAGCTCAATTATTATTCTTGTTTGTGCGTGTGCCTCATTATGGAGTTCTTGTTCAGGTGTGTGTGCATTTCTGATGGGTGTCATCAGCCATGGCTCCAGTGCGTAACCAGCATCCCCTACTTGGTGACTGTAGGGAATGTCTGTAGGGCAGTCATGGCGTAGTGGTAGGTCATACAGACTAATGTTACCAAGGTCCTGGGTTTGAGACTGGCAGTGGGAAATTATTTAGGGTTGGGAGGGCGGCTCAATGGCTAAGGTGTTTGCCTTACAAACACAAGGTGCAGGGTTTGAGTCTCACAAGGGATAATTGGCTAGGCTTAAAATGGCTCGCAAGGGCAGTTAGCTTAGTACTAAACTATGAACCTATGAACCTATTGGCAAATAACTGGTACAGCTGGGTCAAATGCCAAATGTGGGAATTGTGATAACTTCCAGGGCATCCAACCCACACATTCATTATTATGCCCTGGGCATCGCACATGAACTAGCAGTTGATGGAGGGGAAGCCCTTGCAGTTGATGTAGACCCTACCCCGCTCACCAGGTGGTGCTTTGATGTGCATGTGCGTGCAGTCTATTGCACCCACTACCTCAGTGCACTCTGCTATTTGGTAAAAACGATGCATATTGCTTGCCAATGCCTCACGGGAATTGTGGAAATATATGCGGTCACTGACATGTGCTGACATGGCATCCAGGAACTGGTGGAGTACCCTGGATGCTGATGCCTGTGAAATCCCCATCATATCACCAGTTGGTCTTTGGAAGGTACCTGTAGCTAGTATTCTTAGGCCAACACATACCTTGGTATCCACTGGGATGGGTTTCCCTCTGTTGGTTCTGTGTGTGAGGCACGGCCGGCACAGCTCAACAATTTGCTGTAGGAGGTCCCTGTCCACCCTATAGCACTCCACTATCTCCAGCTCATGTAGCCCCTGGTAGGTTACCCTGGGTCTGTACACTCTTCTCTGTCTCCTCACTGTGGGTTGCTCAGCAGCATTCACAACATCACCACCCTCAGCACCTTGCACATGTTGGTTTATAATAGCAACAGCAGCTCCTAACATTTTGTCTGACTTAAGCTTTTTAAGCTTTACCTCTTTGTATACTGCAGCGTTACAGAGTTCTTGAGAAAAAAACAGGGGGGAATGGTGTTTGCAGAGTTTAAAGTGCTGGGCTGGGCTAGTCTGCTGCCTGTGTAATTGGTTGATTCTGATATATGGCAGCTCTGCTAGATCTCCCTGGTTAACTTCCTACTACTTCTTTTCCTTCCTTTTGCCTTTCTGTTTCCATCAGGGGCAGTGCCACGCAAATGAACGCAAACTCGCACCCACATGCTGTGTGCATGTTTGCAAGGAGTTTCCTATCTTTTAACAGTATGCACCTTGGGTCTGAGGTTTTCATATAGGACAACTGTAGACACGTCTCTTTGCAATCCTAAGCAACTCAGCACAAACACGAGCCACTGTGCTCCAATTAGCTTATAGCCTGTCTGACACACCCCCTCATGATGTCACCTATATTATAGTCTTATACTCACCTACTCCTAATCTTACACTCTTGGGACATGCCTCACATGCTGGGGAAAATTGGGATTCACTATCCTTATCCTCATTTGCATAGGACTGCCTAGTAATGCATAGTTACATCTCTCACACTGAGCTTCCCCCCTTAGCAAGCACTAGTCAGTAGCTATGTTGTCTTCAGCCTGCCATTCATCTGCAAGGCAGAATAAGCTTTTTAGTGAAAATGCCTATTTTTTGCTTTTTTTTAAATGATTTTCTTGTTTTTTAAAGCGCCGCACGATGGCGCAGTGCTGCGCTATGCTTAAACATCAGAGATCGGGGAAAAAGTAAAATTTTTATGTTTTTAAACATTTTGCAATGCCAATGGCCTTATATTTGGCCATTGGCATGCTTCCTCAACTGTATGCATCCTTTATTGGAAGGTGTCATAGCTCCGTTTAGCTATTTGCAGAAATGTACTCTGTTACCAATGGAGTACATTTCTGCAGGTAACACTAATCTTCCACGGACAGTTTGTGTTTGCTGGATCGCAAATTTACCTCATTTGCATGGCTTTCACCAGCAAATTAGGTAATTTGCATACCATGACGCTGTCCATGCAAGACTAGCTTTAGCACCTCTCGTGCACGCCCCTGCCGACTGTTCCTCGATCGCACGGCAGACATATTGCCTGTGTGAGCTCCTACACTCATCTTGCACTCCATGCAAGCTTTTGTGAATCCGAGGCATGATTTTTACAATTGATTTTTTTACATGCAAAGTGTATATGTATATATTTATATATATATATATATTTTTTGTTGCCAAATGGACTAAGGTTGATATATTTCCAGCCATGTAGTATATTGTCTTGGATAAAATCACAGACTTAATAATCTGATTAAATAAGAAGTACCACATCATTATAAATTTTATTTAAAGTACATAAGGGTTATATTATTATGACAACTACTAAGTAGGGCAGGACCAGCTTGAATGTCACACTGATGGGGGAAGGGATGTGAATTTAACATGTGTACCAATAACACTTTGTTTTACAGCACAATAAATCACTCCCTTGCCTGATTAAAAAAAAATATATATATACATATATATATATATATATATATATATATATATATATATATTTAGAAAGCTTGTGAGGAAACTATTACTCTATTTTTGTTTTACTTGGATCACTTGTCTGTGTACTTAATAAATGTTTTTTGACTGGAAACAGACTGCCTGCCTTGCTTGGATTACTTTTGAATGCTTAGTAATTCTGTACAATATTTCAAATTATATATTTTTTATTATTTTTTTTACTTAAGACGAGTTTAAGTTTGCGACTTCTACTACTATTGTCTGATCTGATTAATATACAGTGATTAACTACAGATATATGGACTGAAAATCTTCCACACAGAGAAGTTTCTTACACTGTTTTGTATACAAGAACAAAGGGGACATCCACAACTGTGGGCAGTACAGAGGCATCAAACTCCTATCACATTGCATGAAAGTTCTGGGGAGGGTGATTGATAAATGGATACACAGAGTAGTAGAATGTAAGATGGGAGATGAGCAGTTTGGATTCAGATCAGGATGTCGCACAACTGACCCAATGTTTGCAGTGAGATAGATAGTTGAGAAGAAGCTAGAGATGAGGAAAAAATCCAACTGGGCATTCCTAGACTTGGAGAAACATATGACAAGGTCCAAAGAAAGCTGATCTGGGCAGTACTGCAGTGGGTCAAAGTCTCAAAAACATTTGTAGAATTAGTGAAGGCTATGTACAAGGGACCCAATGACTCAAGTACGAACAGTGTTCAGTCTCACAGAGGGGTTCCCATTGGGAGTGGGTGCACACTAGGGTTCAGCTTTGAGCCCACTGCTCTTCATACTGGTGATGGACTACATTAACAAACAGGCTGGAGGGGACAGATCAACAAAGTTGCTGTATGCAGACAATGTGGCATTACAGGCAGAATTTGAGCAAGAATGTCAGCAAAAGATAGATGAATGGAATGCAAAACTGAAGGCACATGAGATTAAACTAAGTACAGATAAGACAGTGGTAATAGGAGCAAACTGGGGAAATCCGGAGAAGTTGAACACTGAAATAGAAAGAAAGAAAGTTAGTGGAACAGGTAAATAGCTTCAAATATCTGGGAGGAGTAGTTAAGGAGAAGGGAAGTCAGAATGAAGAGGTCAAAGCTAGAATCAGAGGGGCTGCAGCCAACTGGCATAGAGCCTCAGGTGTAGTATATGACAAAAGAATGCCAAAGATGCTGAAAAGTAAGGTGTATAGACAGTGGTGTGACCAGTACTACAGTGTGGTAGAGAAACCTGAGTAGTAAAGGCAGAGCAGATGAAGATGCTAGAGGTTATGGAAATGAAGTGCCTGAGAAGGGTGGTAGGATGCACACTGACGGACAGATGAAGATATGAGGACATAAGAGCAGAAGCCAAAGTAGCTTCAATTGCATAAAAGATCAAAGAACAGATTATAATGGTTTGGACATGTGCAGAAAATCAGAAGACAATCTGGTGAAGAAGGTTTGGGACAGACAGGAAGAAGGTAAGAGGAAATGAGGATGCCCAGCAAAGAAGTGGATGTATTTTGTGAAAGAAGATCTGTGACAGTCAGGTATGAGTATCGAAGATGGCAGGAGTGTGGCACTGAATCGAGAGAGTTGGTGACAGTTAACACGATATTCCGACCCCATGTAAAAAAAAATGGGAAAAAGGGGGCTGCTGATGATGATGATGATGTTGATGTTTTACTCACTGTACATTTGCTTCAGAGTTCTTCAGTAGTTTTGGGGCAAAACCAGGAATGATAATGAAGATTAATGGATTTAAAACCAGCATTGTTTAAATGGTTAAACAGGTAGCCTGCAGAAACCAGGCCAGCTTTTGTAGAAGTAATCAGGAAAAAGTTTTCCATTCCTGCAGAAGCTTTAAAGATAACAACAGTTATTGTAATGTTTCATCTGTTTCATCTATGAAACAATGATTCTCTCGCTTTTTTTTGTTTACCTTTGCTACTGTCTCCTGTCTTTTTAAATGCTCAAATAATTTAAAAAAGTAACATAAAAGTGTGACCCCATTAAAATTAGAATATAATCCAACAGATAATGAATAGATTTGGTAGGACGTAAAGGGAATTATTTATCTTCTCACCAATTTATTTGAATGGATTTTCAGATTCCCAAATCAAAAGGAATTCGTTCTTGCAGTCCCAGTTTACCCAGCTGGTTTTTGATCACTATGTAAGAAGGCCGGTATAGCCTACAATATTTATGACTCTAGCAAATGCACAGTATTAAAACACTAGACGTCCAGATCCCAGACTGTATCTCATTCAAAAGGCTCTTCTTTAGCATAACTTTATAGATGCCTGCTTTTCTAGCTACAGCATGAAGTCCTTGATCAGGAAAAAACAGTGCACAATGAAAGTGCTGCCAAAGTCATCAAATTCTGCATCTGTAGCTCATCAAGCTATATTATGAAGCTTGTGGGTAATAGCTCTTAATAAAACTAATACTAAGGAGAATGATAAAAAATATGTGCAAATTTTCATAATTTTCTGGAATAATTGCATTCAGTCATTTGCTGCTTTGTTCTGATGTTAAAGACCCTGACATCTCAGTATTCTGGCTTTTCTATATGAAAATGAAGGACCTTATATCTGCTTTTTACTTCTCTTAACAGATTTAACATTTCAAGTGGTGTCAGATGCTATCTCATCTTAGTTTAAAAAAAAAAACATTAAAAGTGCTGATACTCTGAACCTGTTATGCCTCATAAAGGGGCTAAAAGATGTACATTAAAAAATCTAAATCACTCAGAAACTTGACAAATTATCTATTCTTGTCATCCATATCAAGTATCCATTACGTTTGGACATAGCACATTAACTGACTCATTATCTATTTCCAGCCATATGGACTTGCATTTGGGTCGGTCACTTTGATGATATCCTAAGGTGATCTGCTTAATTATTACAATTATTTAATCACAATCACAAGGCCAGTCCCAGAAAATAATGCCAGGGCCTTTTCAAATGGATGTCAATGCAGTCAGACAGTGACGGAAAAGGGTGAACTGCTCTCTGGCTGCTTCAAATCCCACGATGCCAGGAAAGTAATTACTTACAAAGTTTTGAGTAACTGCCAGTTTTATGGGTCATTTTACAGTAAGGCAGATGGGAAAAGGCAGTCATTTTTAACACACAAGGATCAGTTTGACAAGTCTGAAAGGCAAAAAAAAAAACAAAAATCTTGTTAGGCAAGGTTTTTCTGTCTGGTATGTTGGCAACAGTACAATACTATAAATTTAGCAGTGACATTTTAAGCTCTGTAGCCCTCTTTATGAGGGACATTTTTTAATTGAGGAATGAGATAAAGTGTCACTTTAAACACCAAACATTATGACAAGATAAAGGTACAGAAAACTAAACATATAATATCCAAATTCATAACTTAAATAGAGATGACATACAATGTGAATTGTGAATCTGAGATGTGAAAACAAACGTTACATCAAGCTGCAATTGTTTATTCATTTTTATTTTTCTTGTTTCTATATTATTCTGCAGCAGTCACATTTCTGCAAGGATCTACACAAACAACACTGCCCATGTTCCCTGCCATTTATCCTTATTCATCTGATCCCCATAAGGTTTCTTCCACAGTGAAACTCCTAGCTGCTACAACTTCTAACAAATGACACTTTGCATTTTAACCAACATTATGGAAACTTTACAACCATTTGTACAGATTTGCATTCAAAGACTTTTGTTATTCATTTTATATGTGTTCAAAGACTTGTTTATTCATCGTATTTTGGGAGTAGGGGATCCATGCTGCTTCCATCTCCTGTCGCATTTGGGTATATGGCAGCACTTGTGATTAATGGTGCTTAAAAACAATGGCATGAGACAGTTAAACCTAAATGGCTCTCACCAATCCATTTTCCTTCTATCTTAACCACTTCTGGTTTTAAGGCAGTAGTTATGTGGAAGTATTAAAATCCTATCTCTGTTTCTTCCCAAAGGAAAGGATATCTGTTATAAATGATTCGGCTTTTCTTCTGTTTCCATGATCTTGATCCTAGTTTTTTGTTGCTCTTGAGCACTGAATATACAATTTCGATAGGGGTCATCCTTCACGTATATTTTCCACACTGCTATTGATATGGAGCCTGTTGGTACTCAGCTTTGGGCACTAGATTCCAGCAGTAGGCATTATCCTTTACATGACCCTCAGATGAGACCTTTTTTGATTTTTCTTGCCACCTTAAAGCTCCAGTGGTTCTTGTTTTGAAAAGTATCAGGTTCTTAAGAACTTCTATTGGTATTCTTGTATAAGTATTTTTTTTTAAGTGCATGCCAAATCAGTTTAGGTGATGGCACTGGAGATAGAGAGAAGGTCTAGTAGTTTAGCTCAGGAGGTTAAGACTAAGAGCTGTTAATCAGCTTCATCCTGCAGTCTTTAGTTTGATCCCCTCAAATTCCACTTCCAAATTGTGAGATCCAGAGTAAATTATTTAATCAGACAAAAGAGAAATACTTACATGATATTCTCTATATGTAATTCTTTATGGATCAGATTACAAGGAAGGATAAAAATTTTGTCAAGTTCATGTGGATTACCTCGAGGTGCTCTGGTTTCCGCCCACATTCAAAGGTATGCAGTAGTTGGACTGGACACGCAAAATTGGCCATAGATGTGAGTGTGCATGCGAGTGTGTGGTGTGGAAGAATTGCCATGGCATGGATAGCCACCTGGCAGTGTAAACCTTAACTCTAGATGATTGTCACTGTTGAATGACACCCTGACCCCATGTGCAAAAATGGGAAAGAGGGATTGTTGATGGATGGAATAACTTCTCATTTTCCTGTTGTCCTTGTAACCTGATTCCCAGTCCTGGCAGTATGTGAGCCATACAGTTGTGCATTAGAGATAAAAACAGAGATTGCATTTCAGTTTCATCAAGTCCCCATGCAATTACAGCTCTGACTATCACAACAGAAGTCTTTTAAGATGGTATTAGATGGTAAACATTTTAATAGCAACAAAAAATGAGGAGTATTCCAGAACCAAAACAGACTAATGGGGGGGGGGGGGGCATGCTAACAATAGGCAGGTAAGAGCTTATAAGGAAATATCTTCAGAAACTAGGCCTAAATGTGAAAGTGCAGATTCTATACTGCTGCAGCATAGATTATTTGATTTTATGGACATCTAAAACTACACCAGCACCTGTCAACCAGGTAAAGAAAATCACTATATTACCAACATCATAGTGAAATAATTAGAAAAGCACTGTATAAAATTAGATGAATGCAGTACTGTATGCAAGCATATATTTAATTCTAATGTATCAGTATTTCAGTTTATCATATTATTCATTGCTAATTTATCCTATCTAATATTTCACTTTTTACAATATACACGTGAAGGTCAAAAATGATTCATTTGAACACCGTTTTGTTCAAGGTCAGCTACCCAAATGTCAAGTGTCTTTCATCAGAAACCGCCTTTTTTTCCTTCTTATTCCAATACCAAAATATGACATAATAAGAAATCATAATCTAAGTATTACAGTCTGTTTCTTGCCTATTCTTGATTCTGCTCTTGCTCTGGACACCAATGTGACTTTTGCTGAAGATTATTTCTGCCATTTGCCACAGTCATTACAAATATGTAGGTAGCAGAACCGCATCCAGCACTAAGTGACCTAGGCAATTCCCAAGGCCCATTGGCTGGGGGGTGAGCCAATTGACCACGTGCTTGCCACTTTTTAATTAAACAATTAAAAAACAAGTAAAACATTTCTTTAATACAGTGTCATCTTTAAAAAAATGCATTCACTCTGTATACTTGCCTCTTTAATATGACATATGCACACCAACACAAATGTAATATAAATACATTTCACTCACAGAATTTAAACTTGCTGGTGCTGTTTATAATCTGAGATGTAGACTTTATTTGCCTTGTTGTTGCTGTCATTCCATCTTTTCCTTCATTAATTTGGAATTTGTTGCTGCTATTCATAATATGAGTTGCAGACTTGCCTTTCCTGTGTGTGACTTTGCCTTGTTGCTACATCGGAACAGTCACCTTGTTGCTGCCATTCCAACTGTTTCCTCAGTAAGGTGTGTGTGTGTGTGTGTGTGTGTGTGTGTGTGTGTGTGTGTGTGTGTGTGTGTGTGTGTGTGTGTGTGTGTGTGTGTGTGGGTGTGTGTGTGTGTGTGTGTGTGTGTGTGTGTGTGTGTGTGTGTGTGTGTGTGTGTGTGTGTGAAATGCCCTCGGTAAGGATGACAGGTTAGTCAACTAACTTACTTAGGCCCAAACCTTGTACTTTAGTTACAGGAGACAAGAGCCTGATACTAGACTGCTTAAGGAATTATGAGTTTCAGTGTATTTTCAAGGGAAAAGGCATTTACTGTTGCTCATGCTAAGTCTGTTTAAAATATGTAACTGTTTTGTTTAGCAAATGGCAGTCAGTGTTTGTGCTACAGAATGTCAAAGTAGTATTAGTAACACAGCAGGCAGCATACTTGCCCTTAATGCAGACAGTTGTGGGTTCTGCTTCCACTTTTTAATTGCTCCAAATCTTTTGGCTTACTAATACCATGACAGGAATGAACCCCATTCCTAAGTCAAAGTATGATTAAGTTTCATGAAATGAGTATTGTTTCAGTCTTTGATGTCAGCCAAAAGTGCTCTTTGCAGCATCCACAGTATGCCCACTCATGACTCCTTCTGCAATTTGTACAGTTACATGTATTGGAACTGACTGGGTATCTTTCTTCCACATTGCTCTCATCTCTGCCTGCAAATCCTGATATTTTATGACTTTTGGTCTTTCTCTGTATGCAAGACACTGTAGTCACTGGGTGTGGTGATTTCAATGGTCAATGCTACTTTTGTCTTCTTTTCATCGACCATTGCATCCGATTTTCTCCCAACTGTCTTTTGAACTGTTGGCAATGGGTGATCCCATGTGATGTAGACAATCATTTTTTATGATGCTTTGTGGCTCATGTTTCCAGTATTTTTCAGCCACTTCAATACCATAATGTTTGCACAATCCCTAGTGGAAAAGTCTTGCCACATTATTATATCTTTCAGTATGCAGTCCATCTGCCATTAGTATGTCACAACTAAGAACGAGGTGTGGGACTCTTTCCAATTCTGTTTTACAAAACCTACATTCGTATGTTTCTCCCACATGTTCAATGGACATTGTAAACCACTGTGTATGTAGCCCATTATCTTGGGCAACAGAAATTAACCTTTCATCTTTTGGTTTGAATTCACCTCTCCTTAACCATTCCTGCATTTGATCTAGATTATACCTCTCAACCTCTTATTGCAAGAAAGCTGGACAAAGCCTATCAAAATGGGAAGACAAAGGCCCACAAATAGGGACAGATTTTAAATATTGTTCTTATAAACTTAGAAAGTTACCAAACTAACAGGGTTTGTGTTAACATACATTTTCTGAAGGATATGAAGCCTGAAATTCAAATGTGTGTTATTATTTGGTGACTTTAATCCTCAAATCATCCCAGTGACTTGCCAGAAAACCACAAATTTTATGTGGAATACACCAAAAATATGAGGCAAAAATCTGGACAGTTGAGAGGTATGATCCAGATGAACATGAGGTTCTTCCAGAAGTTTTCTCTACTTGCAACTATATTTATGCATTTTTCACATTTCTTGCCTTCTCATCTGATACTTCATCTCATATTCTTTTTTGTTTGTTTTTTGGCACATTCAGTTGATATCTATTTTTTATCTACTTCCGGATTGATTTCCATTCTTGCTTGATGCTGATATGCTTCTGCTAGACTAAGCAGGGAAGTCATCTTTGATTTATTCTCCTCATGTTTCAAAACTTTCACTACATTTGGGTCTTGTGAGGTCAGCAGATATGTGTGGAGTCCCACGATTACCGATCTATACGTGTAATCAATTTCAAGGAGGCCCATATCTCCTTAGGAACGGGGAATATATAATCTTGATATGCACTGATTTTTATAATTCATTTGGTGAGCGTAAAGCATCCTTCTTGTTTTCCTGTCTAATCTAGCCAACACGTTTTGGGGTCAGTCAATCACTCAAAAACTGTAAGTTACAACAGGAAGTACAAATTGGTTATAGCTTGAATTTTGTTCCTAGATGTTAACTCTGCTTCCAGAATTAATTTAAGTCTGCTAAAATATTCCTTACTAAGTTTTATTCACATTGTTCATGTTTTATTGTTGATTCTTCATCAGTTCCCAAATATTTATACACTCCCACTTGCTCAAGATCTTTTATATCACATTCTTGTTCCAAACTCATATTTTCCTCGTGCTGCAGTTTTCCTGCTTTAAAAGTTGCTTTTGCACATTTATCAAGACCAAATGACATTCTTATATCATCTGAAAAAGTTCTGACAACTTGCAGTTGTGCTTTCAGTTCTTCATCTGATGAGCTATACAGTTTTAAATCATCAACAAAGAGAAGATGAGAAGTCTTTAAACTTAGTTGTTTTCTAGGAGCCAAATTATAGCCATGGCCTAAGCTAAGTAGGCAGCTTAATGGGTTAAGGGCAAGACAGAATAGCAGCAGTGACAGAGAGTCACCCTGGAATATTGTTCTTTGAATTTTTATCCTGGAATATTTGTCCTTTATCATGGCTTAATTGCAAAGTGGTCTACCACTGTTTCATGTAGATGGATAGCTGATACTGCAGTGCATTTTAAGGGGGGTGGGATGCTGCACTCCTAAGTATGTCCCCTTTTAGATGAGAGGCCTAGTAACTATGAACTTGTTTTCACTATGCTAGCAATTCCTACCAACTTTTTTAATGTATCATAGGCAATTCATTCTTCAAGGGCATCAGACACTGAATTTGTAGATGAAACACAGAAATGTAAAGTTGTTTGCCAGCAGCAACCTCTTAATTAGTTATAGATCTCTTTAATTTGGAATTCTTTAGATGACTTTTACTTCTGCAGAGATTGTGCATATTGACTGATATTGGTGGATTGTAAAGACAGATGTTTTAGTGATCTTTTATGGTTGAAATGTTCTAAACTGGACAGTTTTGTCATTACTGGTTCATACATTTTCTTTCATTGCTTACTGGAAAATGTTCAAAACTACAAATTAAAACACACTCTAACAAGTGGTGCTGTATTATACAAGGAATATAATTTAATACAACCAGGAAGCTAACTCAATGAACACATGTATGTATGCATGGCCATAAAAATGTGTGTAAGGAACCTATGGTCTGAAAACAGCCTAAAGGGAAAGTTAATCCACCACTGGCCAGATGAATTTTCTTTGACTATGGGTTTCAATGCCATTTCAATGAATGTGAGTTTCAAGTGCAGAGAAGTTTACTGTTTATACTAAGTCTGTCTTCACTGTGAGATTGTATTATTTGTTTAGCAAATGGCTGTCAGTGTTTGTGCTTTTTAATTTGAAATAAACATTTTAAATTAAGTCCAAATATTTGTAATCATTGTAGAGTTAAAGAATAAAATAATCATTACAGAGTTAAAGAATAAAATTGTATGCACATGGACAGGTTTAAACAGTGTTTATGGTAACTGGGGAGAAATAGCCAAGTAAAGGGACACTGGAATGGCTGCAGGGAGCTGCTGTGGGAAGGAGGGGGCTGGCTACAATCCGTTATTCTGCCTAGGGTCCTATTTGACCATGATCTGGCTCTTTGATTCAAACAAGTTAAAGAATTTACTAAAAAAAATTCACTGCTCTGTGGATTTAACCTTTCCCTTTTTGACTCCCAACATTTTCATTTTGCATACTCTATTCAGAATTCAGAGTTCTGCTTTTTTACTACATTTCTTCTTCTACCAACTCTCTCTCTCTCTTTCTCTCTCACTTTTGAACTCAGGTTCCATGTACACACTGGCTCTGACAGTTTGAAAGACTTCTCTGAATTGTTTGAAACATGTCTTTTATTCTTCTGTTCTACAAATTTAAACTATTGTATTGCAATAAAGACTGGTTTATGCACTCAGATCACATTATAGAAGTATTGTACATTGTTCTCATATTTTAATCGCAGGATTATAATTTCCCTGTGTTGCATTTATTTATCTTTGCAGCAGTGTTACGTATTTTGTTTCTGGCCTGGGTCATGACTGTAAAGGGTCCTCAGATCAACCAACCAACTTAGCCAGTAAACAAATGTTATCATAAATAAATAAATAAATAAATATGGGATGGCTAGCTGTATATATGGCATTTGCAACCTTAAGATAAATAATTAGTGAACTATGTCTAGCTACAATAGTCTAGTTATAGGCTGATAGTATTCACAAAACTGGAAACTAACTGCTAAATTGGTCTTTCAAAAAGTTGACTCTCATTAACAGGTGACCATCTTCACATTTTGACTGCAAACGGTGGCTCAAAACTACAATTATGAACTTTAACAAAAGCAATTATATTACCTCCTCTTTTAATTTTAGCATTCAAAAATGCCTTAAACATGAATTAGAAGATGACCAAAATGAATATTCTCAGTAGTGATTCCCAACTCTGCCCTCCCCAGCATGATGTCATGTAGCAAGACAGATTATTCCCCACACTACTCAGTGCTTCATCAGTGTGGCAAAATATACACAAATCTTCTTTATGTAATGACATTCTTGAAGATTCAATATAAACGAGCCTAATTACCTATTCCTGGAAGAACACCCAAAGTCAGACATTCCCACAGGGCTACCTTTATGTTGGACATGATAATTCATGGATAACAGTTAAAACTCTGTAATACATGCATTATTAACTCTGAAAATATTTGGGGATGGGTAAGTTGTGGCTTCGTGTTACACACAAACAGTCTGAATATTTAAAAAAAACAATGATTTGTCACCAGTGTGCAAAGGAAACCATGTATGTGGCCCTTCCCAGGCCCAACACAACTATGTACAAGCCTCAGTATTGCCCCACTTTTATGTCAGAACTGGTACTGCAGGCATTAACGCTATGACCTATATAATGCCTGCAATACTACTTCCAACATACAGATGGAGCTGGAGCTGTGCTGCATACACTCACTGAAATTAAAGTGCAACTCCTTTACTTAAAGGTTTTACATTGACATACAACACCAATGTTAATGTATGCCAATGTGCCTCTCATCCACGAGGTATAAGGTTCAATACTGACCAACAGCCAATGCCTGCATGGAGTTTGCATGTTCTCTCTGCGGGGTTAATCCCACCTCCTAAAAATACGCTGAGTGTTTCCACCTCAAACTCACCAAGAATGGAGTTGTAGGTAGCAGCATAGACCCTTGATAGGGCCTATCAGGGAAGACTTATATATACAAACTGCTTTGGGTATCAACTGTGGATAGAGAACATGTATAACAGACTGCTCACTATGTCAGGGTTTGCCACTCGATGGTGTAAAATTTGGATCTAGGTGATTTGGTTTTGTTGACTTATGTCATCAAAAATGGGCATGGGTATTTGCTAGTGATATATGGGTTCAGGAACCAGCATACTCCAACCTACATCAGGAACTTATACTAATGGTGGGAGAAGTGTATGTGCTCCTATTGGCCAGTGTGTGCCCGGCATAAAGCTCTGCAGACCAGGGTCAATAAACTACTGGCTGACCAGTGTCCAGTTGTCCAGTTTGGGTTACCTGGGGATACCTCTGTTGAGTGAAAGTTGGACATAAAACCAATCAACCTTCCCAACATGGACTTAGGATTGGTAGACTCAATAGAGGTTCACTGACAGGACGGCCTTAGAAGTGCCTGTCCTACAAGGCAACCAATGCCTGACCTACAAGACACTCACAAATCCAGCCCTGATGGAGCTCCTACACATCTGCAAGTCAAACAGCATGAAGGACACCTGATCTAGGGATATAAACTTAGTCAGTGACTCAAACAAAACATGCTGGAGAGGCAGATATGTGTCTCAGAGGTTGCCCCTTCTTTGGAACAGGTTTCTGATTCCCATTAAGCAGAGCCCTTCCTTGGCCTTCTTCAAACACAATTTGGAAATATGGACAGGAAATCACAAATTCACACCCAGGGTGACACCTCTGTCCCTTATGGATGGGGCAATCTGTAATATTCTCAAGGCATAGCCACAAACCCATGGCATCATCTTGCCCCATAGAGCCATATATTGGGTAAAATCATGTTGCATTGGCTAGACTTGTAAGGGCTCTTAAGCTGTTAGCCTAGTACTTTCCTATGAAGCTATGAACCTATAAGTGGATGACATGATGGTAAGAAACAGGCTGGACATCCACTGTATCTAGGAGACAAGATGGAAGAGCAGTAATGTAAAGCCACTTGGCTTGGGCTCCAGAGTCTACTACACAGGACAAGGACAAACTATAAATGGTTTGAGAATTGTGATGAGGGAGAGGCTTCTGAACACACTGAGGGACGTCATCAGACTTATGGCAATCAGACTCCAGTGTACAAACAGGACACTATTCATAATCTCAGCCAATATCCCAGAGCAGGGTTTTGATAGCAGGGAAAATAGTGCATTCATGCAGCAGTTGCAGGCCTGGGTCTATATTATATGCTCAAAGAGACTTTTCTTCGAACATATAATCATCGACACCTAAAGAACAAATGCCCTAAAGCACGAATGGTCATGTCCGTGAATTTTTTCCTCGGGAAAATGTTCACAGGGCCGTACACAAAAAAACACAAACTTCAAAACCCTAATCAAGGGGGGCTTCGAACCCCACACCCCATGACGTGGGGGGCTGTGCCCCCCACACAGCCCTAACTAAATATACCAATTCAGAGACTGCTCTACATTGGAGAAAAGGGCAATTCCTGATAACGGCCAACTGAATTTTTTCCCCAAGGGGAAACAATTCGTGGACGTGGACATTTGCACTTTAGACTGTTCACTGTTTAGGTGTCGATGATTATATTTTTGAAGAAAAGTCTCTTTGAGCATATAATATAGACCTGCAAGACCTATGAGGAAAAGCAGGACAGCATGATTTGGTGCTGACAATGGTGGACCTAAATGCACAATATCAGGACAGATAGAGCAGGATATGAGGACTGACTGGGTCCACATGGATGAGGCAACAAGAATATAAGAAAGAGAGGCCATTCTCTGGAAAATGACTTGATGGTGGCCCTCACATGGTTTGGCAAGAGAGAGACAATCACAAGATCACACGCAACAGTGGCCAATATGCAACTCAGGTAGACTAGCTTCTAGTAAAGAAAAGGCAGTGTGGTACAATTGGCAATTGCAGAGTCATCCCAGTGAAACAGTCAGCCCACAGCATAAACCACTGATTGCCAACAGTCAGTTGCAAGCAGTGGTCGGTGAAGGCTCTAGGGCCAACAGAGACTAGGCTGAAGACCTGGAAGTTGACTGGAGAGAAAGCACAACAGTTCAAGGAATTACTTAGGGCTCTAGCACATCAAGAAGAAGAGGAAATTGGTGGGGTTAAAGAAGAAAGGCAGAGCCTCAAAACAGCATGTGTTAGGATGCAGCCAAACAAGGTATGGAAATAAGGTACATTAGGAAAGCTGGTGGTGGAATGGAGAGGTCCAGGAAGTCATCAAAAGAAAGAAGGAGTGCAGGAAAAAGTGGTAAATAAAAAAGACAGACCAGGCTAGGAGCGAATACTGGTTGGCTAATAAACAGGCTAAGGGAGTTGTTGCAATAGTAAAGGGCAAGGCATCAGAAGCACTGTATCAGCTTCTGGAAAGTGACTCAGTAGATGGAACAAAGAAACTATATGAGGTTGCAGGGCAAAGACAGAAAGATAAAGAAGATAGTTCAGTGGTGGGTCATGCTATTGGACTGCAGGACTGCAGCCCCCCAGCTGTAAAAAGAAAAGAAAAACAAACTAAAAAAATTAGCGAATCCCAGAACTCCGCACATGCATTAGGCATTCCCGAACTCCACGCATGTGTGCAAGAATCCAGACTGGTTAAACAGCAGTCTGGATTAGGAAAGAAGGCATCAGACTACAGATGCCCCAGAAATCTATGAGGTTACAACTGCATAGACTGGAAGGGGATCAGACTGCAATGTCTGCAGGCTGTAGCTGCTCTCATGGGACCGCAACATGAATTGAATTTCAGTGGAGCTTGTGTGTGTGTAAAATGCCCCACTTAAATATAACTGGTGGGTACAGAGAATAACTCAGGCTCAAACCTGGTGGCTAGAGAGAATAATTCAGCCTCAAACCCTGTATCTTGGATGCAGGTAGCAAGAGCCTGAATTTCCTACCCACCACCACTTGCAAAAATTATTCAGATTTTTGCCACATATTTTTGTTCTGTCCTGTTCCTCATAAAATCGATGGTTTTCCAGATTTTGAATTCACTAAATAAATAATAATAAATAGACATTTGAATTTCAGATTTCATATTCTTCAGAAAGTACACTGTAACATAAAACCTTTTATTCTAGCAATTTTCTAAATATAAGATCAGTATTTGATATTTGTCCCTATTTTGGGGGCTGTATTCCCCCATTATTGGCTTTGTCAAGGTTTTTTGTGTAAAGAGGTTGAGAGCTATGGTGAGAACTGAATTCAATAAATATGTTTGTGCGCTGTATTCCCCCATTATTGGCTTTGTCCAGGTGTTTTGTGCTAAGAGGTTGAGAGCTATAGTGAGAAATGAATTCACTAAATGATAGCCATTTAGGTTTCAGTCTTCTTGTCTTTCAAGAAACAGCTGATTTGGCATAGTGGTACATTGCTCTGACTGTAGTGTACAGGGTAATGGGTTCAAGACTTGGCAATGAAATGCATGGTGGTAACACATAATTTTATTCTAGCAACTTTCCAAGACTATACAAGCAATGTTTAAAATGTATCCCTGGTTTTGGGGCTTTTGTTCCCCCCACCCAATAAACTTTGGCTTTTTCCATATTTCTTGTGCTGCAAAGTTGAGAGACACAGTTGAGTGTTGAGTGGATTTTACAAGGAGCTGAGAGCTTCAATGGAAGAAAAGTTTAGTGCTGCTTTTGCGGAGTCTGCTTGTATTGTTAATAGCACAACAGATAGTATACTTGCTTTTGATACAGGAGGCTGT
Organism: Protopterus annectens; assembly: GCF_019279795.1. Taxonomy (NCBI): domain Eukaryota; kingdom Metazoa; phylum Chordata; order Ceratodontiformes; family Protopteridae; genus Protopterus; species Protopterus annectens. The sequence goes on along the minus strand of NC_056727.1, from coordinate 65,330,206 downwards.
GGGTTCTACTCCCACAGTATGTAGATGCATTGCTGATACTGTATTGTGTTCTAGTTTTAAAGGGGGTGGATGCTGCAGTCCTGAGAATGTCCTCTTTGGCAGTGATACCTAGTAACTATGAACTTGTTATTAGTTTGCCATGCAGTCCCTATTGCAGTATTACCAGCTTATCAATTTTTTAATGTAACATAGGTAATTTATTCCTCAAGGGCAACAGGCACGTTATTTGTAGATGAAATAATGAAATATAAAGTTTTCTAGCAGCAACCTCTTCATTGGTTACAGATATCTTTAATGGGAAATTATTTAGATGACTTTTACTTCTGCAGAGATTATGCATATTTACTGATACTGGTTGACTGTAGAAGTTTGAGTAGAATTTTATGATGGAAATGTTCTGAACTGGGCAGTTTTATCATTATTGGTGCATGCATTTTGTTTCATTGTTTACTGGAAAAATAAATATTCAAAACAATAAATTTGAAATGCTCTCTAACAACTGTACTGTATTATACAATATAATTTAATACAATCAGGAAGGTGCATCAAAGAACACATGCATGTTTTGTGTGCAAGGGGCCTATGATATGAAAACAGCCCAAAGTTAATCTTTATCTACCATTGGCCAGATGTATTTTCTTTGAATGTGGGTTTCAATGATGTTTCAATGAATGTGAGTTTCAAAGGCAGATAAGTTTTAGTGCTAAGTCTATTTTCATTGTGAGACTGCGTTGGTTTGTTTAGCAGATGTTTATTAGTGTTTGTGCTGTAAAATGTAAAATAAAACTTTTAAATGAAATCCAAATAATCATAGAAGTATAGCAGTATGCACATCACAGTGTTTATGGTAAATGGGGCGAAATAGCCAAGTTATGGGACATTGGAATGGCTGCAAGGGGGAGGCTCCATTCGACCATGATTTAGTGAGGGGGAAGGACGGAAAACTCAAAGACAGCCCCGGCTGAACTATACCTCTCAACTGTCCAGATTTTCACAGAATGAATAGATTTTTGCTTCTTATTTTTGACTTGTTCCTCATAAAATTTGTGGTTTTCTGGTAAATCATTTAGGAATGAAGTCACTAAATAATGACAGACATTGAGTTTCAGACTTCATACCCTTCAGAAAAATGCATGCTAAAGCAAGACCTGTTATTCTATCAACTATGTTTATACAAGAGCAATTTTAGAACTGTTTGTATGTTCCCCGAATGTATTTGGCCTTGTTCAGATTTCCTGCATTAAGAGGTTGAGAGGCACACACAATTAAATCACTTTATAGAATTAGGTTTATCCAAACCTCTCAACTGTTCCCGATTTTGGCTCAAAACATTGCTCCCCCCCTAGTAATCCCTCCGCAAAATGGCAATTTTGGAAGAAAATGTAGAGGGTTTACAATTAATAAATAATTGTAATGATCAGAGTTATAGATTACTTTTATTTCAGAAATGCATGTAGATTCTCTTATTTTGTCAACTGCTCAACTTAACAGCACTAATATTAAAAAAGTGTCCCTTCTTTGACAAGTTTCCAGCTGTATTGTGTGGCTATTTTATATTTTTGCATGACATTTTTGGTCAGTTTTTGATAAAATTGTGGTTTTCTGGCAAATTAGTGGCAAATCATTAAAGACTGAAATTAGAAAATAATGACGGACATTTAAGTTTCAGATTTCATACCCTTCAGAAAATTCATACTAATGCAAGACCTACTATTCTATTACCTTTCTAAGTTTGTAAGAGCAATATTTAAAAAGTGTCCTTATTTTTGGGCCTTTGTCACACTTATATTTATGGCTTTATGAGATTTCTTGCTCTGAGGTTAAGGCATGACAAATGTGTCAGGGCCATCACCATCAGCCAGAGACATTTCAAATTATGACATACTTGTAGCACCGCACTTCCCCATATAGTGACTCTGGATGTGTCCAAGCAAGGCAAGGAGCAGTTATGCAGTGTACGTGTGCAGAGTACCCCCACCCCCCATCCAAGGTAGACACAAGTACTACAGTGGCTTTTCATCTGTCTTTGATTTTGCAGAATGTACTATTTTTGTATAAATAGAAAAAATACACTTTGGCTAGAGATAAAAACACTTTAATACCAATAAAAATAACAAAAAGGTAAGTGCTTTCGAGGTAACCCTCTTTTTTAGACCTAAATACAAACTGATAAAATCCTGGATTTAAATGCAAGCATTGACCAATAAAACCAAGGGTGGGCGACCACGGTGGTGCAGTGGTTAGCATTGTTGCCTCACAGCAAGAGGTTCTCCGGTTTGATCCTCGGCTGGAGGAGTCTGCATGTCCTCCCTGTGGTTGCATGGGTTTCCTCCGGGTGCTCCGGTTTCCTCCCACATCCCAAAGACATGCTGCAGGAGGATTGGACACTCTAAACTGGCCCTAGGTGTGAGCGCGCATGTGTGTGTGCCTTCCGATAAAAGTTGGGTGCCGGGCTGGCAACTCGACACTGTAAAACTCCACTGCCAATCAAGAGTGGACATGCGATCCGCTGTGGCGACCCCTAACTGGGAAAAGCTGAAAGAAGAAGAAGAAGGTATGCATAATAAAAAGTTAATTCATTAATTAATGTGGTAAACCTCTTCTCTTCAAAAGAGGTTTTAAAGACACAGCACTATTGAGCCCAGATGGAAAATATGTCTTGAAATCCACAATCCATCTTAATTCAACATATTCTGTCTCATTTGTAATGTCCCCTTCACACAAACTGACATTCACTTTCTGCAAAACTAAAAATTTAAAATTATGCTGTGTATCATGAGCAATTACATGCTTAGCTAATGCATTTGTGCATTTGCTGTTACGTATGTCATTGAGATGTTCAAAAATTCTTTCTTTTAACATGCAATTAGTCTTGCCAATGTAAAATGAACTACATAAATTACACTTTGCTAAATAAACAATATTTCTTGCGGAACAATCAACATAAAAAGAAAACTCTATAGGCTTATCATTTAGTGGATGTCTGACCATCCAAGCAGACCATATATAGGTACAAGCTTTACAAGTTCTACAGGGGTGGGTACCTCTACACTGTGAGTTAAACCTCTCACATATATTATGGTGCTTGTAACATAACCTTTGTTTCAAGTTTCTGTTATTGTTGAAGCTAAAGCTCGGATTAGTTCCCAGTACCTGGCTAATACTTGGATCAGTCAACAAAATAGGCCAATTCTTTTTAACAATATCACATACTACATTGACATTGTTAGTATAAGTCAAACACAACCTATTCACAGGTTGATTAACTTTCCTTCCTGTACTTTGTACTTCAACTCAACAGCTATCAGAAAAATAGGGCTTGGGTTTACAGATATCGGATGAATTAAACTCCTCTATTGGACTATCTATGTCAAATTTCTTGTATCCTCTAGGAGATCTGATGTAAGGCCCTGGACCGCAGCAGTGCAGTAAGCCCTATTAGTGTGAAGTCTCCTACAGCGTAGCACTTGATTCTTGACTACATTTTTCATAATATGCCTGGGATGCATGCAGGAGCGATGGAGAATGTTATTCTTCCTACAATCTTTCCTGTGCATTTTAGTGGATACATCTCCTAATATGCTCTTACTAACAAGAACATCCAGAAAGTCCAGCTTTTCTTTTGAAAATTTAAGTGAGAAAGAGAGGTAAGATGTAGTATTCTCAAGAAAGTTAACAAAACTGGCTAAATCTTGCTAATTTCCATGCCAAGTAAAAAAGATGTCATCCACAAAATGCTTGTAAAACTTAATGTGTTGCTTGAACATGTCAGAGACAAATACCATCTCCTTCTCCCATTGGGCCAGCACAATGTTGGCGTATGTGTTAGCACATGCTGTGCCCATAGTAACTCCTACTTTCTGAAGGAAGAATTCATTCTCAAATAGAAAAACATTGTTCTCTAATATCAAATCAAGTAATGCACAAATTCTATTCACTTTGATATTAGAAAATTTACTTTCTTTATTTAGAAAGCTTCTAACATTCTCTACTCCCTCTTCATTAGGAATGACTGTAAATAATGAATTCACATCCAAAGTTACAAAAATAACTTAATTGATAGATGTATCTTGTCTAGACTCAGCCCAAAGAAACAGATGCTCCAGAAATTGTTTACTGTCCTTTAGGACAGTAGGTATTTTGTTCAAAACACATCTTAGCTGTTTTTCAACATAGATAGACATAGGTTCTGTAGCAGTTTCCATGGGACTTGATAACATCCCTGGTTGTATCCTACATGAGCTCTCAGCTCTATTAGACACCCTATTCAACCAAAGCTGGAGCACCAGCTTCATCCCAGCTGAATGGAGGACAGCCACTGCCATCCCTCTACACAAAGGTGGGGCATCCACTGACCCAGGCAATTATAGGCCCATCAGCCTAACTAGCCTGATCTGCAAGGCCATGTAATGCATTATCATGGACCTTAAAAACAAGGATAGTGGCACCTCCAAATGCTTGATCCACACATTTGGTTTTGTCAAAGGGAGATCATGGCTTTTAAACTTGGTCGACTTATTTGAAACAGTCACCAAAGCCATGGACAAGGGGAAGACAGTGCACACCACCTACCATGACCTAGCCAAACCCTTTGACACTATTCCCCACTCAGGCATAACAGATAAACTCTTCCAGCTAAGCATCAACCAGTATGTTACTAGATGGATAGCTAAGTGGCTCAATGATAGAACCCACTCAGTCAAAATAGGGGTAGCCACCTCTAGTAATAGACTCATAACAAGAGGTGTACCCCAAGGATCGGTGTTGGGGTCTCTACTGTGTGGGATATACTTTTTTGAGGTGCAAGCCAAAACCAGTGGTCTGTGGCTGACCAGGTTTGCAGATGACTGCAAGATGAGCACTGTTTATTTTTAAACTTTTCATCTGAAATGTTCTACTGGAGTAATGTTATGAAATTAAGGCGTTGCTATGCTTTGTTTTTAAGGAGTAAGACTGAATGAGTCATTTATATGCTCCTACTATTTGTAGGAACAATTAATCTATTAGTCTATTGGTCTATTAATCTATTAACCTATGAGCTCTAGATTTGGTATGTATTTATACTCCTTGAGATTCAGTGTTGTTAAAACCTGAGGAAGCATGTTTTTATACACGTGAAAGCGCTTGTTTTTCACATTAAAATCAGTTTATGTTTTATTTCGTCGTGGTGGTCTTTTCCTGCTGTTTTTGGACATTAGGTGAGATATTTCTGGAAGGAGACCTTTAGATGGTAGCAGTATCTATTATTCTACTACTAAGATGAGCACTGTCTTAAATTCCCCTAGTGATGCGAGCATCCTCCAAGAGGCCCTTACGCAAACTAATGACTGATGCCAGAAGCATTGCCTCAAACTGAATACCAAGAAATGCATCATTATTCCCTTTGGGGAAAATGTCATCCCCACTAATTATCACATTAATAACAATGTACTAAGCATGCAATCAGTCATAAGGGACTTGGGCACCCAGGTTGATAGCAACCTGACTTTTGACCACAAAGTTGCCTCCCTTGTACAGAAGGTTTTCTACATGGCTCACCTCATAAATAAGGGTATTTCATCCAGGAACAAGGAGGTCATAACATCCCTGTACTCCTCCCTTATCAGACCCATTATCGAGTACAATTTCCCCTTTGGTATGTACCTTGCCAAGCACATGCAGCAGTTGGACAGACCACAGAGGTTCTTGACCTGGAAAATCCAGGGTGTCAAACACCTATCCTATACAGATAGGCTAAAAGCCCTGTCCCTCTACTCAGTCTCATACAGACTGCACAGAGGTGACCTGTGTCTGGCATAGAAGGCCATTTCAGACCCAGCCTTGATGGAGTTGCAGCATATCCGTAAGACAAACTCCACTTGCACAATCCGCACGCAAGGCCTTAACCTGGTCTGTGACAGAAATAGAACTTGTTGGCAGGATAGATTTGTGTCACAAAGACTCCCCCGATCTGTGGAATAGACTCCCTCTCCATGTCAAGCAGAGTACCTCTCTAGCCCTCTTTAAGAGGAACCTGGACAACTGGATGGGAAACAGAAAATATACCCCTGGGATCCCACCTGTGTCCCTGATGAACAGGGGAAACAGGTGCAGACTTTGAGGGAACATGGGTGAAATTTTTGGCTAGGCTTATAAGGGCCTCCAGGCCAATAGCCTAGTATCCTCCTATGAACCTATGAACCTATGAATAAAAGAATGCCAAAGAAGCTGAAAAGTAAGATGTATAAAACAGTGGTGCAATTACTGTATGGTACAGAAAACTATGCAGTAAAGGTAGAGTAGTTCAGGAAGCTAGAGGTGATGGAGATAAAGTGCCTGAAATGGGTTGTAGGATTCACACTGTAAGACAGATGAAAAAATGAGAACAGAAGAGTAGAAGCCAGAGTAGCTCCAATTGCAAAAAAGATCAAAGAGAACAGATTACAGTGGTTTGTGCACATACACAGAAAAGGAGAAGACAATCTTGTAAAGAAGATTTGGGATAGACAGGAAGAAGGCAAGAGGTAAAGATGGCATCCAGCAAAGAGGTGGATGGATTATGTGAGAGAAGACATGTGACAGCCAGGCATGAGTGTCAAAGAAGGGAGTACAGTGGCATTGAATAGAAACAGATGGAGACAGTTGACACGAAACCCTGACCCCGTGTAGGAAATGGGAAAAGGGGGGTTGATGATGATAAATCTATGTTGGCTTGTATGAAATAAGGTTTTTCATTTTTTCCAAAGGCTAATCCATGTTATTCACATATTTTAGAAATAGTTTTTAAGACCATTATACTTTGGAATACGGAGGTTTTCTGATTGCCTCCAAGGTTGAGTGATCTCAAAGGTAGTAGAGTTTGAGAGGGGGGTGTGGATGGGTACAGTGCCCCAGCCCTTCCCCCCACAGGGACGTAGGGGCCTTCACCAGTTGTAAAAATGATTTTATTTGTGTTATGGCAAAATGGTGTTTTACTGTGCCGACTATATTTTGCCAATATTTTTAATTCCAATCATAGTAATGTCAATCTGTTATTATGAAATGCTTTCTGAATGGTTTTAGAAGGAAATAACCATGCTGTATAAAGGCCTTCAAAGCAGTCATTCATAATGTAATTTACCTTATAAGAATAACAATGCCTTTCTCCCTTCTCATCTGCTAAAGATGTCATGTGTTCTACTTCCTCTTCCCTGACATGAGAGAATAATAGCTTTGGAGGTGATGCCCCTACCTAAGGATGAGTTGAACATACTTGATAGCATTCAACTCCAGCTCATAGGTTTATAGATGTGTACTAGGCTAATGGCCCTGGAGCCTTTACAAACCTAGTCCATAGAAGTGCCCTAGCATCATTTTCCTATGAATACTTGAAACCCTGTTTCTGAGTTTAGGTAGGCTCATGTATTATATTCTTTTTATAATGTGTCCACTTTGCCTTCTTCTCTAGCTTTGTTCAAGCTTTTATGTAAAATATTTCATTTCCAGCTTAAACACTTACTGGAGTGCTTGCATTGAGACTTTTCTTCTGTCTAGTCATAACCAGTAGTTTAAAATAGTGGCTCTTGACTGAACCTGTCAAGCACTTTATAAACAGCAGGTCCGGTCTCCAAAGTGGGAATGATCAAAGAGAGCCCACACTCTGTAATTTAATTGCACAGAATTGTGGGAAGACAGTGTCACAGTAATAATTTTTACATCCAAGGAGCCCTTTGTCAGCCTCCTGCTTACAGCCAATAATCTAATTTACTGATGATGCCATCTCTCTATCTTAAATATATATAGTTCCTTGACACAGAGTGGTGCATTCTCCACATATCACATAGCATAAATTACCGGAAATACCACAGTTAATCCTGGCAAGCCTCTTTCTTCCTGAAGGTAACCTAACACTGAATTCATAATGACATTAAATTCAGTCCCTAAGGTATTACCAAATCACTGTTTGATCATGCCTCAATGGTCAAAAACATTTTTCAACCCTTGATCTATATTCATCCAGTTGATTTATTAATGTTGCCAAGAAGTAGTTTACTCACTTGGGTCTGGATATTACATAGCATCCATCCACCGTTTTTGTCTTTAGTATCCCCAGCAACATCCATTTGGGACTGCAGTGAACTCACATCAAAAATTGCTTGGCTGATATAGCACAAGTGACTGGTGCATAGTTACCTAACGGATAAATCAGTCTTCTTAAGCCATAGGTTGTGTGTTCAAGTCCCATCTGAAGTGGAATTATTTATTAAAGAGAAAGAGGAGAAAACCACAAGACCCTTTTCCATCTCAGTCGTGACTGATTCAATGTGCCATAAGGATTTCAGTAGCTTACCAAGGCATTGGCCTGCAGTGCCCTCTAATCAAGTGAGACTACATGGCTCTGCATGTCAGCTATCTGAGTTTGCATTTCATTTAAAGATCATTTGTATTTTGGCAAAGGGAAATATAGCACTTGCATTCCATTCTGCCATAGCAGAGACTATTGCTGGTGGCTAATGTGCATTCCATTCTTATTTTTCAGACAAAATAATTTTATGTGAAAAATAGGACTTGCAGGAAATGTGCCATCACATCCAGTCCTGTTCCCCTTACTTCTGTGCAGCATTCATGTGCTTAAGTTAGTCTGACCATTTGAGAAGGAAGTTTGAAATCCTTGTTTCCATATGGTGCATAGTGCAGCTTCTGTGTAATAAAATGAAAATTTTTAAAAATGCTGCTGACGTACCCATTCCCAAAGAAAGAACAAGTAACACAGGGAAATGGGAATGTCATTGTTTTTTTTTTTTTTCTATTTTTGGGACTTTGCTCATTGCTGATAATGGGGCAGTGATTATTATTTAATTATGCATATTGCCCTCACTAAACATTATACAGACAAAGTCAAACACTGGTCATGCATACAGTGTTAATATTTAATGAATATTCATTAAATATGCGTTGTGCAAGTGTCTGGCATTTGATTTGAGTGAGGGCTTATCTAACAATCCTATCTTGGTTTGTGATTTACTGTACTGTCGAGAGGTAAGATAAGTTTTATTTGAAATTATATTTTATTTTTTACCACTGTTTTTGACTGCTTGTAGGATGGAAGGGATAGATTATAGACAAGAAGATTTACTTTGATTTATATTTTCTTGTTTTACCTTTAATTTTCACTGTTGGTTGTTAGAAAGGAATAGGCTTTAGACAGGCATGCTCTACCCATCTCAAGGAGCCTAGTTAGCTATAAATTCAGACAGACTGCAGAAAGGACAATCCAGAGCTTATCTAAATAATCCTATCTTGGTTTGTGATTTACTGTGGACTTAACTGGTAAGAAAAGTTTATTTGAATGTATATTTCTTTTTTACCACTGTTTTTCACTGTTTGTAGGAAGGAAGGGATAGACTGTAGACAAGAAGATTTACTTTAATTTATATTTTGTTGTGCTACCTTTAATTTTCACTGTTGGTTGTCAGAAAGGGATCGGTTTTAGATAGGCTAGCTCTAGTCATCCCAAGGGGCATAGTCAGCTATAAATTCAGACAGACTACAGCGAGAACAATCCAGAGCTTACCTAAACAATCCTATCTTGGTTTGTGATTTATTGATCTTTATTGTTAAAAAGAAGAGCAACTGTGAGCGATAGTGAGCAGAAGCTACTGCTCACATTTGAGTGTGAAGTAAAGGATTTACAGCTTTTGTCTAACTTTCAGAAAGTGTACAGTCAGAAGAACAACTTTACTCACTTTAATATTTAGTTGTATATTGCCTGTGTGCTTTTTCTCATAGAAGTTGATTTCAATTCTCTTTGAATTCTGTGGTTACTGGTTTTGATTATTCGTTTCTGTTATAATTTTTATTTGTTTGAAGCTGAATATGGATCCCTTAAATGAGTATGCCATCAATGATTTGCTAAAGCACAAATATCTTCTACAGTATAATAAATGCTATGCTTATTTAAAGGTAACACCTGATAACGCTGGTGATCTGTGTTCCTCATTTCAAAAGTTGAATGATTTGCCTACTATTCTAGAAGTAAATCTAGACTTATGGCGATGATTGCACGTGTGCAATTGGCACGGCTTGGAGAACTGTTGTTACATATATTAATGACTGGACTGGTGAGATAAATAATGTTAGACAAACAGCAAATACAACATATTTAGGAAATGATGCGTCTCTTTTCTGTAAAGATCATTCATCCCCTATGAAACAATACAATGCCCCTGACAACTTTGGAATTGTGGATGCAAGTATTTAGCAATCTGAGGATTCAGTGTTTAGAAGGAAACAAAAAAGAAAGGAAGACATTTATAACAAATAATAAGGAAGAAAAAGAAACTGATAAATGTCTGTAAAGTAAAGAGAATACTTACCGAAAAGGACACTGCTTTGTTATGTAACACACAGACTGCAGGGAATGATAACATTTTTCTATCATAAAACCTTCAATCTACAGAAAAAGGCATTGTTTTTACCAAAAGAGAAGGTAGAAAAAAGAAGCAAGGGGCAGGTAAAAAGGAAGGAATCAAAACCGAACATGGAAGGATTGCAGAACATTACTTTAAGAAAATAGAAGAGAAAGACAGATGTTGACTACATGGCTCAAGCTGTGGAGGTACAGTCAGCTGGATGACAGTTGTATGCTTGCAAATTTAATATACAATGAAAATAGTAGGATTAATAAGACTAATGTTGATGAAGATCATTCCTTTATAACAACTGATGTGTTCCTAAAGAAATTACTGTTACTTCAAGTCAAGTTTTACCAGAGTTGATGTGCAGTGATCATGGGATTATAATGGCTAATTTGTAACTAGGTAATTCTGCCAAACTGAAATCTAAACCAACACACAGAAGGTTAATTACAGATTATATGGAAGCAAAACAGTCACTGTGTCAAACTAACTGGAGTGATGTGTTCAGTGAAATAACTGTAGATGGAATGTGGTAAGTTTTGAAAGAGAAATTGTTTGAGTGCAAAAAAATAAAAAAAATGTTTAACATCAGGATCTAGGCATACAACATCAAGGGGATATATTTTCATAAGAACAAGATACCTGATTAAGGTGAGAGACAAACAATATAAGAAATGGAAGAGAGGTCGAACTACAACTTTGAAAACTTAACAAATTAAGTATAATATAAAACAAGATCAAGAAAATTTTGAATAAAATGTATATAAAGATATTGAGCATAATAGGAAACATTTTTATAGATACATAAGATGTGGAAAGAGTAAAGACATATAAATTGATAAATGGTGTGCAGATTCAAAAATTTATTCTCAAATACAACAGATTATAGATTCATTTATAAAATCTTATGTAAAACAGTTTAACTCCACAAAGGGGGTGATAATTTATCCTAGTAACATCCAGATAACCTCAGATACTGGAATCAAATTAGATTATATTGAAAAAGAACTGTGCAAACTGGATCCAAACAAAGCACAGAGAGGAGACAGAATTAGTAATAATGACCTGAGAACACTTACACAAGAACTCACAGTACCATTGTATTTGTTATTTACTAGGTCATATAAATATGGGCAAATTCCACAAGATTAATTCCACACTTATTAAACCTGTCTTTAAGGGAAAGGGGAGTAAGACAAACCCAGAGGCATATAGTCCCTTAAATCTACTTTCATGTTGTGAAAAAATAATGGAGAAGATAATATTGGATAAGTTATTGTCAGAACTGGATAGGTTAGGACTTGAAACCATATATCAGCATGCATAGAGACACTCCAGGTGCAGTTAACCATTGACAAGACCCCTATTCAAATCATGGCTATCTACAGGCCTCCAACTTTGACTCAAGATGCCCACTCCACCTATCTGAACCTCTTCGAATCTATCAAGATTCAACCCTTTATCCTGATCCTGGGTGACTTAACTATCCAACCATAGACTGGAAGAACTACTCATGCCAAAACATAAATGCCCAGAGATTCCCTGATTTCATGGTGGAATGAGGAAGTACAGAAGAGTATACAGAGGAAGAGGCTGGCGAAGAAGAAGTGGGATTGTCAAAGAGATGAAGAAAGTAGACATGAGTATAAGGAGATGAGGTGCATGGCAAAGAGAGAGGTGGCGAAAGCTAAGGATAAGATGTATGGAGAGCTGTATGAGAGACTGGACACTAAAGAGGGATAAAAGGACTTGTACTGATTGGCTAGACAGAGGGACAGAGCTGGGAAAGATGTGCAGCAAGTAAAGGTGATAAAGGATAGTGAGGGAAAGGTACTCACAAGAGAGGAGAGTGTGTTGAGTAGATGGAAAGAGTATTTTGAGAGGCTGATGAATGAAGAGAATGAGAGAGAGAGAGAGAGAGAGAGAGAAGGTTGGATGGTGTGGGGATAGTGAATCAGGAAGTGAAGCAGATTGGCAAGGAGGAAGTAAGGACAGCTATGAAGAGGATGAAGAATGGAAAGGCTGTTGGTCCAGATGACATCCCAATGGAAGCATGGAGGTGCTTAGGAGAAATGGCATTGGAATTTTTAACTAGATTGTTTAATGAAATTTTGGAAAGTCAGAGGATGCCTGAGGAGTGGAGAAAAAGTGTTTTGGTACTTATATTTAAGAATAAGGGTGATGTGCAGAGCTGCAGTAACTACAGAGAGATAAAATTGATCAGTCACAGCTTGAAGTTATGGGAAAGAGTAGTAGAAGCTAGGTTAAGAAGGGAGGTGATGATTAGTGATCAGCAGTATGGTTTCATGCCAGGCAAGAGCACTACAGATGCAATGTTTGCTCTGAGAGTGTTATTGGAGAAATACAGAGAAGGTCAGAAGGAGTTGCATTGTGTCTTTGTAGACTTGGAGAAAGCATATAACAGGGTGCCTAGAGAAGAGTTGTGGTATTGTATGAGGAAGTCGGGAGTGGCAGAGAAGTATGTAAGAGTGGTACAGGATATGTACAAGGGTAGTGTGACAATGGTGTGGACTGCAGTGGAAGTGACAGATCCGTTTAAGGTGGAGGTGGGATTACATCAAGGATCAGCTCTGAGTCCTTTCTTATTTGCAGTGGTGATGAACAGGTTGACAGATGAGATCAGACAGGAGGCCCCGTGGACTATGATGTTTGCAGATGACATTGTGATCTGTAGTGAGAGTAGGAATCAGGTTGAGGAGACTCTGGAGTGGTGGAGATATGCTCTAGAGAGCAGAGGAATGAAGGTCAGCAGGGCTAAGACAGAATATATGTGTGTAAATAAGAGGGAGGGTAGAGGAATGGTGAGGATGCAGGGAGGAGAGTTGGTAAAGGTTAAGTACTTGGGATCAACAGTTCAGAGTAATGGGGAATGTGGAAGAGAGGTGAAGAAGAGAGTACAGGCAGGGTGGAATGGGTGGAGAAGAGTGTCAGGAGTGATTTGTGACAGACGGGTACCAGTAAGAGTGAAAGGGAAGGTCTACAAGAGGATAGTGAGACCAGCTATGTTATATGGGTTGGAGACAGTGGCATTGACAAAAAGGCAGGAGTCAGAGCTGGATGTGGCAGAGTTAAAGATGTTAATATTTGCACTCGGTGTGACTAGGATGGATAGGATTAGGAATCAGTATATTAGAGGGTCAGCTCATGTTGGACAGTTTGGAGACAAAGCAAGAGAGACGAGATTGCGTTGGTTTAGACATGTGCTGAGGAGGGATGATAGGTATATTGGGAAAAAGATGCTAAGGATGGAGCTGCCAGATAAGAGGAAAAGAGGAAGGCCTAAGATAAGGTTTATGGACGTGGTGAGAGAGGACATTCAGGTGGTTGGTGTGACAGAGCAAGATGCAGAGGATAGGAAGAAATGGAAAGAGATGATCCACTGTGGCGACCCCTAACGGAAAAAGCCGAAAGATGATGATGATGATGATGAAATGCCTAGGATTAGCTGGTTGAAACCCCCACAAGAGGTGAAAATATCTTGGACTTGGTATTAACTAGCATAAGTAACCACTGCAGCATCCCTACAGTGTGATCCTCCCTGATAAGATCCGACCACATAGTGGTCACTTTTGAAGTCACCATCTCCCCAACCACCCCCTAGATAGGGTCAAACAAAAAAACTTCTCAAAAGCTGATTACAACCTCCTGAGGGAAGGTATAAACAGCTTCACATCTCCAACCCCCTCCATAGGAACTGGCACATATGTCCAAACCTACACCAAAGTATTATACAACACTTATATAGCTGCATGGAATCAGAAATTCCCTACTGGACAAAATTGTCCTTTTCAAGGAAGAGTAAACCTGCCTGGTGGACATCTGCAATAAATAAATTATATAATAAAAGGAAAAAATGCTGTCCAGGAACAAAATGGAGCAGGTGCCTAATTGAAACCAATCTCTCTTCAGTCTGAACATGCAAATAAGAGCATTAGTGAAATCCTCCAAAGCAAACTTCAAGTCCAAACTGGCCACATTTACTAAAGACAATCCTAAGGCTTTCTTTGCATAAGTCCGCAGTCTCAAGGGAAGCACCCAAATCTGCTCAGAACTGGTGGTCAAGGACACCACACAAATGCCATAGATATAGCCAACCTGCTGGCAGACAGGTTCAATGAAAATTTCGCCCCTCTGTTCCCCCCCAATCAGTAAATCATGATATCCCCAACACCTGTCCCCCACTCCTTATCTCTAGGGAGCAAGTCATCACTGCCCTCTCAAAGGCAAAAAATACAGCTTCCATGGGACCAGACAACATTCCAGGCTGCATCCTACATAAAGAAGAACCATCAGGCTAGTAGAGCAACATGTTTTATTACTCTGATGTCTCGGCTACCCAAGCCTTCAAGGAGTACAACTTTACACAAATCACAACCTGCCTAAATACTTACATCCATTAAACAATTAAGACAATTACTCGTCAATAAAATAATCAAATAAAAAAACTCAAATTAAGCTCAGCATTTAATCCCTTCACGACCAAAGTATTATATTTAAAAATATATACAGATTCCTTAAAAAGCAGTTGTTTTTTAATATTATTATCAGCATACATACAAATATTGATCTTTTCCAACACAGAACCTCTTAAACCATCACTTCTACCCCCATGTGTCTGATTAAAATGTTCCGCTACTGAACTTTCTTTTTTGTTTTTGCTATATCTTTTAAGCGCTCCAGCAATCTAACCTTAAAAGGTCTCTTGCTTTCCCTCATATAAAACTTGTTACAGGGGCACCTGAGGGCAAAAATAATGCCCTCAGTACTGCAACAGAAACAACCTTTTACCTGAAAAGGTTGTCCATTCATTTTATTAAAACTCTGCACAATATATTTACAGGCTTTACATCTGCCACATGTGATGGTTCTATATTCTGTAAAACTTTTATGAAAACTATCATTAGGAAGAACAAACTTAGATTTCACTAGAAAATCTTTCAGATTTCTACCTCTTCTATAAGATATAACAGGTGTTTCACTAATATTTTGAATAACATCTTTCGATGTCCGAATATAGCCCTATTTTCATTTTTTGCTTTGTTCTCATGGCTAGTGATCCAAATGTTGACCTGCCTCGCTTGTTTCATGATTCTAATGGAGATGGGACTCAACACTCTCTGTACAGCTTCTTTTTATCAACAGGAGAGTGGTGTGATCCTTGAAGGCTTGTGTAGCCAAAACGTCAGAGGAATAAAACATGTTGATCTACTAGCCTGGTGGTTCTTCTTTCTACTTGGACCTTTTGCTGTGGTTTTTCATTCATGCTTCCTACATGAACTTAGACAGGAACTTGCAGCACCATTAGGCACCTGATTCAATCAAAGCCTGAATACTGGCTTTGCCCCTGCTGAGTGGAGGATAGCCACTGTCATCCCTTTGCACAAAGGTGGAGCATTCACCGATCTGGGAAATTATAGACCCACCAGCCTAACTAACCTGATCTGAGAAGCCATGGAGAGGATTATCATGGACCTCATTAATAAGGACATTGGCAACCTCCAAACACTTGATCCCACAGAGTTTGGTTTCATCAAGGGTAGGTCATGCCTGTCAAATTTGGTTGACTTCTTTGAGACAGTCACCAAAGCCATGGATGAGGGGAAGACAGTGCACACCACCTACCTTGACCTGGCTAAAGCCTTTGATACTATTCCCCACTTGGGTATAATAGCTAAACTCTCTCATCTAGGCATCACTCCATATGTTACCATATGGGTTGCAAACTGGCTCACTGATAGAACCCATGTAGTCAAAATAGGGGAAGCCATCTTAAGCAGTCAAACCGTAATGAGTGGTGTACCCCAGGGTTCAGTCCTGGGGCCTTTGTTGTTTGGGTTATACTTTTCTGAGGTCCAGGCCAAAACCGGTTGGCTATGGCTGACCAAGTCTGCAGATGACTGCAAGCTGGGTGCTGTCATCAGTTCCCATAGTGATGTGAACATCCTCCAAGAGGGTCTCACCCAAACATATGAATGGTGTCAGAAACATAGCCTCAAACTGAATGCCAAAAAAATGCATCATCATCCCGTTTGGGGAGAGTGACGCCTCCACAAATTATCACATTAATAACAAGGTCCTAAGCATACAATTGGTCGTGAGGTACTTGGGCACCCGGGTTGATAGCAAACTGACTTTTGACCACCATATTGCCTCCACTGTACAGAAAGCTTTCTACATGGCCCACCTCATTAGTAAGGGTATCTCATCCAGGGACACGGTGGTCATAACATCCCTGTATTCTTCCCTTACAAGACCCACATTATTGAGTACAGTACCCCTTTCGGAATGTACTTCACAAAGCACATCCAGCAGCTGGACAGACCACAGAGGTTCCTCACCAGGAGAATCCAGGGCCTCATACATCTACCCTACACAGATAGGCTAAAGGCCCTGTCCCTCTACTCAGTCTCCTGCAGACACCTCAGAGGTAACTTCTGTTGGGCATATAAAGCAATCTCAGACCCTACCCTGATGGGACTGCTGCATATCCGCAAGTCAAGCTCCACTTGAGTAACCCGAACGCATGACCTCAACTTGGTCTGTGACATCAATAGGACTTGTTGGTTGGACAGATCTGTGTCCCAGAGACTCCCACTTCTGTGGAATAGACTCCCACTCCACTTCAAGCAGAGTACCTCATTAACCATTTTTAAGCACAACCTGGATAACTGGATGGGGAAAAGAAAATATACCCCAGGAATTCCACCTGTGTCCCTGCTGGACAGGGGCATTGGGTGCTGACTTGCTATAAATGAAAGATTGTGCCGTGATGTAATTTATATACAGTTAACTTAGCTAGTTAGCTCAGTATTATTAACTGCAGCTTCGCAGACCTTGTATAGCTCACAGTGTTAGTGATTCACACCTCCATAGTAGTCAGTTGTTATTGCCAAATGCTCAACAGGGTTTCCACCCACAACTGTTTGTATTAACCATGTGGTTTGAGTATCATTCCTGTTACTGTCTCAGAAGCTAATAAGATCAGGCTTAATTTGAAGACTGACATAGAGGTACTGTGTTTTTTGTTTTTGTTTTTTTGCTTCTGTTGCTGACATGGTGTTTATGATTGGTTGTTAATAAATACAGTTACAAGAAATAATTGGAATAGTCAGTCTTAGCATGACAACAAACACTAATAAGCATAAAATATATACTGGATGCTGTGACAAGTTTTAACTTCTCATTACTAGATTTGTGATAGAATTTAGTAATTCAACAGTATGGCAGAGAAATGCTGCAATCACTGATGGATGTAAAATAATCCTACAGAAGAGAAATATGGGGTATGTGTTCTGAATGGTAGGAGGATGAGGTGGCTTGAAAGAGGATTCACTTGGCTGAAAGTGGAAAGTAGTAACAGAAACAGACTCATAATTGTACTACATGGGTATCACAGATTCAGAGTCACATACTAAACAGGGGACAAGTAAAAACTTAAAGGTAGTAATCAAGTGTATTGGACTGGGGAGAAGGGTGCAGGCAGCGGAGTGGTGCAGAGGTTAACACTGTCGCCTCACAGCAAGAGGTTCTCCGGTTCAATTCTTAGCTGGGGTGCTTTCCATGTAGAGTTTATATGTTCTCCCTACATTCATGTGGGTTCCCTCTGGGTACTCCAGTTTCCTCCCACATTCTAAAGACGTGTCTGGAGTGTTTCTCCCCGGGCATCCGCTGTTAATAGGTTCTGTCCTAGTCAGTTTTTCCCGGTCAACAAATGTTAAATAAATAAATAAAGTGTATTATGAAAAAAACATTATGTGGGGTTTGCATTTGGGATTCCATAAGGCATTCTGATTTCCTCCTACCTGCCAAATATGATGCTTAGTGACTACTCTAAATTATCCCTGCATTTAATCCTTACTGTTTCCCTGGTGACTTGTGATATGGCTGAATAGATTTACATATACTAGTGCACTTATCCGGTTTAACAGATAATTAAATAAATAAAAACAAACTTTCATAGCTAGTTGTAATTGGGACAGTGTGTGAGCAATGCTATTTCCATGTGAAGGCCTAAAATTACTGCCAATGTTATTACTGAACCTTCTGTTGAAGTTTAATAGTTTTATGTGGATTTTTGGTGAAACACATTGACTATACTAATGCATTATATTTAACTGGGTAAGAAACCCCAACCATTGAGAGCAAATCCAGGAGGTGATCAGATTGGAAGCCCACAAATGAAGAAAGGAGTAATACAAAGTGAGAAAGTATAATGGAGGTTAGAATTTTTTTATGTTCATTTTACCCTTCCCCGTCTTCCAACTTTCCAGTATCTCATTACGCGCAGCCCCACTGATTCAAAATGAGCATACTTCTTAGTATCATGGTCTGCTTGCTGTTGTCTGCTGTACCTCTCAAAGAAACATAAAATATATATATATATATATATATATATATATATATATATATATATATATATATATATATAATGTATTTTATCTGTCTCTCTATCTACCTATCTATCTTTTTATTTATTTAAAGTCTGTTAGCCATTTTCAGGCTCAGCACAGCAGAAATAAAAACAAACAATGAATCTTAATCAACATCAGTGCAGAAGAGGTAATGTAATACCAGGTATGCAGTGATGCATAAGTCTTGGGGATATAGCAACTCTTGATTATATAAACCCATCTTTTTGTGGAGTTTTTCTCCCCGGGCCTCTACTGAAAATTGACATATATCCAGCTAGACTAGCCCGGTCAACAAATGTAAAATAAATAAATAATAAAATAAATGTATAAGATCAATGAGCACAATCATCAGAAGACACGGTCTAAAGAATTTGGTCATAGGTGCATAGGTGGTTCATAGGTGTGTACTAGGCCAATGGCACTGGAGCCTTTACAAGCCTTGCCCATAGGATTTTATTTATTTATATTTGTTGACCAGGAGTGTACGACTGGACATAGGTCCATTTTCAGCGGAGGTCCAGGAAGAAAAGCTCCACAGTTAAAATAAACAGACAGTAGTTACATTGGATTACATAGCGATTAACAATTTAACATAGCAATTACTTACAACATATTTACAGATGAAGAACATTGTACATCAGTAGACAACTAGAATCTTTATCTGTAAAGTACATAACAGACAATAACAAATGTTACAATAAGAAGTTCCTGCTGTATAATAAGTACTAGGCTTAAGAGCATCTGAGCTTGCTTGAGGATTACCCTGGCATTGTGCCACCCGACCTTAGTTCCCAGTACCTCTGTCGAGTAAACCCACTGGAGTGATCCCTGGAGTGAATTTTCTATTTCCCATCCACTCATCAAGATTTCTCTTGAAGAGGGCCAGCAAGGTGCTCTACTTGACAGATATGGAAAGTCTATTCCATAGCATGGGCAGTCTCTGAGTTATGAACCTGTCCCTCCAGCATGTTCTGTTGATTGTGGTAATGAGGTTGAGGTCTCTGGAGCGTGTGGTGCGGAGGGATTGGGATTTATTTAGATGTAGCATTTCTAACATAGCTGGGTCAGACATGGCTTTGTAAGTCAAGCAGAGATCGCCTCTAAGTAGGCGATATGAGACAGAGAATAGTTGGAGTTTTTTTAATCTCTCCATGTAGGACAAATGTTTAAGGCCTAGGATCCTCTTTGTGAGATACTTTTGCAGCCTCACCAGTTGTTGCAGGTGTTTAGTGAGGAACATGCCAAATGGGGCATTGTACTCAATGACTGGCTTTGTGTGGGATTCAGAGTTTGGTGATTCCCTATATCCTTGTTTATTAGGTCCATGATGATGCGTTCAATAGCTTTGCATATCAGACTCATCAGGCTAATGGGGCGATAGTTCCCAGGGTCTGTAGTCGCTCCTCTTTTGTGGAGAGGGATGACTGTAGGAGTGTGCCATTCAGTAGGGACAAAGCCTGAGGTGAGGCTATGATTGAACAGGGCACACAGGTGAGATGCCAATTCACTCTGTAGTTCATGTAGAACACAGCCAGGGATGTTGTCAGGTCCCATAGAAGCTGTATTCTTGGCCTTGTACAGTGCTATTTTAACCTGTGCAGCAGTAATACTGGGTGCCTGGCAATCTACTGGTATTGTGACTGGTCCCTT
Source organism: Protopterus annectens (assembly GCF_019279795.1). Lineage (NCBI taxonomy): Eukaryota > Metazoa > Chordata > Ceratodontiformes > Protopteridae > Protopterus > Protopterus annectens. The sequence goes on along the minus strand of NC_056727.1, from coordinate 65,309,748 downwards.
GGGGGATAAAGTTGGCACTGAATCTGTCGGCCAGTATATTGGAAATATCTGTTGGGTCGGTATAGGAAGTACCATTATGCAGTAGCTCAGAGCAAATCTGGGTATTGCCGCAGAGATTCTTTACATAACTATAGAAGGTCTTGTGGTTGTCTTTACTATCTGTTGCAATTCTGTTTTCATAGCTAGCTTTAGAGGATTTGATGAGGGATCTCAACTTTTTGTTGAGGCTGATAAGGGAGGGTTTCCAGTCTTGGCACTTCACTTATTTCACATCAGTTTCCTCCTTATGTTGTAGAGTTTGTTTATGGCAGGGGACCACCAAATTGGCATCATTTATTTGGAGGAGAGCTTCTTGGTTCTATTGGATATGGCGAGATCCATGCATTTGTGTACATGTTCGTACAGTGCATTGGTGTATGATTCGGTGGTAATGCAACTGATCTCCATTGGCATGGATGCCGTGAAGTCAGCCACCTCTGTTTTTAGGAGCCCAAAGTTAGCTTTGGAGAAGTTTTTCATGGTGGTTACCTTTGCGAGGGGGGGGGGGTAGGAGGGATGTGAATTTTCAATGTGATTAGTTTATGGTCAGATCTAACCAGGGAGGAGATGACTATTGGTTTAGAGTAACGGTCACCCATGTTAGTAATGACCAAGTCAAGGATGTTGCTACCTCTAGTGGGGGTAAGAACCAGCTGGTCCAGGGCACTGGAATTAATGAATTCCAGGAAACATTGGGCAAGTGTATTGGTACATGAGTAGTTTTCCCAGTTAATAGAGGGGTAGTTGAAGTCACCCAGTATGAGAGTGTTAGGTTGGACCTTAATATTCTCCAGGGTGCTTAGGAATGTGGAGTGTGAGTCTTGGGATATGGTTGGGGAAGTTAAGACCTGAATCACTGTCTTACTCAATGTTAGCTGCACCTAAAGTATCTCAGATGTGTTATGTTGGGCTACCAGTCTGGAGGTGAGCGCGTCCTTTATGAATATGGAAACACCACCGCCTTTGGAGCTTCGATCCAAGTTCTGGGGGGTGCTTTCTGCTACATTGAACCAGGTCTCTGTTATGGCACAAATGTCAATGTTCTCCATTTTAAGGAGTGCTTTGAGTGAGTGCATTTTGAGATTTAGACTTCTAGCGTTGAGCAGCATGACCCTCAGACTGCATTTCTTTGTAGCTGTTACGGTAGTAATTTGGTCTTTGGAACACCGCCTAAAAAAGGCACTATAGGGGTGGCAAGAGCCTTGGCCAGTATCCGGAAGCCCAGGGGTGACAGATGTAGGCCATCTCTGGCAAAGTATCGAGGTCTGTCAATCATGTCATCCCAGGCAGACATATACTGGATCCCCTTAGAATGACACCAGAAACTTAGCCAATTGTTGAAATCAATCATTTTCTGCTTGTACTGTGGTATAATTCTGGGTGATGGTAGGATGCTGCCCAGGGCTAGGGTCATACCCACCTGGGCTACATAATCTGAGAGCTCTTCCATGTCTCTTTTCATGTAGTCCAGGGAGGTACATCTCAGGTCATTTACACCCACATGTACAATGACAGAGTCACATTTGTACCTGTTGTTGAGGGACCTGAGTGCATGCGTTATGTGGCAGATCCTAGCACCTGACAAGCAGCTGACTGTTACTTTCTCCTTATTCAACCTAGTGAGTGGGACATCAGTGTGCCTCACTATTGAGTCACCTATGACTAGTGTGTTGGGCATACTGTTTTGCCTTAGGGCTTTAGTTGAGTGGCACACTGTTTAGGAGAGTTATGTGTCTCATGATTAGTGTTGTGTTGTGGTGGTCAAGTGCATGTCTGCCTTGGAGGTCTCTGCTGTTTGAGTAGATTTTTATTGAGAGCCTCTGCGAAGGTGGGTGTGTGGTTTGTGTTTTTATGTGAAGGCAGTGCTGGCATGTGTTCTGTAGGGCTATATGTTCCATGTGGTGTGGTGCAAGTGTTGACCTTCTCCTCTTGACCAGCTATTCCGGTCTTGGCTAGGGAATGCATGGCTTCCAGTGTGGATATATAAGTGCAGCTCTCGCAAGTCTGAGTGTTGGGAGGTAAGAGGAGGGGGTTGTCAGTGTACATTAGGCAGTTGCTACATTGCCTTAGGATGCCTAAGTTCAACAGGTTAATAGAAGAAAGCACAGGGAACTGGCTTTTAGACATGCCTGGAGGGGTGGGCATTAATAATAAGTACTGGAGCTGTTTCCTTGTAGAATGTTTAGTGCTCGTAGCACTTTTGTGTGCTACAATAATTGCTACAAGAAGTCTGGTAAAGTGCTAGATTACTAAGCTAGTAAAAGTGCAGGACAGGTGAGAACTAGTAGATCTAAGGTAAAAATTGAAGAACAGACTTTGACACTGCTCAGAAGCTTACAAACTGTCCTGGATACAGCAAATCTATATCTGGACTAGACTAGTTACATGAAAGGTGGGAAACAAATGGAAACGTGGGCTTTTAAACCAGAAAGTTGAAAGAAATGAAAAAACTGACCAAATGGCCAATAAACTACAATTTCTGGGCCAGAAACCACTCCTCCTGTGATAGATAGGCTACCTAGTGCTTACCACTCCCACTGATAAGCTAGAAGGCTTCCCTCCAACACAGAAAGGCTTGGTGGGCTCAGAAGCTTACATACAGTCCTGGATACAGCAAATCCGTATCTGGAATAGGCTAGTTACAGGAAAGGGGGGGAAAGCGTAAATGTGGGCTTTTAAACCAGAAAGTTGAAAGAGATGGAAAAACTGCCCAAACGGCCAATATATTACAGCAGATCTGTATCTGGACTAGACTAGTTACAGGAAAGGCAGGAAACAAGCTTAGATTTATATATATATATATATATATATATATATATATATATATATATATATATATATATATTTTTTTTTTTATAGAAAAGCAGCTAAAACAGCACTTAAAACAATTCAAGTGCAAGGCAAACTAGCACACTTGAGTGTCTAGCAGTATTAAAGCAAATACATTTTAAATAAAAGCAATTTATTCAAAATGTATTCAGAACTGAATTCAATTATTGTTTTATTGAACTCTGAACAGTTAAAAGTGCCAAAAAATATACTTATCAGCTGAGAAGCACACTCAGTAAGAACACAAAGAGATTGTAGTAAAATCAGTAAGAGCACCTGTACACTATTATAGTATCATATAGTATAATGTTTCTATAGTGAAAATAATATACAAAGACTAAAATATTTACACCTTGCACTTTTGTTGGGTATGGGATATGGAGGAGAATAGGGGATGAGTCAAAGAGGGAAAGAAAGGAAAGAGGAAGACAGAAAAGAGAGGAAAAAAGTGTGGAGGAGAGACAAGGAGGAAGTGTGCATCTATCTCACTGGCTTCTAGGGTCCATTTCCTATAATTTGTTCAGGAATATAAGAAGTGTGGGGACTATCCATATTTATTAGAGATATACTAGCTATGTGTTTCATGCCAAATGGCCTCAGCTTTGATTTAGTACATTTTATAACTACAACAGTGCTGTTTTTAGGCATTATTATAATTCAGCTGCTGATACTCTTCTCCGTTTTGATAACTCTAAATCTTATCATTATCTCATTATATCTTTAGCCTTAATATCTATCTATATCTTTAGCCTTAATATCTATCTCTTCTTTGCTGTCTCAGAATCACTCAACTAACACCTCTACTATCTTTATCCCACTCACTCCCTGGCCTAAGCCTACAAATACAGCAGAAATCAACATATCTACAGTTGATATCTGTACCTAATCCAGCCTGCATGACTAACCTACTACTACCAGGACTACTCTACCCTTTTCAGCCTGTACCTCACACTAATAATCCAGCTGCCAGCTATGGAGTCACAGCTTGTTACTTCTGTTTCCTTGGCCAGCCTGATCTCTGTACATATCCTAAGGCAGAATACACTGCCTCATGTTTACTGATAATCCACTACTATTACCTAAAACAAAATCCATCTATGAGGGATACATTTATGTACACGAGCTGGAAGTAGTAGGAAAAATAATATCCATGTCCTCCAGGTCACATGACAGGGTACCTCAGCCACAAATGACCTCATATTCACATATACCCACTACTGTCATAGGTATACCAACATTAATCAGCATCCATACTTTCTACCATTGCATCGTACATATTTTTGCAAGGAATCACCAAATTAAAAAAGCAGCATTCCTAAGACAGATATAGCCTGCATCTCAAATAGATAATAATACAAGAAATGGTACAGTCATTGCCAGCTCCATTTTCAAGCACAGACTCAACACCCATCATACTGGCAAAAGGTTGCTTGATCATCAGACGGCTGCCAGGTGTTAGGCTTAGGGACATCGCCAGGGCCTTCAAGGGCCCAAAGCCTCCAAAATATATGTATGATCCTGTACTCCTCATATTAAAGTGAACACCCTTAAGCAGTCAACCCTGGAGGAGATCCAGAGAGACATGTTGGAGCTTTCATGTTATGCTCTTATGAAGAGGAAATCTCTTGTGTTGAATAGAATTCTGCTCTCACTTAGTTGGATGTCTAAATACAAATCAGCCATCATTATCTTAAACCATTGGCTGCATAAATGGTATCATTCTAGGATGAAGACTGCCTGGGATAAATTGGTAGACAAACCTTCTTACTTCACCATGGGTGGGCCACACTTGTCTTTTGAGGGCTTTCACACCCACAAGGCCTTATTTTAGGCAAAGTAAAATTACTAGACATTCTAACCTAGCAAATTGAAATCCACCTGGTACCACAAGATGTCTCACAGATAAAACAGCTGACTTGGAAACTTTCCTTTACCTGAAGAACATACATTTCTGCATAACTACTGAAGCATACTTCCAATTTATGGAAAGCACTTCTGTCTTCTGGGGTCCATGTTCTATAATTTGTTCAGGAATACTAGTAGGTGGAGACATAGCCATATTTATTGGAGATCTCGTAGCTAAGTGCTTTGTCCCAAATTGCCTCAGCTTTGATTTAGTACAGGTACAAATTACTGCCAATAAAATAAATTTGTACTTTATTGACAATTATAAATTCCCCTCTACATCCCCAGAGGAACATAGCAAATACTTAAAAATGCTCTCGAGCAGATCTCTCATCTGTACCTATTTTGTAGGTATGTATCTATTTTCAGACTTTATTTGCCCCTATACATTTGTGCACCTCTTTATGGAAGTATGTATATATTTTCAGGCTTGGTTTACTCCCCTTTTTAACTCAATAACACTTATCTGATCTGGAATGTTACACATCTAGTAGCCTACACAAATTCGTACATTCCAAAGCACTTTATGATTTTATGAGAAATCAACTGAAAAAGCATAATACAAATAAATGAAAACATTTTATGATCAATAGAAGCTATTACAGTAGTACAAACAGAAATGTTATCTATAAAAAAGTATTTTTCACATTGATAATAGTCAGTACAGCCTCAGTCTTTACATCAATGCTATAATAAATTATTATACATACAAACCCAGAATATTTTTCTCTAATATTTCGCAAAAAAAATTGTCATATCTTAGAAACTGTACAATGTAGATGTATTTTGTCAACTTACTTTGGTTGGCCAGACATAAGCTTTTACAGAACAGCAAAAAAATTTCTTTCCATGTGCATGTTTACTAAGACATTTACAGAAATATGAAGAATTATGATTATCTGTATAATTAGCAATACAAATAACCATGAATACCACTCAAGATGTGCAATGAAGAATGTAAATATCAATTACAGTTTTTTTTCAACATCATATAAGGTTTCATCTGATGTCATGGAATAGTTCATAAGTATACCAGTTTTGCAAATATTAAGTAAATATGGAAATAATTCATATTTTCATAATTATTAGGAAATAACTACCAATATCTCCAGTACAGTGTACTGCAATTTCACTTTGAAAATGTACTTTTCTTTCTTCCACCAGGGCATTTCCCTCTGTGCCCCTCAATAACATGTAGCTCTCTCCATTATGAAAATATGAACACAAATATGAATAATAAGGGGGCATCAATAGTTAAGTTCTCCCCTTCAGAACATCTGAGAATTGCAGTCTTCTTCTTCTGGCTTTTCCCGGTTAGAGGTCACCACAGCGGATCACCCGTCTGCTCATGATTGGCAGTGGAGTTTTACGGTGCCGAGGTGCCAGCCCAGTGCCCAACATTCCACAGAAGGCACATGCACACACACACTCACACCTATGGCCAATTTCGAATGTCCAATCCACCTACAGCATGTCTTTGGAAGGAAACCGGAGCACCTGGAGGAAACCTACGCAACCACAGGGAGGACATGCAGACTCCGCACAGAAGGCACCCCAGCTGAGAATCGAACTGGAGAACCTCTTGCTGTGAGGTGACAATGCTAACCGCTGCACCACCGCGGCCGCCCTTGAGAATTGCAGTCTTAGTATTGGTTAATTATACCTTGCACCTTCTACTACTGCTTATTATGAATTGATGACTAATTTTGTTAAGGAAGACAGACCCAAAAAAATATCTGGACACCATAAGGAGCTATGGGTGTTAACTGTAAGAATACAAAAAAGGTGTTCCCTTTGCAAAAATTTTTGAAGCTGTTCAGTAACAGAAAACCACACTACATAATCAATATATTAGTGGCACTAATAATTTGAAGAAATAGGAACATTTTTCAGAAGTAAAAATAAATTACTATTTATTTAAGTCTACAGGTTTTCCACACTGTTTTTGATAATATGCTTATATTTTTTCATATTTTTTGTCACTCTCGGGAGGTTTTTTAGTTTGTGTTTCTACATAATAATCAATTGACCTTCTGGATACTATTTTGTTTTCACATTTTATGTCAATTAGAAGTATAGATATTTGGTTGGCTATGTCTACTTTTCTAGGGCCTTTTTACCTCTTTTCAATGTTTGCAGGTTTTAGGCATGCTGTTCAGATGGAAATCAAACCAAGAACTTTATTTTTAGATGACTTTACCCCAAATATCAACTGGCTCACCTAGACATCCAACAATAGTTATACTCAGACCTTTCTTAACATCATGAGCTTCAGATTCCTGGACTAAATAGTTAGTCTCCCTGCTAGATTAAACTTCTAGACCTTGTCTTAACTAACTCCACTACCCCCTGCTCAGGCCCACAAGTATTCCCTTCTGTAGTTAAATCAGACTATTTATCCATCACCTTCTGCCTCAGGCTACAATTGCCAGTTCCAGTAAAACATCTACATTCAGGGACCTCAGAAAAATTAACCTATTAGGTTTTATCAACCTTTTAAAAAACTCTAAATGGTCCAGGCACCCCAAATTTCTGAACATTGACACATAATTCTAACCAGGGAATTGTATTATCTACTAAATCACTGTGTAGAGAAAGCCGTCTCCTTCCATAAGCAAAACAATAAATACATGCAATGTTCAATCTAGTAGAATAATAGAATCAACAAATTATGCAAAAAATGTAAGTCCCTAGCCTTATATAAATGTTGCTCCTTCCAAGCTCATAAAAAAACTTAACCAAAATTAGTAAGGAACTCATAAATACTACGCGAAATACCAAAGCTGCCTATGAGTACAAAATAGATAAAAACACTAAAGAAAATAATAAGGCCTTTTAGCTAAGTATATAAAAATCCACAATGATACCCTCTCATGCTTTGAACTCATTGAAACTGGTACTACTCTCACCTGGACACTGAATCTATAACTAACATCTTGGCTAAAAAAAATCATCACTAATTGTGTTGTACCTTCTACACCCAGGGTCTGCCCCTAACAACCCCGCTTGCCTGACCATCCTCTCCAAACCAAAAATTAACAACCCTATGTAGCCAGACAGTATACTTAGCTAAATAGCTCCTACACATCTCTCCAGAGGATATATACCTGAAGAGTGGGGAAATACCATAGTCAACTTCCTCTACACATGCAGCCTCTCCACTGACTTTAGCGGTTGGGAGCTAGCTATAAACCTATCAGTCTCACTATAACTATCTGTAAACCCAAGGAATGAACTACTGTAAAACAAACTGATAAGGACAGAAAATGTGTGCATACCTGAGCCCCTTAACAGTTCAGCTTTGTCAAAGATAGATTGTGCCTTCTTAATATTGTTAGCTTCTTTAAAATAGTCATCAAAGCTCTACCTGAAGGTCTTCCTTGGTTATTTGTATTGTTAATTATATATTGCTTATCTGTATTTAGCCAAAGCATTGGATGACACTACCCTGTCTGTCATCATAAATAAACTAGTCCAACCAAACATTAACCCCTTTCAAGTTCACTGGATCAAAAAGAACAGACTAAATCAGAACAAGTGGCACCCACTCTAAAACCAAAATGTAACTAGTGGTATCACTCATGACTCTATCCTAGGCCCTCTCTGCTTTGGAATGTATTTTTCTGAAGTACAGGTAAATGTTAATTAATTTGGATAACTACTTTTCTAGATGGAAAAATAAAAAATACAAAGAAAAACTATCTCAAAAGACAGAAAGCCAAACAGGGCAGCTAAAATCCCCACTGAGGTTGCAGAATGCTTATTCAAGCCAAAAAAATCGATCCAGTAGTCCAAATGCAAAACAGGGTAGCTAAAATCCTCCCTGAAGTAGCATAATTTTGCAATGTTATTGTATCTGATGAAGTTCTAGTGTTCTGGGATGAAAACACATATATGTTTTATGTGGATTTAATAAAGCTGTGTTTTGCATTTGGACTACTCCTGGATCGATTTTTTGGCTTGAATAAGCATTCTGCTACTTCAGGGAGGATTTTAGCTGCCCTGATTTGCATTTGGACTACTCCTGGATCAATTTTTTGGCTTGAATAAGCATTCTGCAACCTCAGTGGGGATTTTAGCTGCCCTGTTTGGCTTTCTGTCTTTTGAGCTACTTTTCTAGATGACTACAAGTTAGGACTCATCTTAAACTCCCCCCTTCAATTCATTAATACTTCTACAAAGCACTGCTGACACTAATAACTGGTTCTTCGATAACAGTCCAACCCTTAAAACAAACACATGTAGTATAGTCCTCTCGGATAAAACTAGTGCTCCTGCACAGTATCATACAAACGGGATTCACCTGAAAATTGTCACTATGGTCTGAGATTGGAGAGCTTACACAGACAATGAGCTATCCTTAAATTGGCATATATCCAGTACTGTTATAAAATCCTTACACTTATATCACATGTAGGGGGTTCTTGTCCAGATTACAACCCATTCTAATACCCCTTTATTTTGTACATATTCACCTCATTTGTTTTGTATGTAAAGCTCTAAACTTGAAAAAAATCCAGCGTTTTATAACTAAAAGACTCCAATGTTTAAAGAGTTACTCTTATTTTGCTAAAGTAAAAATCCTTCATTATTTTCCATAGCATATAGACTCCAGTAATTTGATCTGCACCTTACTTTCTGAGATATATCAAGACATGTTCTCTACACTTCCTTTTCCTTGAGAAGAAATATTCATTGGATAATACCTATTCCAAAGATCTAAATCTATGTGAAAAAATATTCAAGTATCAAGTTAGGGATAAATTCATCACCCACGGCTTCATACGCCCATGGAACAAACTTCTTGTATATTTAAAATAATTGAAAACCCTAGCAGCATTCAAACTTCAATCAGATGAATGGATGGGATCCCATAAATTCATCCCTGAACTCATTGA
>NC_056727.1:65072577-65292577 GCF_019279795.1 Protopterus annectens | reverse complement strand
ATGGCTGCTTTCCTCCTGGATGAGAAACTTTTTGTAATGAGGTGTGCCACATAGGAGGACTTTCTAACTACTGTGGTAACATGGTTGCCGAAGTAGAGGCTGCTATCCACCTATGTCCCTAGATCTCTTATCACACCTTTGGAGTTGAGAGGGCTACTGTTGATGTGTTAGCTCACAGGCACCATGTTTTTCCCAAAGGGGATGACGATGCACCTTTTAGCATTGGGCTTAAGACCATGGTTCTGGCACCAGTTGTTGGTGTCTGTGAGGCCTTTTTGTAGGATGTCTACATCAGCTTGAGTATCAATAATAGCTCCCAGTTTGCAGTCATCCATGAATTTGGTTAACTAGAGTCCCTTGGTGTTGGCCTGAATTTCAGAGAAGTAGATATCAAACAGGAGAGGACCCAGGACAGATCCCTGTGGGACTCCACTTGTAAATGCCCGGAAGTCGGATTTGGAATCCGCTACTTTCACCATGTGGGTTCTGTCTGTGAGCCAGCTGGCAACCCATCTTATGACATAGGGCTTAATGCCTAGGTAAGTGAGTTTATCAATGATCCCTGATTGGGGGATGGTGTCGAAGGTCTTGGCTAGATTGAGGTAGGCTGTATGGACTACCTTGCCTTCATCAACCGCTCTGGTGACAGATTTGAAAAAGTCTATCAGGTTGAGCAGACATGATCTGCACTTCACAAACCCAAACTGCGAGGGGCCCAGGGTTTGAAGGTTCCCTATATCCCTATTTATGAGGTCCATAATGATGCACTCCATGGCCTTACAGATCAGGCTCATCATCATCCTTTGTTGAGTGGAATGACTGCAGCAGTGCACCATTTGGTGGTAACAAAGCCTGAAGTGAGGCTGTGGTTAAACAAGACACTCAGGTGTGGTGCCAGTTCCCTTTGTAATTCATGTAGAACACAGCCAGGTATATTATCAGGTCCCATGGAAGCTGTATTTTTGGCTTCGGATAGGTGCAGCTTCTACCTGTGCAGCCATGATATTAGGGATTTGGCATTCTTTGGGTATTGCAATGGGCCCTTTAGGGGGTGAAGGGGGTGTAAAGTTTGCACTAAACCTGTTGGCCAGATATTGGCAATATCTGTTGGTTCAGTATAGGTGGTGCTGTTGTGCAGTAGCTCAGAGCACCTCTGTGTATAGTTATGCAGATTCTTGACATAGCTAAAGAATGCCTTGTGGTTATCTTTAGCATCTGTAGCAATTTTGTTTTTATAACTAGCTTTGGAGGATTTGATGAGGGATCTCAGTTTTTTGCTGAGGGAATTTTTCCAGTCTTGGGACTTTATTCTTTTTTGCAACAGTTTTTTGCTTCTGTTGTAGAGTTTTTTAATGGCAGGGGACCACCAGATTGGCTTCCTTTTTTTTTGGAGGACAGGATCTTGGTTCTGTTTGGTATGAACTGATCCATGCACTTGTGTAAATGCTCATACAGCACCTTGGTGTATGATTCAGCAGCCATACATCCATTGCCCATTTGCATGGATGACGTGAAGTTTGACACCTCTGCCTTAAGAAGATCAAAATTGGCTTTGGAGAAGTTCTTCACTGTGGTTTCCTTCATGGGGGGAGGGTAAGGGTGGGATTTGGATACTGACTGTGATTAACTTGTGGTCAGCTCTAACCAGGGAAGAGTTGATTAGTGGTGTAGAGCAGCGGTCCCCCATATTTGTAATGACCAGGTCAAGAATGTGTCTACCTCTGGTAGGGGTGAGAATGAGTTGGTCCAGGGCATTGGAATTAATGAATTCCAGAAATCGTTAGGCAAAAGAGTTGGAACAGGAATAATTTTCCCAGCTAATGGAGGAGTAGTTAAAATCTCCCAGTATAAGGGTATTTGGTTGAACCTTAATGCTTTCCAAAGTGTTCAGGAATGCGTAGTGTGTTTCTTGGGACATTGTGGAGGATCTATAGCAGGCTACAAACTGGATTGCAGTTATATCCAGTGTTAGTGTGCACCTGTAGTATCTCTGATACATTATGTTGGGCAACCAGTCTGGAAGTGTGCATATCCTTTATGAAGATGGATACACCACCACCTTTGGGGCTTCGGTCCACACCTCCTTTAGGGCTTTGGTTCAGATTTAGGGGCCGAAAAGTGTGATATGCAATGTAGCCTGGTAACGTTGGGGTGTTCTTCGGAGCCTTGAAGCAGGTCTCTGTTACTGCACAGAGGTCAATGTTATTCATATGCCTAACTCAGAGAGCTTGCCAAAAATGCCAGAGAGGGATATTGTATTGAATTCCTGGGCTAGGTCAAGATACACAGCATACACTGTTTACCCTTGTCCATTGCCTTGCTGACCCTCTCAAAGAAGTTTGCCAGATTAAGTAGATATGCCCTTCTCTTAAAGCCAAATTGGGATGGGTCCAGCATCTACAGGTTGCCAATGATAATTTGTTTCATTGCTTTGCATATTAGGCTTGTTAGACTGATGGGTCTCTAGTTCCCTAGGTCAGTTGATGGTCCACCCTTGTGGAGAGAAATGACTGTTGTTGTCCTCAATTCACTTGGAATCCAGCTTGCTTCAAGGTTGTAACTGAAGAGTGCTTCAAGTGGCCCTGACAGGTCATGTTTTAGACTGTTCAGGAGTAATTGGGGGGTTGGGACCCATGGAGGCAGTGCTCTTGGCTTTAGCAAGTGCTGCCAGCAGCTGGTCCTTGCTAATAGTTGTGGTAGTATGTTGGAGGGGATTTCACCAAGTGGAGCTGGGGGTAGTGGGGTGGTGTGGAGTTTGAGCTGAATTTATCAACCAGCGGATATTCAATGTCACCCTTATTGGTGAAGGTTGTACCATTCACCAGCAGTTCAGCACACTGCTCTGTGTTACCTTTAAGATTCCAGAGATAGCTAAAGAAGTTCTTGTTATTGTCCTTAGCTTGTGAGGCTATCCTGACCATGTATTTGGCCTTGTTGGATTTAATTAGACCTCTTTGTTCCTTGTTTATTATAGATGTGAAAGTATATGGGGTTTTAAAAATAATATTTCACAAAAGATAGACATGGATATCAAAATCATTTACTATAGACTGTTGTATTGCATGTTGTTCTTCTTACATATTTAGAATCTCCCTAGCATTTTTAATGCAACGTTTGAACCCAGTGTAGCTGTTTAATTGTGATGAGTTGTTAGTAATACACTAAGATAAATTGAATGGTTTGAGGATTGGTTGACACAGGTTTGCTAAAAATCCAATTAACTAGGAATCTAAAAATTGCATGCCAAATTTTTTAAATGTGAATTTATTCATTATAAATTAATGAAATTCGCTTTTATAATAACATAACAATTTCTATAGCTAGTTTTGTATGATTTGGTGTAATTAAATGTTATTTTTGATTTATACCAAAAATTCAAGATAGAGTTACATTTCAAGGTTAAAACTTTAATATGTTTAGTTTACATAATATGTTCATGTAAACTAAATCAATTAATAGCATATTATTCTCTTTTTGGCTTAATAGAAAGATAAGAAGCATGGAAGAATGCACTAATGCTCCTTACATAGTATCATCTCATAGTGATAAAAAGTACATGCTTTCAGTAGTGATCAGTACATACATACAAAAAGAATGGGCCCAATTTCAGAATGGGGTCTTGAAATTTTGCCAGATTATCACTTAATAGCAGGATGTTCGCCTTAGAGTAGCTCCTGAATATTCCAGGTTTAGCTGGGGGTCCAGATTATATTTTTTCTTCAAATGAGACCATTTTGTGGTCTGGCCTTACCAGGGAAGACGTTACAGAAGGGGATGTGCAGCACTCTCCCATATTAGTGAGCACCAGATCCAGTATGGCTGTACCCCTGGTTCGTGTATTGACTATCTGGTTCAGGGAATTTGTGTTTACAAAATCAAGGAATCTCTGTGCCTGTACATTTGGTTTCGTATAGGATTCCCAGTTAATAGTGAGGTAATTAAAGTCATCCATGAACATGGCATTGGGTTGGATGGTTAGTGTTTCTAATAAGTTTAAATGCATGATATGGGTTTCCTGGGTCATAGAGGGGGGCTTATAGCTGGCAAGGAAGTGACACTGAATTTTGCCTATGGTGATTTGGATATAGAGCAGCTTAAGAGCAGTATTTATTTTTGATCTAAACAGATGCACTTGCACCTTTAGCCCCTGTCTGTGTAGTAGCTGGTCTAAATGTGTGGAAGGCATTATAACCTTGCACTGTTGGTGTGCTCTGTGCAGCTTTAAACCATGTCTCAGTGACTGCACAGACATCAGTCAGCATTCTCTAAGGTGAAGAGAGTTTCTAGGGAGTGGAGTTTTTTTTGTTTAGACTCTTAGCATTGAGCAGTAATACCTTTAGATTTTCTTGGTTTTGATTTGCTATATTGGAAGTACTTTCAGTTTGGCATTGCCTAAAAAAGGCACTATGGGAGAAGACAATGTTTTAGCTAATATTCGAAAGCCTAGAGAGGAGAGGTGCAGACCATCCCTGGCAAAACAGCATGGTCTGTTGACCATCTCCTTCCAAGATGGCAAATATTGCACCCTCTTAGACTGACACCAGAAACTAAGCCAATTATTAAAGTAAATCATCTTTTGTTTGTATTGTGGCATCATCCTTGGAGAAGGTAAAATGCTGCTCAATGCTAGGTTCATACCAGCCTGAGATACATATACTGAGAGCTCAATGATGTCTCTCTTCATATAATCTAGGGAGGTACATCTCAGGTCATTTACTCCCACATGCACTATGACTGAGTCATACTGGTACTTGTGGTCCAATGACCTGAGTGCGTGTGTAATGTGGTGGATCCTAGCCCCTGATAAGCAACTAACCGTGACTTTCTCCTTACTCAGCCTGGTGAGAGGGACATCAGTGTGTCTCATGATGGAGTCTCCAATGACCAGGATGTTAGATTGTGAGGTGGCTTGTCTTATGGGCTTAGAGGTAGAGGCTCCATGAGATGTGTCTCTATGTGTTGATGTGTGTTGTTTTCAAAGAGTGCATTTGAGGCTGCTGAGGGCATTTGCTATGTGTACTTTGTCTAGGAGGTCTTCATGGGGTAGGAAGGTTATATTTAAGTGCCTCAGCATATGTGGGTCTAAATGTCTGTTTTGAATTGTGTGATGTGAGCAGCATGTGTATTACCGACAGCCTTATTGACATTCGGAGTACTTTTATGTGAGAGCTTTGCGTCCAGTGACATTGTTTAAATACATTTCTCAATACATCTCCCACATCTCATATCAGTTTGTTTGAGAATTAATTGGTTGTCAGTAAACATGAGGCAATTTCTGCATTGCCTTAGGATGCCCATATCCACCAAGCTGGTAATGGAGATAGTGGCAAAGTTCATATCCATGGCAACAGACCCTTTTTTATTGATTAGATAACTGGAGTGAGAATATAAAGCAATGTCAGGAGTATTTGATTTGCAACTCTGGCCACAGTGTTTGTCATTGCAAACTAGTTGTCCTGTGTGCAACTAGGTATTGTAGATATTTCAGCTGTGTTTTTACAGGAAAAATGTCACTCAAGGTGTCCGAGTCTGTACAGGGCACGGCCGAACACTTAAGGCAAAACTAATACATAGACCATGAAAATTTGAGGATGAAGTATTTAGGCAGATATTCTAAAGTTAGAAACAAATCAAGCAGTGCTTACTGAAAACAAAAAATGTCAAGAATGATGAAAAGAGGGGAGTTACATGAATGGATACTGCTTGGCTACTACTAGTGCTCGTCTCACCGCAGCTTCACTCTGCTGGGATACTATACCAGAAGCAAAAGTCAGCACCAATCCCAAGGTGAGAAGCAGGCCACAGCCTGTTTGATGACCTATAGTATTGTCCCAAATGATGGAAGGGTCTGTAGGCTAGTTATAACCTTTTCCTGGTAGATGTCTTGAATAGCAACCAGACCAATCAGGAACATTAAGCAGACACACTCACTGTCCAACCAGAAACAGTCAGGAATAAATGCACTCTGCTCCTTCTCTTACCAGGAGCAGAATATAAGCACATATTTCAAGCTGTCACCTATGAAGCAGTTATCAGGCTTTCTGGTGCTCAGCAGTCCCCAGGAAATAATGTCCCTGTGCTCCATCTCTCACCAGGAGAAAACAAGCACTAATCCCAAGTTGACTACCGAGAGCCAGAATGTGGGTTCTCCAATAATTGGTGGTCTTGCAATAGATGTTTAAAGGTAAGATGAAAAAATGGATTAATATTATACACACTGCAGTCTGCACTAAGCAGTTAGATATGGAAAAGGGGGTAACTAAAGTTTCAGCTGTCTAAGTGGAGAGCCACTTATTTTAAAAGAGCAAGATGGTGGGCACTTTTTTTCTGGTTGTATGGAATACAGTGGGATGGCCAATAAATTTAAATAGTTGAAGGGGAGTGATTTCACAAAATGATAATTCTGTGCTTACTCACAACAGCCAGAGAAAGGAGAGAGGGATGGAGATATGTTGTCAAATCAACATAAGCCGCAGGCAAGTAGGAAGACAGCTTTGTTTAAGAACACAAGAGCAACAGGGTGGCAGGGTGGGAAAACATTTATGTGACTCACAAGAGACACAGCTGTGGTCTCTTACCCAGTTTTAATATGCAATTCAAAGCAAAATACAAGTAAAACACAGTGTAAAGAAAACAAATCACAGTACACAAAATAGAAGAAGGCAATAAATTAATACAAAATGCAAGAAATCAAAAGCAAACTAACCTTTCCCTCACAGCAAGTTGTGTCAGAGACTTGGTGTGCTTTTCCAGTAAAGCTTTGAAATGTTTTATTTTACTCCTTAAATAGAAGGTTTAGTTCCTAGCTCTACCCCTCATTTCACAGATAAGTAACCTTAACTGACCTGTTCTGACTTCTGTGTGACTCCTTAATTGACCTGTTGTAATTTGTGACTCACAAGAGACACAGCTGTGGTCTCTCACCAGGTTTTAATATGTGCTACGTTACCAGGGATGGAGGTTAGGGTCATACAAGATAAAAGCCACATCCCTGCTAAATGATGACCTTGATCATTGACACTGACCTTTGACCCCTTTCTGGTGTCTCCTGACACTAGGAAGCAGGGGGAGTAAATCAGTGGATCAATAAGGATTAAGACCTAGATGGTGCAGAAAAAGCATTCAGAGGTTTAACAAGCCATAGAGGGGCAAGGCTTTTATGACCAGCTCTAGCAGAACAGCTACAGGCCATTCTTTCCTGCTGCTAAACTTCCTGTATACTTCCCATTTACTAATTTGCCTTCTGACAACCACCACACATACACCTGAGTTAACCTGTAACAGGACTGCATGCTTTGCTAATGGTATACCTTTCCACTCTTACAAGTGTTAGGCCTTGAGCAAACTTACCTGTCTAGAATTTCTAAGTATCTGAACATCTCTCAATTAACAATGACTCAGAGGACAGTATATTCCAATAAATACCAATAATCATATAACATTCTGATACAGTACACTTCCCAAAGACCAATTAACTCTACAGGCACTTCCTTAGTACAAATCAAACCATTTACCAATAAACAAGAACATTAGCCTTATGATTCTTTTGTAGAGACACTATTGAATATACTTCCTTTTGTCATACAAGAGCTTGTCCTCAGACAGTGTTTTAAGCTGGCCATTAAGTCTCATTGATTCAAAAACAGGAACTGTAACTGTTCGACCAAGCTAGATATTTAAAAGCTTCCCTCTGCTAAAGAAAAAAAAAAGCCTCCCTCTACTGCTCCAGTCTATATATCTCACTTTCTGTTTAACGACCAGCTCTTGTGTCAACTGATTTTACTCACTCCCCACACACACTTCCAGTAATTCATTGTCTGCACCCTGTCCTATATTTTCTTGTTTCACCATAACTGCTCTTGACCTTATCAGTCTTAGTATTACTAAATCATAATCTTCCCACTTTTCTCTCCTCCTGTCTTTCTATTCTGCCATTCATTTTACCACCTTGTCTTTGTGCGATCTTTCAATCAATTCTGATAGATATTGATCCAGGTTTCTTCTTCCATGCATTGGTGCATTAGTCATACTCCAGAAACCAACACCATCATACTTATAATTATCTAGTTCTTTTATATATCCTACATCCCTGTCCCACTGTGTTTGTGGGTTCCATTCCCACACCAGGTAGATGGATTGCTAATACTACACTGCAGCATGAGGAGGACGTTGCACTGCCATGTGTGTTGTCCTTCAGATGAGATGTTAAACTGAAATACCACCTACTTGAATTGCTAGTAGCTCAGGTGGATGTAAAATATCCAGTGGCACCTATTGAAAAGAGTCGGAGAAGTTCCCTAATGCCCTGGCCAAACTTCTCCTAGTAGTAAAAATATCACTTCAGGTCTCACATGAAAAGAGACCACTAGCCTAGTGGGCTAGCCCAGTCAACAAATATTTTGCTTGCATTTACAAGTAGTATTCTAGCTATACTGTTGATACATTTGCTATTCAATCTGTATATTAATGTCATGAACTTGAGTCAAATATGCATGCTACATAACTTATTTTGGCTTAAGTCATATATTGTACATAATGTACTTAATATCAGAGAACAGCTGTTTCTGTACAGATACTGCAGATATTGTATATATAACTTTCTTCAACCATTGCTAGCTGTTATGTTACCATTTCAGTTTTCCTAATTATCATAATATCCTTGTATAACTTTATGTTAATATTAGTTTTGGTTTTTTTGTATTAATTATATTATTGTGTGACTTTCATTAGCAAATCTTTTACATCTGAAGATTTTCCCCCTGGATTAAAGCTCTAAATTGGCTCTGTCCACTGGGAGCTGCCAGTCAACATACAGTAAATAGATAGACACAGACACTAAGATACTACTACTTAGGAATGATTATTACTCTCCAAATCTCTCTCTCTCTCTGTCACTTTACGTTACTGTGTCAAGGCCGTATGTTTTCCACAGAGATGTACTGTTCACCAGGCTGTATAAGAGTCACAATCAATTGCCTATCAGGGGCCATGATCCGCCAAATCACACAGGCTGTCAGGAGGGTGAATCATAAGTACCAGTATAGCTCAGTCATAGTCCATGTGGGTATAAATGGCCTAAGACATATCCCAATGGTTCAGAGGTTGGTATTAGGCTATCGGCCCTAGGGCCTATACAAGCCTAGCCATAAGAATTCCCTGGCTATTTCTTCCCACACTATTTACTTCCCTGGACCCCTGTCTATCAGGGCGACTGACATGATCCCCGGGGGGTGAATTTCCTTTCTCCCATCCAATCGTCAAGGTTCCTTTTGAAGAGGGCCAAAGAGGCACTCTTCTTGACATGTATGGGCAGTCTAGTCCAGAGTCTGGGGAGTCTCTGGGTCAAGAACCTATCCCTCCAGCATGTTTCGTTTATTGTGATGACAAGGTTTAGATCCCTGGAGCGTGTGGCTCTGAGGGATTGGGATTTCTTTAAGTGTAGCATGTCCAAAAGCTCTGGGTTTGACATGGCCTTGTAGGTTAAGCAGAGATCGCCTCTGAGTAGATGATATGTGACAGAGTATAGCTGGAGTTTAAGGCAGTTAGCGCAGAGCATCTGCTTCAGGCCTGTGATTCTTTTAGTGAGGTATTTCTGCGGCCTTTCCAGTTGTTGCAGATGTCTTGAGAGGTACATACCAAACGGGGCATTGTATTCCATAATGGGTGTAATGAGGGATGAGTACAGTGGGACAATGACCTCCTTTTTCCTAGATAAAAAGCCCTTAGTGATGAGGTGTGCCACATAGGAGGATTTCCTGACTGTTGTGACGATGTGGTTATCGAAGGTGAGACCACTGTCCACCTGTGCCCCCAAGTCTCTTATTACACTTTCGGTGTTTAGTGTACTACCACCTATGTGGTTATTCATGGGTACATGTTTTTTTACTGAGGAGATAACTATAGATTTCTTGGCATTGAGCTTGAGCCCATAGCTCTGGCACCAAGCATCTGTTTCTGTAAGACCCTTTTGTAGAGTATCTACATCATTTGGGGGATTCAATAATGGCTCCCAGTTTCCAGTCATCTGTGAACTTTGTTAGCCAGAGTCCCTTAGTGCTGGCCTGTACTTCAGAGAATTAGATGCCAACCAAGAGCGGTCCCAGGACTGAACCCTGAGGTGCTCCACTTGTCACTTATCTGGAGCTGGATTTGGAGTCGGCTACTTTTACAGTGTGGATTCTGTTAGTAAGCCAGTTGGCAACCCATCAAGTGGCGTAGGGATTAATGCCCAGCTTAGTAAGTCTATCTATGATTCCAGAGTGGGGGATAGTGTCAAAGGCCTTGGTGAGGTCCAGATAGGCTGTGTGGACCGCCTTACCCTTGTCCATGGCTCTAGAGACTGATCCGAAGAAGTCAATCAGGTTCAGGAGACAAGATCGGCCCTTCACAAACCCAAACTGGGTGGGGTCCAGTGTTTGATGGTTGCCAATGTCTTTGTTTATAAGTTCCATGATAATATGTTCCATGGCCATGCAGATCAAGCTCATCAGACTGATGGAGCGGTAGTTCCCGGGATCCAAGGTGGACCCCCCCTTGTGGAGTGGGATAACTGTAGCTGTGCGCCACTCAGTGGGCATGAAGCCTGAGGTGAGGCTATGATTAAACATGACACGTAGGTGAGGTGCCATTTTGTAGTTCATGTAATACACAGCCTGGGATGTAATCTGGTCCCATGGATGCTGTATTCTTAGCTTTGGAGAGTGCGTTTTTTACCTGTGTGGCCGTTATTATTGGAATTTGGCAATCTTCCGGTATTGAGATGGGCCGTTTAGGGGGTGTGAGGGGGGGTGAAGTTGGCACTGAACTGATCTGCCAGGATATTGGCAATATCAGTGGGATCAGTATATTTAATGCCATTCTGTTGTAGCTCAGAGCAGATCTGAGCATTGCCATTCAGATTCTTGACATAGTTATAGAATGCCTTGTGGCTGTCTTTGGAATCTTTGGCAATTTTATTTTCATAACTAGCTTTGGAGGATTTTATGAGGGATCTCAGCTTCTTACTGAGGCTGGTAAGGGAGTTTTTTGCATCCTGGGATTTTCCTCTTTTCTGCAACAGTTTCTTCCTTTTGTTGTAAAGTTTGTTTATGGCAGGGAACCACCAGATTGGCTTCCTTTTTTGGAGGAGAGCATCTTGGTTCTATATGAGATGGCACGATTCATGCATGAGTGTATGTGATCATACAGTGCCTTAGTGTAGGATTCAGCAGTCACACTTTCAGTTCCTGTCTGCATGGGTGTCATGAAGTTTTTCACTTCTGACTTGAGTAGCATGAAGTCTTTTATGGAGGTTTCCTTACTGGGGGGGTGGAGGTGGGATGTGGATGTTAAGGGTGATTAGCTTAGGGTAATATCTGACCAATGAGGGGGTGACCATAGGTGTGGAGCATTGATTTCCCATGTTGGTAATGACCAGGTCTAGGATATTGGAGCCCCTGGTGGGACTATGGATTAGTTGATCCAGAGCATTGGAATTTATTAATTCCAAGAACTGTTGGGCAAAGGTGTTGGCACACAAGTAGTTTTCCCAGTTAATGGCAGGGTAGTTGAAATTACCCAGTATTAGGGTGTTTGGTTGTATCTTAATATTTTCCAGTATGTTTAGAAAAGTGTAGTGAGAATCTTGGGGCATGGTGAGGGATCTGTAGCAAGCTACAATTTGGATTGCAGTCTTACCTAGTGTTAGTTGCATCTGGAGAATTTCAGATGCATTGTGTTGGACAACTAGCCTAGTGGTGTGAATATCCTTGGTGAATATGGACACTCCTCCACCTTTAGTTTTTCAGTCCTGGTTTGGTGGCCAAAAAGTGTGGTAAGAGTTGTAGCCTGGTATTGCAGGGGTGCTCTCTGGAGCCTTGAACCAGGTCTCAGTTACTGCACAGATATCAATGTTCTTCATTTTTAGGAGTGCCTCCAGAGAGTGCATTTTGAGGTTTAGACTTCTAGCATTGAGTAGCATTACCTTCAGAATTTGTATGTTTGTACCGGTTATGGTGGTGGATTTGTCCCTTGAACTTTGCCTAAAAAAGGCACTATAGGGGTGGCAATAGCCTTAGTCAGTAACTTGAATCCCAGGGGTGACAGGTGCAGACCAGCTCTGGCAAAGCATCGTGGTCTGTCGATCATGTCATCCCAGGCAGACAGATACTGGATCCCCTTTGAATGACACCAGAAGCTTAGCCAATTGTTGAAGTCAATCATTTTGTCCTTACATTGTGGTATCATTCTGGGAGAAGGCAAGATGCCACTCAGGGCTAGGGTCATACCTGCCTGGGCCATATAATCTGAGAGCTCTTCCATGTCTCTTTTTATGTAGTCCAGGGAGGTACGTCTCAAGTCATTCACTCCAACAGGGACAATGACAGAGTCATATTTGTACTTGTTGTGGAGTGACTTGAGTGCATGCATTATGTGGTGGATCCTGGCACCCGACAGGCAGCTGACTGTAATTTTCCCCTTGTTTAGCTTGGTGAGTGGGAAATCAGTGTGCCTGACTATAGAGTCACCTATGACTAAAGTGTTAGGCATGTTGTCTTGCCTTAGGGACTGTTGCTGGGTGGCACACTGGTGTTGTGAGCTATGTGACACTTTGGTTGTGATTGATGTTTGTTTGCATTTCAGCTTCGGAGGTCATTGTTGCTTGGGCAGGTTACAGTTAAGGGCCTCCACATATGTGGATTTAATGTTGCTATGTGTGGGTGTTGGTGGTGTGGGTTTAGAAGGGCTATGTGTTGCTTGAGGTGTACTGCAGGTGTTAACCTTCTCCTCTTGACTGTCTAGCACAATCTTGGGTGGAGAGAGCTTTGCTTCCAGTTAGGCTATGTAAGTGCATCTCTCACAGGTTGTAGTGTTGGGTGGTAGGAGGAGAGGGTTGTCTGTGTACATGAGGCAATTGTTGTATTGCCCCAATATGCCCAGATTCACCAGGTGGACAGGGGAAATCACTGGAAGTTGACCCTTGGACATGCCTGGTTTGATGCTTTTTTTTTGTATAGTACAGGAGTTGTTTTTCCTTGCCTTAGCAAGGTACTTTGCAATTATAGGCTGTTTAGTGCCTTAGTGTAATTTCTCATTATTAACAAGGAGAGTTGAGTGCTTGTATCAGTTTAAGGCTTCCTAGTGCTTTCCAGCAGGCATTAGAGCAAGTGCTAGTCACAGGGATGCTTAAAGGTAAGATTCAAAAAATGGTTTATCCATAACATTGCAGTGTGCACTAGATAAGTTAGATGTGAAAGTAGGTAACTTAAGTTTTACCTGTCTAAAAAGTTACGTTTTAGTGGAGAGTCACTATTTTTAAAACAGCAAGACAGATTAAACGGGGGTGGTCACTTTTGTATTCAGGTACTATGGAATACAGTAGGATGGCCAATAAATTTAAATAGTTGAAGGGGAGTGATTTCACAAAATGATAATTTTGTGCTTGCTCACACAAGCCAGTGAAAGCAGAGAGAAAATGAGATATATGGTCAAATTAACATAACAGGCAGGCAACTAGAAAGACAGTGGTATTTAAGAACACGACAGTAACCGACTGGGTGGAGAAAAAAGAGCTGTGGTCTCTTTTGAAGTTTTAATATGCAGTTAAAAGCAGAATACAAGTAAAACACAAGATAAAGAAAACAAATCTCAGTATTCAAAATATAAAAAGGCAATAAAGTAATACAAAATACATCAAATAAAAAGCAAATTAACCTTTCCTTCAATGAAAAGTGTAGCAGAGTCCGGTGATCTTTTCTAGTAAAGCTCTGAAATGTTTTATTTTACCCTTTAAATAGAAGGTACAGTTCCTAGCTCCAACCCCTCAGTTCACAAGTGATTAACCTTAAGTGACCTCTTCTATCTTATGTATGAGTCCTTAATTGATCAGTTCTAATTTCTGCCTGACTCAAGAGACAGAGCTGTGGTCTCTTTTGAAGTTTTAATGTGCAGTTAAAAGCAGAATACAAGTAAAACACAAGGTAAAGAAAACAAATCACAGTATTCAAAATATAAAAAGGCAATAAAGTAATACAAAATACAACAAATAAAAAGCAAACTAACCTTTCCTTCATGGCAAAGTGTAACAGAGTCTGGTGAGCTTTTCTAGTAAAGCTCTGAAATGTTTTATTTTACCCCTTAAATAGAAGGTTACAGTCAACTGCCTATCAGGGCAGACAGAGACATGATGGTGCTCTTGGACTATGTGTCTGAGGCTGGTATGAGCCTATCATTGAGCAGCATTCTACCTTTTCCAAGGATGATGCCACAATATGAACAGAAGATAATTGGCTTTAATAATTGCCTTTGTTTTTTGTGTCATACAAAGTGGTTACAATATTTGTCAGTCTGGAAGGATATGGTTGATGGACCATGCTGCTTTGCCAGGCATGGTCTGCACCTGTCCCTTCTAAGCTTTTGCATACTGCTTAAAACTTTGTCTATCACCATAGTGCCTTTTTTAGGTATTACCAATCTGATAAACTTTCCAATATAACAAAACCAAACCAAGAAAATCAAAAGGTGTTACTGCTCAATGCTAGGAGTCTAAACAAGAAACTGCACTCCCTGCAAGCTTTCGTCATCCTGGAGAATGCAGATATCTGTGCAGTAGCTGAGATGATTTAAAGTACCCTGGCAGGACAGGGCTAGAATGCCTTCCAAACATTTAGCTAATACACAGGATGGGACAAAACATGAAAGTGTTTCAGTTTGCATCAACGCAAACACACCTCAAAGTTGTTCAAACAGTATGAGATGCTTGAGTTTCTCCATATCCAGATTACAATAGGTAAACTCCCATACCATATACTTGCAAGCTATAGGTCTCCCTCTATGACCCATTCAACCCAACACCATATTCATGGGTGACTAACTACCCCACAATAAATTGCAAATCTTACATGGCTCCAAACATGCAGGCCCAGAAATTCCTGGACTTTATAAGCACAAACACAGTGGGTCAGCTTGTCTACATACCCTTTAGGGGAGCTAATATCCTTGACCTGGTCCTCACAAACATTGGAGAATGTTGCATCCCCACCATGGTTCTTCATTGCATTTAGCGGTAAAGCTATAGCTGTGACCTAGGTGACCTAACATTTTTGGGGAAATGTGGTACCCCATTTCAGAGGGTGGGTAACAGCAGCCAGTGCTTGCTCACACATCCTTAGGGGAAGGTGTTCTAGATCCACTGCAAGACTGACTCCTGATAGAGACCGGATGTTAAGCTAGGGCATGTGTTGTCAAAGTGCATGGAAGTATGTGTACATCACTGGGATACCATAATAAATTCATAGGGTTATAGGTTGTTACTAGGCAGTTGATTGGATAGATTGTTTGTAGTCTCACTGGTCAGGTCAGATCATAAATTTGTCTCCTTTAAAATAAAAATAAAACTCAGGACTCCATTGCAAACTTTCCAGCCCCACCCCCTCCAAAACCCTGAGAACACCACTTCTTATGTGGAATTCTACACAGAAACACTGTATAATCATGACAAGGGGTGCATAGAGACAGCTGTACTTATCCAAAATAAGCACAGGATGAACTCAAAAAATAAGCCATGTTGGTGGAATCTCAACATCAATAAGTCATATAACAAGAGGAAGAAAATGTTGGCAAAAATTAGGAAGTGCAATACCCAGCACAGTAAAAACTCCCTCATCAATCTGAATAAGCAAGTCAGGGGGCTAATCAAGTTTACCAGAGCCAAATTTGAGGTAAAAATAGCTGTTCAGGCCAAGGACAATTGCAGGGCATTCTTCAGTTATGTCTGCAACCTCAAAGGCAATAGACAATAATGTGCTGAACTAATTGTAAATATCCTATACTGAGCCAGAAGATATAGCAAATCTACTGGCTGACAAATTTAGCCTCAGGTTTACCCCATCTCTCCCAGACACACTTCAGGAAATACTGTCAACCTTAACTCCCCCAACTATCCCTAGGGAACAGGTCCTCAATGCATTTTCCAAGGCCAAGAGTACTGCATCAATGGGCCCTGATAATATCCTAGGATGCCTCCCTGACAGCATGAAACAGGACCACTAGAATCATTATTTAACCACAGATTTCAGACAGGCTTTGTATTGGGCAAATACTGGACTATAACTATCATCCTTCTGCAAAAGGACTGGCCATCTATGGCATGCCCTTTTGCAGAGGGAAAGGCCAGCTATGGACTCAGATAACTACAGACCCATAACTTTGACTAATCTCATATGTAAAGCCCTGGAAAGAATTATCATAGAGATGATAAACAATGACATCGGAAACTTTCAGACACAGGACCCAAGCCGGTTTGGTTTTGTCAAGGGAAGGTCATGCCTACTCAAACCAGTGGACACCTTTGAGAAGGTCAGCAAGGCAACTGACAAGGGCAAAGTGGTGCATACTGCTTACTTTGACCAGGCCAAAGTACTTGACACAATACCTCACTCAGCATTGTAGACAAACTCAAGAAATTAGATATAAACCCATATGTCACCTAAACCTCGGGACTCCATTCCACTCTCTATCAGAAACTTCCAAATGCACTTGGACTTCAAGGAACAGCTTAGTAAACGCCTCTTCACTGAAGCAAAGTATAGCTGCACCCACACAGGTCTCATTACATGAACACTGCAGCTCTCTCTCACACTCCTTTATCCTTACTTCATCCTTCCTTATCTCATCTTGTCATCCCATCACTTGCTGTCTCTCATTCATCCTACCTCTCTCTTCTCTTTGCATCTCTCACATTTCTCTCCTTTCTACTCCTCTTCCCTCTGCATGCCTTTCTCTCCATTTTTCTGTCTTCTCCATATGGTATCCTTTCCTGCAGCCATTATCACTTGCTTCTTCTAATGTCTTCATAACTCTCTATATAATGATGCGCTGCTATACCTTTAGCATAATCCATCAGTCATTATAGTTAGTTCTTACCCAAAAGCTCTGCTAAACATAATTCCATTTTTCTATCCATGGTTTGACTTTGTAAACTGCTTCTTGGACTACATGTTGTAGCATATTTTTTGCATCTGTAAATATGTATGTTTTATAGAATATCCTCAGAAATGTAATTTTTTTTTAATTTCTTATGTGATCCTATTCAACTAGGCTATGCCTGCAGATGGCCCACTGAGATCAGTGCATTACCCCGGTAAACAAATACAAATAAATAAACATCACCCACTGAATAGCCAACTGGCTCACATATAAGATCAAAGAACTTAAGACAGGGAATTCTACCTCCACAGAGAGGCCAGCCACTAGAGAAGTCTTTCAAGGCTCTGTGCTGGAGATGCTCATTTTTGGTATTTATCTGAAGTCAAGGCAAATGTAAAGGGCATCTGGTTGATCCAGTGTACAGATGACTGTAAACTATGTGCAGTCACAGAATCCCCCAATGACACCAGTTTCCTCCGAGAAGGCCTGACAGAGGCTAATAACTGGTGCCAGTGCCATGATCTAAAACTCAATGCCAAGAAATGCACACTGGTATTGTTTGGGAAGACGGGTTCCCCTGGAAACTACCAACTTGATAATACATCCCTAACAGTATACCCAGTGTTCAGGGATTTGGGAACACATGTAGATAGTAACCTGGCCTTTGGCTATCATGTGCCTTTGGTAGTAATGAAATCATTCTATATTGCGCAACTCATAAACAAGGGTCTGGTATCTAGGTCCAATGATGTCATTGTTCTGCTGTACTAGATCCCTATTAGACCAATCATTGAGTACAATACTCACTTTGGTATGTACCAGACCAGGCATATACAACAACTGGAGCATCCACAGAGGTTCCTCACAAAAAGAATTCATGGCTTAAACATGCCCTACTCATACCACCTCAAAGCTCTATCCCTGTATTCAGTTGCATACAGATTGCAAGAAGGCAATCTATGCCTGGCCTAAAAAACATCCTATGAGCCTGCTCTGATGGATGTGCTGTACATCCGCAAAGCAAGTAGTATCAGAAGTAAACAATCTAGTGGCCTAAACTTCATCTGCAACATAAATAGAACATATTGAAAGAACAGGAATGTGTCTCAGAAACTATGACTTCTCTGGAACAGGCTTTCCATCCAAGTGAAACAGAGTTTTTCCCTAACTCAATTCAAGTGTAACTTGGACAAGTGGATGGGGAATAAGAAATTTACCCATGGTCTGCCACCTATATCTCCGGTAGACATAGGTAGCCTATAAATGCTTGATCACCCATGCCCAAGCTTAAATATATTCTTTACAATAACGCAAGGGTATCAAAACTTGCTAGATACATTTGGGAAGCATGGCTAGACTTAAAAATGACACATTGGGCCTAATGATCACCTATGAGCCTATGACCAATGAACTCCCCCCTCCAAAATGTTTCTACTTTTTACATCATCTGTCTGCCCCTGGTGACTTGTTTCTCATCAGAAACCAGTCCTATCTTTCACTGTTTCACCAACCTCATATCATCACTATACCTGGTGATTTCACTTTCCAACTCATGCATGTCTGTTTAAATGTACCTTATTAGGACAGGCCCAATCACTGAACCATGGGCTACTCCACTGCTCACTGGCCTCTCCCCTGTTCTTCCCCTATAACAATTAGTCTCAGTTTCAAATCAAGCAGCCAGTTTACAAAGCACCCATGATTGTGGAGCCCATTCCCATGCAGTTTAATCTTCCTGCAAACCTTCAATGATCCACAGTGTCAGGTCAGATTCCCTTTTGAAGTCCAGATGCAGCATCTCCATACAGTTCCCTTTTGCCCGTGCCTGAGGTACAAAGCTGAATCACTCTGGGATGGAGAGGCGTGGGACATAAATCCAGAGAGTCCTGTGTTAGTCAGATAATTAGCATGTAGAAAACATCAGCAGATATGTAGAATTATCTCCATGGGCTTCCACTGAATGGAAAAGAGAATTCTAGATTTGTCTTTTTTGGACTTAAGTGATCATTCTTTACAATTAACAGCCATGAGATGTTAAGTTCTTAATTGTAAAGATTCCATATATTTTAGTTAAAGTCAGAGTCAAACAGCTAAGATCTGAAAATAACTAGAAAGGTAATCTGACATATTGGTCTCCGTGGTATTGAGTATGAAGGAGGTATGATTAATTTTCTGAGCTTGTCTCCTACTGGTGAATAATTCAACAAAATTAAAATCATTGGCACATGTTATGTTGCTAACAACAAAAGAATACAAATAGCTGACCAACTACAGAGAAACAGGACATCCAGTAATGCTTCTGGTATTCTAGGATCAATCAGTGTTCCCAGAGTCAGCTAGCTAGGAGGGAAATGAATGGAACCATGGCTGTAGGCCTACACTCCCACAATATGTGTGTGTGTGGGGGGGGGGGTTTGATACACCCATTCTTAGTCCATAACAGCAAACAGCTTTCTTCTGAGCTGAAAACTTTGAAAGGCATAGAAAGTGTATTTTTATGTTTCCTTGTTTTGCACACACACACACACACACACACACACACACACACACACACACACACACACACACACACACACATATATGGAGTTTTACCACCTTGTAGCACGTACCTAGCTATCATTACTCATGAGTCTTCATAACTTAAAAGGTAGGAGATGTAATTTCCCCCCGCAATAAAAGAAAATGTACAGCCTAATAAAACAAGCACTCCTACATGGGGGAGTGCAAATAGATGGAATTTTATCCCTGGGGGAAGATTAATGGCTGCAGTCACAGGTTGCCTGACCCCTATCATAACAAGCCGCCTCTGTCCTTGTGCTCCTGTATCCCTGAGATTCCTGTTGGGTACTTGTGTAAAGGAAAATATATATGCTCTGTGATGCCCGTGCCCTGGCCCAGCAATCAAGGAGCCTCAATCCTCACCATTAACACCAAAGAGGGCATCTCATATGAGAGGAAAGGATAACAAATACACACAGTAAAGTACAATTTCCCTTAAGTGCACACAGAGATCACAGTCAGTCGGGGGCTGGTTGATCCCCTGCTCTCCAGGTCCCAAATAAGACTCTCCACTGGCAAAGCTATACGGTCCAGATCTCAGCCTAGCTGGCAAGCTAACCTCCAGTACCCTCTCTGTCCAACCAGTGCTTCGTGTCCCTGCCCAAGTAGCTGACACACACACACACTTTGAGATAAGTATTTATACAACTTCACAGACACTCCTGGGAAAGGCTGGCACAGATTCTCCAGCTGTGCCCCTTTACCCAATTATATGCTAATAATTACTGACACCACCAGCTAACAATTATCAGCTACCCAGAGGCCCTTAAAAGGGTGTCCAATTATTACTGATGCAATATTATTATCCAGACTTATATGTACCAATTCCATGAGTGCACCAACTTGAAGAAGGAAGAAATTCCCCCAAAAAAGGCATCACTGCCAGCACAACTCCCCGACAGTAATTTTCTGTGGAGGAGCTCCAGTCCTCAGCAGGTTGAATTTCAGGCAAATGATGCTCGATAATTCAGTCTTCATCCACATGTAGGCTACCTATTAGGTACTTCTGTTGCTTAGTATGTCATTCATTTATAATGCATGAAAATATAAACCATCTAGCTTTTTAAATAAGCACAAACATAGCTGTAAGTTATTGCACCTTAGGATTTTCTTAAAAGCCTTTTTATTTGGGTTGTACCATATACTTAGCTATGCATGATATATATGCATTTTAAGGAAGACAAAAATCATGGTAATGCTGGCATATGTGTCTGTTTTCGTCTGACTAAAAATACATTAAAAGCAAATGTCGGTCTTACAGCATAAGTAGACACAGTATGGCAAGAATGACAGGCCACGTTTTTGTAATATTATTCACAGATACAGCAGTTATTTGTATTATATTACAGCTGTCAGAATGTGAACTAATTTAAAAGATTTATGTGTTTTATGAGCCTGCAAGAACAAATGATGTGAAATATTAAAATACATTTACGAGAGTACAATGAATCCTAGAAATGCAGACATGAAACTTCAGCACTGTTTCATAGTTTATTCAGTGCTTTTACCACAGACATTTGTTCATTTAAATTGTCACTTTAAAACTCTTAGCTTAAATGGTCCTTATAACTAAATTGTTTTATTTTACATTTGGGGAAATCACCTTTTCCTAAGATATTCACTTTTGCTCTGACCATTGTGAAGCAGACGTAAAAAAGAATTAAGTTACACATCCAGTACAAAAAGATATTACAGTGCAAGATGTAATGAGTCTGCTCTGTAGTTTTGTGAAAGCAGGCCCCTTACAGTTATTATTTCCAGTGTTATTACCCAGATTGTACACCTGCAGCCTTTCTAGCTCTACTTGGAGCTTGTTTTATATATGCTGACAGGTTAATTGGCAGAATAAATATAGATGAAGGAATAGCAGGGAAAATAAACTGCTCTCATGCTCTCAACTGCTGGTCTATAAGCATAATTAATTTATCAGGACAGAGTTATCTACACTGACACTGACAGATTATTTAGCTGTAGTTCGGCCATGTAGTCTGACTTCAGATAAGTCACATGGAAACCCAAAGCAAATTAAGACATAGCTTGAAATATACATGACAAGAACAAAATAGTTTTCCTTACAGTGTTCAACACAAAACTGGTGCACAGAAACATTTAAATGTACTCTTGCAAAATATTAAATATGTGAAGTGAATGCTCAACAGCCATCAGCCAGCTGTCCTTATCATCACTAGTGAAATACCAAGATGTTTATCCTTACACACAATATTGTTCCAAGCTATTTTTGATCTTATCCTCAGCCTGGCATAACTTCGTATTTGTCACACACTTTCTACCTGTTTCAGTTTTGTTCATCTATGGAACTATAATGTTGCTCAACCATAGTCTGATGAGAAAAATACACAAATTGCATTTTATTTTCCTTTTTTATTTAACACATCATACAGTACACAGCTAGCAGACTGCTAATTCAATGTGGTTTACACTGTACTTTGAGAAACAGTCACTGAGTTACATGGCCTTACAGTGTGAGAAAGAAAAGGAGCATAAGAGCAACAATTATTATTAAGAACTAGGGTCATTTATCATCGCAGCTGAGCTATCCAGCGCTCCTTGACTGTACACTGCACAAGATTCTACTTGAATCAGCTTCAGCAAAAAACGGGGATAAGAATGACAACATAGCATTACCAGGTCCCTCCTCTGAAGTCTGTCTCTATTATTATAATCTAATGAATTCTGTAGTACAGCAGGTGCCAAATCATATCTGTTGTTTTGCAATCAGCCCTGAGTAGAAGATATATTACTATGGCAAATGACTCTAATATGAATGTAATGAGCAGTAATGAGGAACTGTTTTGTCATTATTGAGGCAACCACTGAGATGCTAATAAACTCTTATTTCTACTCTTCAGAGCAAGCACTGGCCAGGATTTATAACTGCCCCTAATGTGTCTGATGCCGAAGGCAAAACAAAAATGCAAATCCCTAACCTGAACATAATTTAGTCATTTGCTATCTCAAGCCTTCTTTTTCCATTTTATTAACATCAATCTCATTTTTTAACTCTTGTGGAAATCTTTAAATGCCACAAATGGAACAAAGATCAGGAAAACTGAAAACTAGAAATATTGTTGTATAACAGCTAAATACAGACTGGAGACGTGGGAGCTTATGCAGTACTTATTTTTCACTTGGTCTGTAGCCATGCCAGGGGTCAGGAATGAGACCTTGCACTTTAGCTCTCATAGCTGTGTGATGACACATATCTTCACTTGTAAACATGTTGCTGCATTTCAGCAGAGTAGGCTGCTGTAAATAAATTCTGAATCAGTCACTGTTTTGACTACAAAAAGCTTTCTGGTCATACTGCAAAACTTCATACGGCAGCCAAATGTTTTGAGTTGTGTGTGTGTGTGTGTGTGTGTGTGTGTGTGTGTGTGTGTATAATAGAGAGAGAAATACAAGTTTTGAGAAAAGAATATCATTAATATTCTATACACAGATCAAACCTAAGGAAGTGCTGGTCTAATATGAATTTATGAACCACTGTAAAGAAGACTGAAATTCTTAAAACTGCTTTTTGATGACAATTTTAAAGAGCACCCCCACCTAAGCAATGAATTTAAAACATAATGTAATTTCTAGGATCATAGGAGCTTACTAGGCTAACAGCCCTAGAGCCTTTTTAAGCCTAGCCATTTATAGCCCAATTTCCCCATTTATCCATACCGAGAAACTAGAAGGGCTTTGGTATATGCCTGTGCCTTAGGACATCTACAAGCTGCCCCTGTCCATAAGTGAAACATGTGACAAGTTATGGCTGAATTCGCAATTTCCAATCCATTGGTCCAAATTTCATTTAAATAGGCTTAGGGAAGAGTTCTATTTTACTTGAACGGGGAGAGAAGGGGTAATCTCTGCAACACATACCTGATCCTTCAACATGTTTTGTTTATGTCACAGATGAGGTTTGAATCCTTAGATCAAGTAACTGTTATTTCATTTCTGCTAGTATTTTAATTTCTCGTTTGCTTCATTTTATTTACCCTCTACCCTATCTAACTCTCACTCTCTTCTTATTATCCTGTTAACTCCTACCTTATCCGATTCCTCTTACCCCAGCTCATCCCTTATTCTTCTCCACTATTCTCTTTATCTAACCTCCCTACTAACATTATCTTCCCTTCCACCTATTATTTACCTAACCCTCCTCCTCTATTCCTATTCCCCTACCTTAGTCTCCTTCAAAACATACTTACTTCTCATTAATCTCCAATACTAACAGCAGCCTTCCTTTTTCCTAACTACCTTTTTACTTACAGGACACTTTCCTTGCACACTATCGTAATTATGTTTCTTACTCTAGTTATACATGTCTTTACATATTATGACAAAGCTGCAATTATATTAATCATTGTATCTCTGTTTAAACTAAAAATCTCAATATAATAGATGTGTGTCATAATGTTTTATATTTGTAATGTTTGCATACAGTACTATTGTATCTTACTAACTATTGTGATTTACTAACTTGTTTTATTGTGGAGCTTTTCTGCCTGGGGCTCCGCTGAAAGAGGGCTTTTGCCCAGTTGCACTGTCCTGGTTAACAAATGTCAAATAAATAAATAAAATTTACATAAGAAGTCTAAATATTGCTTTGCTGTTTTATTCATACCCATCAATTAGAAATGTACCCATATGTTATGCAATGATCCGGTATGTCTAACAATGGAATTTCACTAAAGATGCAGAAAATTCACCTATTATACAATGACTGGCCGGTAACATCGTAAAACAAGCACGCTGATTGGCCAGCCCAACCAGCATGCCCATTGAGAATATACAACGGAAAAAGGTCCAGTCGCCTGGACTTTTTTCTGTTGATATATTCTTTAATTTTAAAGGTTTAAAAAAAAAATAAAGTGTAGCAACGGAGATCTTCTTTTCTTCATTGCTTACTTTCCTGAGCAATGATGTACTAGCTGTGCATGGGAACGCAAGTTCCAAACGCATGTGCAGTACATCAGCAATGGCAAAGCCATATGTTATGCAATGATCCGGTATGTCTAACAATGGAATTTCACTAAAGATGCGGAAAATTCACCTATTATACAATGACTGGCCGGTAACATCGTAAAACAAGCACGCTGATTGGCCAGCCCAACCAGCATGCCCGTTGAGAATATACAACGGAAAAAGGTCCAGTCGCCTGGACTTTTTTCCGTTGATATATTCTTTAATTTTAAAGGTTTAAAAAAAAAAAAAGTGTAGCAACGGAGATCTTCTTTACTTCATTGCTTACTTTCCCGAGCAATGATGTACTAGCTGTGCATGGGAATGCAAGTTCCAAACGCATGTGCAGTACATCAGCAATGGCAAAGCGGAGCTGTCCAGTGGTGGAAGGACATCACAGCACCATTTTACAAGGACATTATTTAAGAAAAGTAAGTATTTTTTTTCTTAAATAATGTCATTGTATAATAGCAATAACCCACTTCTAGGTGTGGGTAATGCTGGATTTACCCATGGCTGTCTTTGTTTGGTCACGAGGGCTTTGCCCTCGTGACCAAACCACACCAACCGTGGGTAAATCCAGCATTACCCACACCCAGGCATGGGTTATTGCCTAAATAACTCATACACCTAGCATGAGTGGAATTTCACACTTCCAGACACCTGTGGATTTCC
Source organism: Protopterus annectens (assembly GCF_019279795.1). NCBI lineage: Eukaryota > Metazoa > Chordata > Ceratodontiformes > Protopteridae > Protopterus > Protopterus annectens. The sequence continues at coordinate 65,267,467 of NC_056727.1, read as the reverse complement.
TGGCTGGATAGCTTTGGGCTGAGCTTAATTCCTGGGAATGCAGTTTTGCAATCTGCCTGTAAACAAAATGTATATATCTTGAAACTATAAGAGTTGTAAAAAAAAAGTTAAAATAAAACAGTTCTTCAACACATACTCCTCTTCACAATCTTGATAACAGTAGGTCAGCCAGACATAATTGGTGATTTCGTATTGAACAACTAAATAAATAATGCATACATTGTATTACAATAATTATACAAACAACTACTAATATCTCTGTAATCATCATATCCAAACAAAAAGGCAAAAAGGACACACAGACAAACCATTCAGTAAAAGCTACTAGAAAAACCCAGCCAAGTTAGAGTTTTGCTGTGTGATACCTTAAAAGTCCTGTAATGGAGGCCTATGGGATAAGTCCAAATTACCCATTAGAGACATACAGTGTCTCAGTTACATGGCTTCTGAATGCCCATGTCTTTTTATATTTTATTTATTGAGTTTTTATGGGTACATTTTAGAAGCTGTGTACCTGAAAGCTGTATGCCCTTTAAGGCGTCATTTGCATATATCCCATGGGCCTCCATTACAGGAGGTTTAAGGTATCACACAGTGAAAATTCTGGAGTGCTGGGTTTTTCTTGCAGTTTTTCTCTAAGCATAGTAGATAGACCCCAGCTATCAGTGTTATTTCTTATTCGTGCACATGATCTTCAATTTGCTGCAAAGCAATTTTGTAGATGTCATTCCATTTTTCAGATATTTGCATAATTATGATTTGTATGCATATTTACATATGATGGGCAAATACATTCAAATATCTGCAAAGCAGTACTGGTTAGACTCCAGCTATCAGTGCAAACTCTTTTCCAGCATTGCGTATACTTTTATTTGATACCACAGGGTACCTTGTAAACATCTTCTGGTTTAAGCTATTTATATAATTAACATGAGGCATGTACCCTTAATATTTCCAGAAATTAACTCCCACCTTTTCTGGTAGTGAGCACCCCATTTGCCTGAGGAGCCACTCCTGTCCTCTGTGATGAATGGGCATGAAAATACTGTTTCACAATGTGTCCAGGTGGGCAATACCTAAGACAGGTAAAGACATACATTTAGATAATTGTAACCTAGAGATTTGTCAAAAGCTTTCAATGTGGTATCATATCAAAAGCTTCTACACAGACTGTCCTCTCTAAAAATTCATGAATTTTCTCTATCCTGGTTTAACAGCTATCCCCCAGACACAGTGCAGGCAGTGAAATGACAAACAACATCTCTCCCTTCCTCCATGTCACTGTTGCAGTTTCCAAGACTAAATTCTAGGTCCCCTACTTTTTAATATATTCATAAATAACCTGCACTTAGCAACTAAACAAGACACTGACAACCAATATGCGGTTGACTCAGTACTCATCTGTTCTGCAAAAAACCTAGATAAATTAAAATAAATCACACAAGAATATTTTTAGAATATTGTCCCTTGGCTTAATGATTGTCAGTTGCTCTTGAAGCCCCCCAAACAGAAAACTGATCATGTTTACCCCTAAACAACTATCTCACTACAAAAATAACATTTGATAACTTTTTCCAATAACACTAAGATAGAACTAAATCATCCACACCAAACGTCTTGGCGTCATTATTGATGACAGCATGAAATCTGACCACCACATAAAACATGTTACCAAGAGAACCCACAAAAAGTAGGGTCCTCTAGGGGGTCAAACCTTACCTCACAAAATCATCAGCATCATCAACCCCCTTTTTCCCCATCTTCTACATAGGGACAGGGTATTGTGTTAACTGTCACCATCTATCTCGATTCAATGTCACAGTCCTGCCTTCTTCAACACTCATGCCTGACTGTCGTAGATCTACTCTCACACAATCCATCCACCTCTTGGCTGGATGTCCTTGTTTCCTCTCACTTTCTTCCTGTCTGTCCCAAATCGTCTTCACCAGATTGTCTTCTGCTTTTCTGCATGTGTCCGAACCACCGTAATCTGTTTTCTTTGAGCTTTTCTGCAATTGGAGTTACTTTGGCTAATGCTCTTATGTCCTCATTTCTTCATCTGTCCCACAGTGTGCAGCCTACCACCCTTCTCAGGCACTTCATTTCCATCACCTCTAGCTTCCTCATCTGCTTTGCCTTTACTGCCCAGGTTTCTGTACCATACAGTAGTAGTAGTCACAGCACTGTTTTGTATACTTTACTTTTCAGCTTCTTTGGCATTCTTCCATCATTCACTGCACCTGAGACTCTATGCCAATTGGCTGCAGCCCCTCTGATTCTAGCTTTGAACTCTTCATACAGACTTCCCTTTTCCTCAACCACCCCTCCCAGAAAGCTGACACTATTAACCTGTTCCACTATCTTCCCATCTATCTCACTGCTCACCTTCTTCTGATTTTTCCAGTTTGCTGCCATTACCACTGTCTTACCTGTACTTAGTTTCATCCCATGTGCCTTCAGTTTTGCATTCCATTCCCCTAGCCTTTGCTGAAGCTCTTGCTCAGAGTCAGCCCCCAGATCGTCTGCATATAGCAGTTTTGTTATTCTGTCCCTTCCAACCCGTTTGCTAATGTAGTACATCACCAATATGAAGAGCAGTGGGATCAGAGCTGTACCCTGGTGCACACCCACTCCCACTGGGAACCCCTCTGTGAGACTGAACACTGTTCATGCTTGAGTCATTGGGTCCTTGTACATAGCCTGCACTAATTCTACCAATGTTTCTGGGACTTTGAAGCACTTCAGTACTGCCCAAATCAGCATCTTGGGACCTTGTCATATGCTTTCTCCAAGTCTAGGAATGCCTAGTTGGATTCTTTCCTCGTGTCTAGCTTCTTCTCAATTATCTGTCTCAGTGCAAACATCGGGTCAGTTGTGCTGCATCCTGATCTGAATCTGAAGCTCACAAAAGATGACATGAAAATATTGCCTCATTCTTCCTTATTCCAACACTCCTATATGCAGCTCCTATACAGATCAACCTGCAATATACTCAACTCTCCGTACTAGGCTGATGCTACAACAAAGTATCCAATTTTTCCACTAACCACTATGGCAGGTCACATCAACGCCATACTATTAAGCAGCTTCAGTGGATAGAACCTGAGCACCACCTAACCTGCTCACCACTACTCACCACACAAACTCATCTAAAAAACAGACAACTGCCCTATCCTAAAACTATTCTCCAACCCTGCAGACTACTGCACTCTGCTAATGGAATATTAATGCCCCTAACAAAATCAAACAACACTGTAAGTAACTCCTTGTACACTTCATACCTCTCTAAAATATGGAAAATATGGAGCACCCTACCCCCTCACTCAGACAAATATAAAACTTAAATTCTTTTAAACTTCAGTTAAGATACATTCAAGAGATAGATGGCAATGCCATTCTACCTTTTCTGTTTGACTAATCTGACCTAATGATTATCTGACACCCATAACTACACATGCCTCTCCTCAACACTTAAATCACTATTGCATCATTCTATTTACTCCTCCCCTATTTTCTACTTTTCCCCTAAAATCCCTGTAAATATTCACTCTTCTAAAAACTTCAATTTCTTCCACTTCTGCCTGTCTCTCTGTCCCTCTCTTCTCAGCATTTTTCTCTCTCTGGTTTATCAATTAACCTTTGCTCTGTGTTTTGCTCAGATTTCCTTGCAATACAGTGTGCATATATTTTTCTCATATCTAATATTTTGTAATATATATAACCTGATTGTTACCTAATACATTCTGTTGTCATAATTATTTGTATTTTTATTGTTTATTTTTAGGAGCTTCCCCAGGCCTCTGCTGAAAAGGGATAAGTTTTCCGGCCCAGACCATCCTGGTAAATAAATGCAATAAATAAATAGTTAAATATGCACATATGCATATTTTTAATTACTAAATATGTATAACTATCTGCAAATTGGTAGTAGGCAGACACTAAGTATCAGTGGCAACTTTTAGAAGCATTATGAAATCTTTCATTTGATACTGTGAAATACCATATATAAATTAGTTTGGCTGAGTTTCCTTAGCATCTTTATTAAATCACAATGAAACAATGGCATAGGTGCATATACATTAATAGAAATGAAATACAAGCCATATTGATGTTTATCATTATTCTGATGGAGTAGAAGTATATGTTTTCTTTTTTAACTAGCATTCACTCAGTGGCCTAATGGATGAGGCAGTGACCTCCAAAGCCAGGGATTGACGGTGTGAGTCCCGTCTGGGGTGATATAATTTGATACAAGTAGAACTTCTGGGGGACTGGGGTTTGGCATAATGTTTAAGGTGTTTACCTCCATACACACAGTACAAGGTTTGATTCTTACCTTCCAAAAGGAAATTGGCTATTCTTAAAAATGGCCTGCAAGGGTAGCCAGCCTAGCATTAACCTATAAACTCCAACATTACATAAATTCCTTAGTTCCTGCTGTCGTTTAAATCTCTCTCCTTCTGAACATTATTCTGCATGTATTGTTCCCACAAATTCCATTTATTTTTATGTAATTTATACCTTTCCTTTTCTAAAGATCCAGCCTCCAGTTCTTTTATTTTCTTTACCATATTCAGTACCTCAGTTGCATTTACAATTGGTTTAGATTCATATTTTATTTTCCTAGTAATTACTTTCTTAGCAGCCAATACCATTAAACTTAGTAAGGCCTTACTACATGTGGGTAATTCAGATCCTATATCCCATCTCAAAATAATCATTTCCTTAATTACAACTATTTGCTCCCTGAACATTTCTGGCAAAGTACTCTGTATGGAAATTTTAAAATCTGCCAGCTTGTTAACACTCTCAAATAACATGCTCCCAGTCACCCCTCTGTTTTCCATCACAACTCTAGCATTTGCTGTCTACCAGAGACAAATTTCTCTGAAGTTTGCTTGACGTGTAAAAATACCTTTGCAAACACTTACAAGAAAAAAATCCTAAGCCTTCTGGACTTTGTTGCATACGTCAAAGCCATACAGATGTCATCCCATTGTTCCCTTATAAACTGCCTTTCTAGTCTCCCTTTCCAATTTTTTCTAACCTCTTCTGATTGATTCTTATAGTTGCCATGCAATAGCTTTGCTCTTCTAATTATCCATTTTGTAAGACCAGATTATGTCCTACACTCAACTAAAAAGTCTGTCAGAGCTGGCTTTGCACTTGGCACCCCACTATTCTTTTCTCTCTGCCTATACTCTGATATATACCTCTGGTGCGGAAGGCTGTCTTTAACTTGCAATCCAAACTTCGCTTGGCCTCATCCCACTCTTTTACTTTTCCATCTCTAGTTATTTCTTCCCAATACTTTGGTCCCTTTGCTACCTTTCTCTAGTAAATTCCAGCCCCTCTTTTAAATCTTGTCCATTTCTCCTCTCAAAGAAATTAATTCAACTCTTTAGTAATTATGGGCCACGACTTCTCATCTGTTTGATAAAAATATGCTTAATCCGCATATAAAACTAAAGGGATTAAAATATTTTGCACTGTATGCACCTTATTAACCATAACCATAATCAAAACCTTCAGTTTCCACAGTTTTTGTGATATCTTTTGTTTAGTCTTTTCCTACCTATCCTTAGCTTCCATAACAGAATCCTTTTTAATCTATACACCTAAATATGTCATCTTATTATGTCCCCATATATATGGGCATTGCTGAACCAGTTCATATGATGGTACATAATTTACTGCTATAGCCTTGTTTTGTCTTCATCAATGTTATATCACAAAAAGACCTACAACTGCCTCAAAATATTCCACAACATCAAATCGTCTTTTCTGGAGTTGTTAGCTACAAAATAATATTGTCTGTAAATAAAGCTAACTTTTCTGGATTATCATACCAGTTATATTTGCGAATTTGTGAGTCCATTATTTTATTTATTATTATTTATTTATTTATTTATTTATTTTGCCAGTGACTCTAAATATAAAGCAAATAATAAAAGGGGAAGAGGACACTCTTGCCTTGTTCTTCTGTTTATGCATAGATTGTCAGAGAGGAACCCTCCTACCTTAATTCTTGCCTCTGACCTTTCAAGTAGCCTCTTAATTGACCTTATTATTCATAGGTTCATAGGTAAGTACTAGGCTACCTGCCCAAGGGCATCTAAAAGCCTAGCCAGAATGTGTTGGCTTTCGCTGCCCCCTTAGATTAGTTCCCTGTGCCTCGGTCCAGCAGAGCCATTAGTTCCCTGTGCCTCTGTCCAGCAGAGCCACTGCAGTGATCCCTGGGGTAAATTTTCTGTTTCCCATCCACTTGTCAAGGTATCTCTTGAAGAGTGTTAGTGAGGAGCTCTGCCTAATGTAGATTGGAATCCAGTTCCAAAGTATTCTGTCAGGGAATGCAAATGCTACCATTGCCATACTCATAAAATCCCAGCAGAGTCTATCAAATGCTTACTCTGCATAAAGACATATCAACAATAGCAGCATTTTCATATTTGCTCCCCCTGGATCATCATAGTTCTTTTAATGCTGTCAAATATTTGCCTCCCTTTAAAAAAAACACATTATCCATATCTATCAATTTTGGTAACACCCTTGACATTCTTTTAGTATAGGCATACTGACTTTATAATCACTGTTTAAAATTGGTATGTTTCTATATGAAGCTAGATCTTTACCCTCTTTCTTCCAAAATGCTGGTACCCAGATCCCTTTTAATAATACCCATTTGTTACCATGTAGGACCATGAGCAACCAAGGAGCAATGTCTGGTTAAGATGATTTGCTCAAGGTCACACAGTAGGCAAATGAGGGCTAACAGAATCAAACCCTGAAAGTCTTAACCTTCCGTACCAACTGCCACACAAAATACTGTTAAAACAAAACTTTCCCAGTCATTATTATGTTCTTCCCTTCCAAAGTCCAACTTCCACAGGAATATTATTTGGTCCTAGATATTTCTCAGTTAATTGATTATATATCACTATTTTAATCTCATCTCTTCCTAACTTAAACTATTAATTGCTGAGCCTCATCTTCCTCTAACCTTAGCATAATTAAGCCTTCCATAAATATTTACATTTGAGCCTTTTCTTGGCTTCCATATTCCTCTGCTGTATTCACATTTTCATAAAAGTTCCAAAATATCTATACCTCTGCAGGATCTCTGGTTCTTTTTCTTGTCTTAGGACCCTTTGTGAATGAGTGGGATACAATGAAAATGGTGACAACCCTTTCGACTTTCCATTGCTTAAGTTGCTGTGCTAAAAGTTTTTCTGCTCTGGGGTTATCAAAAATAGCTGCTTAAGAGCAAACTTTCTGAACACAAGCATATTATCAAAATACTCCCTTATTTTCCCTTTAACACTCTGCAGTTGCTCCTCTTCTTATTCTGTGAGATTTCCCTTATTCTGCAATACTCAAGCCTCTTTTACTTCTGCCCTGATTTTAAACTCCATTTTAAATTGTCAAACTCACTATCTGTCCTTTTGAAGAAAGTTTTATATTCACTAATATCTCTTAAGCTTGTGTTCCTCTCTTTTTTAACAGATAAATAGGAAAGCAACAGTGTTTAGTTTTATTTCATTGCTATGTATCTATCTTGGTGTTTATTGGTGCATAATCTGAAACAGTTAAATACACAAGTTCATGTAAAATACAATTTATATCCAGTCTAAGCCAGTTATTGTACCTTAGGGAATGTTGTTGTTGTTGTTTGTCTTTCGGCTTTTCCTAGTAAGGGGTCGCCACAGCGGAACTCCGGTCCGCTAATGATTGGCAGCAGATTTTTACGAAATGTTGAGGTGCCAGCTCGATGCCCAACCTTCAACGAAGGCATGCCCATTTACGCACGCATGTCTTTCAAACGCTACCCATCCGCGGGGAGGACGAATTCCCATCCACTGGTCCAAGTTACATCTGAAGAGGGTTAAAACAAAATGAAAACTCCAGCAAAGCTATAACTTCCACTGAGTGACCTTCCAAACCTCTTGTATCAGAGGCACATGGGATATAAGCAAATGATCCTTATGAACATCAGGCATTTCAGCTATTTGGTGATTCTGAATACCATGACTTGTTTCATTGCTGTAATGGACAATTTCACACCAACAAAGCCAAACCCCACTAGCTGTGGATATGTATATTTCTACCCCGTCAACACAGCACAAGCAGAGTGTTTGACTAAGCATTAGAAAAACAGGGCTGTTATAACCAGCTGATGTCCATTATCATTAGGGTCACTGCAAAAATATCCCAAACAACAAACTAAAACAATGAGTAAGAAGGTCACTGAAAAACCAAACAGTAAAAACAAAATAAAAACTCCAGCAAAGCTAGAACTTCCACTGAGTGACCTCCCAAACCTCTTGTATCAGAAGTGCATGGGATATATGCAAATGATCCTTATGAACATCAGGTGTTTCAGCTAATTGGCAATTCTGAATGCCCATGACTTGTTTTGTTGTTTTACTGGACAATTTCAGGCCAACAAAGCCAAAACCCATTAGCTGTGGATATGAATATTTCGACCTTATGACCTCATCAACACAGCATAAGCAGAGTGCTTGACTAACCATTAGAAACACAGGGCTGTTATACTCAGCTGATGTCCATGATATTTGACTAGGGTTAGGAATGAGTTTTGCTTTACTTGGATAGGAAGCCTGTTCCAGAGAAGGGGTAATTTTTGAGACACCTACTTGTCCCTCTTCTTCTTTCGGCTTTTCCCGGTTAGGGGTTGCCACAGCAGATCACCTGTCCGCTCATGATTGGCAGTGGAGTTTTACAGTGTTGTGTTGCCAGCCTGGTGCCCAACCTTCCACAGAAGGCACACACATGCACAAACTCACACCTAGGGCCAATTTAGAGTGTCCAATCCACCTACAGCATGTCTTTGGGATGTGGGAGGAAACTGGAGCACCTGGAGGAAACCCACACGACCACAGGGAGGATATGCAGACTCCGCACAGAAGGCACCCCAGCCGAGGATCAAACTGGAGAACCTCTTGCTGTGAGGCGGCAATGCTAACCACTGCACCACTTCGGCCGCCCCACCTACTTGTCCCTCCAACATGTCCTATTTATGTCACAGATAAGGTTTAGGCTCTTAGATCAGATATTTATAAAGTTATTTGTTTGTTGTTAGTTTATGTATTTGTTTGCTTATTTATTTTAGTTAATTTTTTTTACCAGGCAAGGTGGATGGTCCTGGTCTTGAGACCCTTTCCATGACACAGTCAAAGTCTGACAATATTATTAGGTGACACATATAGTACTATAGTAAAATTATTGAGATTATAACAGGAAACACGTGCCAATTTGGCAAATAGTATCAAGTGTGTGTGCATGTTCGTTCAAACACTGTACAACTACAGTCCCGTACAGTGATTAATGGGTTGAACAAGTCAGTTGTTAGTGGAGATGCACTTGGTGACTGCAGTTTCCCTGTGCCAAAACAGCTGAATTTTGAAGGACCAGAATAATAGTCTATAAGCAGAGATTTAAAGGCTAAAAGAGTAGGGCTGATTCTAATGTTAACAGGTAGATTGTGCTAGAGTGCAGGAGCAGTTTTTTAAGACTGCACATTTTATTGTTGTAGGGAAAGAGGTGATAGAATGTATAGGATTCTTAACTTTGAGATCTGAGGGTCAGTGATGAATAATGTTCAGTTTATTGCTTTCAGTAAACAATGATCTCTGTATAAGCATCTAAAAAGTGCCAAAGTTACTAGAGAACTCACTTTTCAGTAATAAAGTTTTGTGAGATATATATTCTATATAAAGATACTAAAGCTATCACAGGTAGGCAATATTCAAATTTTTGAATCCATATCTTTTTGACAATGACTATATAAGATTCTGAGAATGGTATACTAGTAGGTTATAGGTAGTCTCGGGTGCTGCTCTTGCATTGCTAGTAGTTTTTCTGCATATACTGACATGCTAAGGGATAGAGTCAGCCAACACCCTCTAATTATTTATATAAGTGGGGATGCAAAGTAATAGATTTCCTTAATAAGCTGTAATTGAAAGGGGGTTTTGTGTTTTTCTAAAAATTTTAGGATTTATCAAACAGTAGGTTCTGGGTTTATGGAACTGACTGTGAGGATTTTCCATTAGGCCATTACCAGTTCTTGTTAAAAGTCATCATTTAGTAGTGCTAGAACATAGGAAGGGTATTTAATTAAATCCTTTGTATAATGTGTGGCACTTGAGTGTTTTATGCCACTTTTACATTTTTTAATGCATAAAGAAACAAGGGTAGGGTCAAAATTGATCTTTGTGGTGTTCTAAAAGATGAATTTTTATTAAAAAATGCATCTCCTATAATTCTCCCAGCTATACGTAAGAAGCAGTTTTTAAACATTTTTAGAAATTCTTCTGCTACTGGGAGACTGAAGTATTTGTTAGATAATGATGGTTTAGATAACAAAAGCCTTTGTACAATTGGTAGAGTTCTTATTAATACTTTATTATCCATACTGAAGAAAAATATTATCTATAGCAATGAGACCAGTTCTGGATACAAAAAGTATGGAGGAAGCCACACTAGGAGAGGTATAGGAGCAGTGGCAAATTATTCCAGACAAAAAAAGAGTTACATCCTAGAAGATTTCCTGGCAGTTATGTGGGGAAGGAAGGAAGACTATATAAAGTTCCCATCAACAACATTTAAGTGGCAGAATGCTAAGGAATGATTCTATGAAATCAGCAGTCTCTTGCATGTCTTTAGCTCAATGCAGTGTGGCCACAGTCTAAACAAAATCCCTTTGAATGCAAAAACAGAAGGGATGTCCCTTTCAGCTGTGAAGCAGTCTGCTCAGCAAAGGGTCTTATCCTAAACATGATTGTTGCATACCCTTGGCAGTGTGTATGATGCCTCAACCTGGAGATATAGTTCCCTAAAATAAATGTAATGGATGGGTAATACCATTTCATCTACTAGGTATGTATAGTTCAAGCTCATGTTTATTATAGTGCTTAAATTCCTAAGCACTTAAAAACAAACTCAAACAATGAACAACAGACAATGCACTACAATATTTAAAAAGACTGAAATTGAATTAACTTTACAGGAAAATTTCACTTAAGAGACTGGTTACACAAAAACAGTAAAAGCAACAAGTAAAAACTGACAAGCAGTCCAATATGCCTGTCCCTGCCTAACTTCCAAGATTTAAACCATTTACAGTAAGCCTGTTGTGCACTGAATAATATCCAGGAACAAAACTACTATAAATGTATTAAAACCCTTAAAGATTACAAGTTTACTATGACTGTAGGGAAGTTCTTAAACATTGCAGAAATTACATAAATAGAGCAGAATTCAAATGGTGCACACACAGCCATCTGTAGGCTGCTGAGAGGCGACTTGTGCCTGGCCTAAACAGCAGACTTGGACCCTGCCCTAATGAAAATGCTGCACATCTGCAAGTCAAATTGGACAAGATTCACTCCCTCTAGGGATCTTAACCTAGCCTGCGACATTAATAGAAAATGCTGGATAGACAGAGATGTTTCCCAGAGATTGCCACTCCTCTGGAACAAACTCCCAGTTCTCATAAAACAGAGCTCCTCAATGACACTATTTAACTGTGATTTAGACAACTGGATGGGAGACTGTAAATTTACTCTCTTTAATTTCTCCAAATCATTTGGGTTTCTAATACCATGACAGGAATGGACCCCATTCATAGGTTCATAGGTAGGTACTAGGCTATCTGCCCGAAGGCATTTAGAAGCCTAGCCAGAATGTGTTGGCTTTCGCCACCCCCTTAGATTAGTTCCCTGTGCCTCTGTACAGCAGAGCCATTGAAGTGATCCCTGGGTAAACTTTCTGTTTCCCATCCACTCGTCAAGGTTTCTCTTGAAGAGGGTTAGCGAGGAGCTCTGCCTAATATAGACTGGAATCTTGTTCCAGAGCATGGGAAGTCCCTGGGACAGGAATCTATCCCTCCAGCACCTCCTATTTATTGTTGTGGTAAGGTTTAGATCCCTGGAGCTTGTGGCTCAAGGGGATATGGTTTTCTTTAGGTGAAGCATGTCCATCAATTCTGGGTTGGACATGGCCTTGTATGTCAGGCAGTGATCACCTCTGAGTAGGCGGTATGCAACCGAGGACAGCTGGAGTTTCTTCAGTCGAGCTGCATAGGGCATCTGCTTAAGGCCAGTGATCCTCTTGGTGAGGTACTTGTGGTCTTTCCAGTTGTTGCAGGTGTCTTGTAAGGTACATCCCAAATGGGGCATTGTACTCTATGATGGGTCTGATGAGGGATGCGTAGAGGGGCCCAATGACCTCTTTCAATCTGGATGCAAACCCTTTTGTGATTAGGTGGGCCACAGAGAAGGATTTTCTAACCTCTTTGGCAATGTGATTATCAAAGGAGAGGTTACTATCTACTTGGGTCCCTAGATCCCTTATTACGTCTTCTGTATTTAGGGGGCTACCACCTATATGGTAGTTTTTGGGTACTTTGTGTTTTCCAAAGGGGAAGACTATGCACTCTTTGGCATTTAGCTTGAGGCCATGGTTTTGACACCTGGTATCTGTCTCAGTGAGACCCTTTTGGAGGATGTCTGTGTCAGCCGGAGTGTCAATTATAGCCCTTAGTTTGCAGTCATCTGCAAACTTGGTCAGCCATAATCCTCCTGTGCTTGCCTGTACCTCTCAGAAGTATATGCCGAACAGGAGGGGGTCCTAGGATTGACCCCTGGGGAATGCCACTTGTAACCGGTTTAGAATCAGACCTAGCTCCTGCAACTCTTACCATGTGGGTTCTGTCTGTGAGCCAGTTGGCAACCCATCTCGTGACATAGGGGTTCATGTTCAGGCTGGTGAGCTTGTCTATAATACCTCAGTGGGGAATGGTGTTGAAGGCTTTTGCGAGGTCTAGGTAGGCTGTGTGGACCACCTTTCTCTCATCTATAGCCTTGGTAACTGTATCAAAGAAGTCAACCAGGTTTAGGAGGCATGATCTGCCCTTAACAAAGCCGAACTGGGTAGGGTCCAGTGTTTGGAGGTTTCCAATTTCTCTGTTAATGAGATCCATGATGATGCGCTCCATAGCTTTGCAGACCAAGCTAGTCAGGCTTACAGGGTGATAGTTCCCGGGGTCCGTTGTGGCTCCACCTTTGTGGAGTGCAATAACTGTTGCTGTGCACCACTCTGTGGGCACATAGCCTGTGGAGAGGCTGAGTTTAAGCAGTGTGTTTAGGTGAGGGGTTAGTTCATCTTTGAGCTCATGTAGGACGCAGCTTGGGACACCATCTGGTCCCATTGATGCTGTGTGTTTGGCTTTGGAGAGGGCTGTTTTAATCTGTCTGTGATTTCAAGGGCACTACATTCTTCTGGTATAGTTATGGGCCCTTTTGGGGTTGAGGGGGGGGGTGAAGTTTGCACTGAACCTGTCTGCCAGGATGTTGCCTATATCAGTCATTTCAGTGTATTTTGTGCCATTCTGCACTAACTCCGAGCAGATCTGAGAATTGCCACTTAGATTCTTGACATAGCTAAAGAATGCCCTGTGGTTATCTTTGGAGTCCATGGCAATTTTTCTTTCGAAGATAACCTTGGATGATTTTATGAGGGAACTTAGTTTCTTGCTGATACTGATCAGGGATGTCTTCCCTTCTTGGGATTTTACTCTTTTCTCTAGTAGTTTCCTCCTTCTGTTGTGTAGCTTGTTTATGGCAGTGGTCCACCAGACTGGTTTCCTTTTCTTGGAGGAGTGAATCTTGTTTTTGTTTGGGATAGCATGATCCATGCATTCTTGTAGGTGCCCGTAGAGTGAATTACTAAAGGATTGTGCAGCTTGGATAGCGTTATCCTTTAGCATAGGCGCTTTGAAACTTCCCACCTCGGTCTTAAGTAATGTGAAGTTTGCTTTTGAAAAGGTTTTCATGGTGGTTTCTTTGACCGGGGGTGGTGGCGGAATGTGGATATCCAGAGTGATTAGTTTATGGTCAGATCTAACCAGTGAAGGGTTGACCTCCGGTGTGGAACACCGGTTGCCCATGTTGGTGATGACCAGGTCCAATATGTTGTCACCTCTGGTGGGGGTGTTGACCCATTGATCCAGGGCATTTGAGTTTATAAATTCAAGGAAATGTTGAGCAAGGGAGTTTGTACTTGAGTAGTTCTCCCAGTTAATGACTGGGTAATTGAAATCACCCAATATCAGGGTGTTTGGTATGACCTTTATGTTTCCCAGTGTTTCCAGGAATGCGGAGTGGGTGTCCTAGGACATGGTGGGTGATCTGCAGCAAGCTATAATTTGAATAGCAGTTTTACCCGTTGTTAGTTGCAAGTGGATGATATCTGAAACATTGTGCTGTGCCACTAACCTGGAGGTGTGGGTATCCTTGATGAATATTTTATTTATTTTATTTATTTATTTTACATTTGTTGAATAGTTACATACTTATAAATTCCACATTGACATTAGTTTACATACTTATAAACAGAGAAAATGTTCCCACATTGACATTAGTTTACATACTTATAAACAGAGAAAATGTTACAAGTTTTGATAGTTAATACATAGGTATTAAGAGACAAGAGATCAGAGAACGATAAATATATAGGACTATTATGTAGGTACAGTAGGAATATGTAATTGAAGAACTCACTGCATATAAGGTTTTTGTTAGCCATGGAGCAGCATATAGATACTCCCCCGCCTTTCGTATTTCGGTCCGGGTTTTGTGGCTGAAATGTATGGTATGAATTGTAGCCTGGTAGGGCTGAGGTGCTTTCTAGAGCCTTAAACCAGGTTTCTGTTACTGTACATATATCGATTTTCTCCATACTGAGGAGTGCCTCGAGTGCATACATTTTGAGGTTTAGACTTCTGGCATTGAGTAGCATTACCCTCAGTTTTTTGTTACTTGTGCTATTTACGGCGGTGGGTTTGTCTTTTGAGCCTTGCCTAAAAAGGCATTATGGGGGTGGCAAGAGCCTTGGCTAGTATTTAAAAGCCTATGGGTGACAGGTGCAAGCAGTCTCTAGCGAAGCAGCGTGGCTTGTCGAGCATGTCATCCCAGGCTGACAGACATTGGATCCTCTTTGAATGACACCAGAAGCTTAGCCAATTTTTGAAATTGATATTTTTTTTCTCTATACCGTGGTATCATTCTTGGTGAGGGCAGGATGCTACTCTAGGTCAGGGTCATACCGGCCTGGGCTACATGATCAGAGAGCTCCTCCATGTCTCTTTTCATGTAGTTCAGGGAGGTACAGCTCAGGTCATTTACACCAACATGGACAATGACAGAGTCATATTTGTACTTGTTCTGGAGTGACCTGAGTGCTTGTGTTATGTGGTGGATCCTGGAACCCGACAGGCAGCTAACAATAACCTTCTCATTGTTCAGCCTAGTGAGTGGGACATCAGTGTGCCTGACTATAGAGTCACCTATTACTAGTGTGTTGGGTATGTTATTTTGCCTTAAGGGCTGTGATTGTGTGGCACACTGGTTTTGTGAAGTATGTGTTTCATGGTTTGTGTTGGGGGTGGAAGTTGCTTGGATGTCTGCTTTGGAGGTCTCTGTTGCTTTTGCAGATTTTTATTTAGAGCCTCCGAGTATGTTTTCATGTATTTATGTGTATTTTTTTGCTGGTTTCATAGGTCTATGTGAGACTGGTGGTGTGATGCAAGTAATTCCCTTCCCCTCTTGACTGCCTGGTCCAGTCTTGGGTTGAGAGAACTTAGCCTCCAGTTTGGCTGTATAATTGCATCTCTTGCATCTATTAGTGTTTGGTGGAAGGAGGAGAGGGTTTTCTGTGTACATGAGGCAATTGTAACATTGCCTCAAAATGCCCACATTCACCAGTTGGACTGGAGAGTACACCTGAAACTGCCCTTTGGGCATGCCTGGATAGGTACAGTGAACTGTTTTACTGATTGGCAGGTAAGGTCGAATAGAGAGCCTTGTCCTTCTCTACAGTATAAGGGGGTCTAGTGCTAAGGTTTATTAGTGCTTGCTATGAGTTTTGAGCAAGTGCCGGGATGAGAAGTGAATGGTTTGAGTGCTTAAGTTGAAAGTTTGTCTAGTTCCAAGGAAAAAAATTGAAGAGTAGACTTTGTGGAGCCGGAAATAGTTATACCCTAGTTAACTGGCACTGCCCGGCATGCAAAACCGTGCAAATGCGGGTTTTATAGCAGGGAAATGAAAGAGATAGAAATTAGCCCAAAATGGCCAATAAACTACTAATTTCTGGTCTGAAGCCATTCCTCCAGGGACAGATAGGCTGCTCAAAGCTCCCTCTCTCACAGTGAACAGAGAAACTTCCTTCTATCCAAGTAAGGTATGAGCAAACACAGAAACTTGTAACACAGCCCTGATTTCGGCACTAACCTGAAAACTGGACTATACTAGCTTAGAAAGGTGGGAAAACAAGTATTTTTTTTTTGTTTTTTTTTTCAGAAAATAAAGCAGATACAATCAAAAACTACTTTAAATGCCAAAAATTTTGCCAAAGCTCAATTTAGCCAAAGCCCAATTTAGATGTCTGGAAACATCTGGGGGGTGCACTTCAGTATGCACAACAGAAGGAAGCCTGGATGGATGGTTCCTGCATGTGCCATGTTACAAAATATGAAAACACTTAGATGCGGTTGGCCTGACAGTCCATAGTATACTTATTTACCTCAAGAATCTAAAGCACCTGAACTAGAACAATCACAGGCACCACTAGCAGGTCAGAAGAACATAGGTGCGGTACTAGCATACCATGGGTGATAAAGGCTGCTGCAGTATGACCGAGCAGTGGCAACCCAGCATAGTCTTGCTCACAGCTATGAACCATGATATGCCACATGTACAGGTGTGCACAGAGTAATTTAGGATGACCAGGCATGTTTCAGTGGCCATACTGTCAAACAGCAGGCATACCCAAGTGTGACTTATTGTGAGTTCCACTATACATCCAGAGATAGGATGCTCAAATGTTTATGTACAGATGGGACAGCAAGCATACATATCCAGGCATTTATAAACACATGTGGTAATATCAGAGGAAACCACGCACAAAGCAATATATATATATATATATATATATATATATATATATATATATATGGTTCTACCTCACTTCAACGACACGCCGGAACATTGACATGGAAATCGCGAGCCCCAGAAGATCGACAGCGCAGAAGACCGACGCGACGGGACCTAGAAGATCGACAAGCAGAAGACCGACCCGACGGATGAAAGCACCGACGCCGAGGATGCCGAAATGGGAAAAGGCTGTGTAAGTATGCGGTAGTGATGGACGTTAGGGTGCGAGTAAGGTAAGTGTGGATAGGGGTGGGTTAAGTGAGTTAGGGTTAGGGAGCGGGTCAGGTAAGTGTGCGGTAGTGATTGTGTTTGGGTTAGGGGTGGGATAAGTGAGTTAGGGTTAGGGAGCGGGTCAGGTAAGTGTGCGGTAGTGATTGTGTTTGGGTTAGGGGCGGGATAAGTGAGTTAGGGTTAGGGAGCGGGTCAGGTAAGTGTGCGGTAGTGACAGACCTTAGGGTTAGGGTTTGGGTTAGGGTTGTAGGTAGTTGTGTATGTGAGGTTTAGTGTGGGTTTGCAGGGATTTTGGTGTGCTTGTGTTGTGTATGTGGTTTTTGGACGGGAAATGTGTTTTGTTTGTTGATTGTGGTGTGTGAAGTGTATGAGGTTTCGTGTTTGTGTACCGTCGGTTATTTCGTTGTTGGGCATGTGGAATTTCGTGTTTTTGTACTGTCGGTTATGTGGTTTCGGTGATTGCGTTGTCAGTGTTTTGGTGTTTCGTTTATGTGAGGTAGAACCATATATATATATCTAGGCAGGATTAAATGTAGCTGTACAAACACAGTGAACAGATTTAGCTAGCCAAAAAAGAAAGGCAGGGTATGTGGACAACAAGGGCAGATAACATGCTGTGAGTAAATGCTGCTGAAGTGCTGCCTCTCAGACATTATAGGCATGCAAAAATTAAATGCCAAACATACTTACAAGAGTGACATGTGCAGGCAATAGCAAAAACCTGGGCAAGTATACAGTTATGTACAGGTGAAATACACATGGAAACTATTGTGAAAATGCGCATAATACATGACTGTAGTGGCATCACCAAGATAACACATACATGCAGTCAGCTGGGGCAATGCTACAACATAAGCAGAAGCATATAGATGGTCAATGAATGCCAAAAGCATAAAGGCAGAACACACCATGTTGTATAATAATGGTATGGTAGACATAGCCTAGAAATGTTAACACCTGTCTAGCAATATGTATATCCACATTATAGTAATGCAAAGACTATGTGTTTAGATTTCCAGAATCATTTCCTACTACTGACTATGATGACACACAGGAATGGCATAGAACATAAGCTGATCTATGTCTACATGTAACAATATACAGGAATAACAAAGGTTTCAACATGGAAATGTAGGGCATGTTAGTGTTTACTGGGATAAGTAGGAGTGATACGTTGCCTTTATTGACATATACCAATATACAAGAAGTTTGAAAATAAACAGGTGTACAGTGCCCATGTCTACGCTGGGTCTACCAGCTTTATCTCCTACACCCGGACTTACTCCAATACTGCTGGGGATGTTCATGAATCCTGGGTCTTTGTCATCTCTGCTTCCACCCTGGAGGGATTTTATTTTATTTATATGCCCTACCTACTTCCCTGGCACACCTCACACATTCATTGACTATATTCAAGGGTAGCTCCCTTCATTGAAAAACCTTGCCTCCCCTAAGGGGGTATCATCAACAAATGCCTTCTCACCTGGGTCAGTCAGAGCCATCCCTCCCTGCCGCTCAGTCACATAAGCTGCTAATGAAACCCAGGTAGACATTGGCCATAGGTAGGGCTTTATTCCTCTATGCCAGCAGAGTAGCCACATTGAGTAAACACTTGAGAAAAATTACAATTATGTCAATTTTGCAATAGTACATGGTGATACACAGAGTCAAGGACCTGTTTAAGTCTAAAAAATAGAACTTGCCAGTTTCTGTTACCCATGTTCTTGCATATTTCATCAGTGAGTGAGTATAATGCTTGAACAGTCCTGCAGTTAAGCCTGAAAACATGTTACTTGTCAGTGAGGAGGTAACAGATCTGTATATAGGTTCATAGGTAGGTACTACGCTATCGGCCCTAGGGCCCATGCAAGCCTAGCCAAAAAATGTACCCTGGCTTTCGCCACCCAAGGAATTTATTTTGCTATGCCCCTGTCGAGCAGAGCCACAGAAGTGATCCCCGGGGTGAATTTCCCATTTCCTATCCAATCATCAAGATTTTTCTTGAAGAGTGCTAATGAGGAGCTCTGTTTGACATAGATAGGTAGTCTGTTCCAGAGTATGGGAAGTCTCTGGGACAGGAATCTATCCCTCCAGCATGTTCTGTTTATTGTGGTAACAAGGTTTAGGTCCCTAGAGCATGTAGCTTGGAGGGATTGGGATTTCTTTAAGTGGAGCATGTACAACAGCTCTGGGTTTGACATAGCTTTGTATGTTAGGCAGAGATTGCCCCTGAGTAGGCGATGGAGTAAAGCTGTAGTTTTTTGAGACGGTCTGCATAGGGCATCTGTTTGAGGCCAGTAATCCTCTTTGTGAGGTATTTCTGTGGTCTTTCCAGTTGTTGTAGATGTCTTGTGAGGTACATACCAAAACGGGCATTGTACTCTATAATGGGTCTAATGAGGAGGGGAACAATGACCTCTTTTTTTCTGGATGAGAATCCTTTTGTGATAAGATGAGCCACGTAGATGGATTTCCTGACCACTGTGGCGATGTGATCATCAAAGGAGAGACTACTGTCCACCTGTGTCCCAAGGTCTCATCACATTTTCTGCATTAAGTAGACTACCAGCTATGTGGTAGTTCATGGGTACAGAGTTTTTACCAAAGGGGATGACAATACACTTTTTGGCATTGAGCTTCAGGCCATGGCTTTGACACCAGGTATCTGTCTCAGTGAGGCCCTTTTGTAGTTTGTCCACATCGTTAGGAGTTTTGATTATGGCTCCTAGTTTGCAGTCATCTGCAAACTTTGTTAACAAAGACCTTCTGTGTTAGCCTGCACTTCAGAGAAGTAGATACCAAACAGGAGAGGACCCAGGACTGAACCCTGTGGTACTCCACTTCTCACTGGTCTGAAGTCGGATTTGGAATCTGCTACTTTCACAGTGTGGGTTCTGTCCGTGAGCCAGTTGGCAACCCATCTTGTGACATAGGGATTTATACCTAGTTTACTGAGCTTATCTATAATTCCAGAGTGGGGGATAGTGTCGAAAGCCTTGGCGAGATCTAGATAAGCTGTGTGAACCATTTTACCCTCATCTATGGCTTTGGTGACTGCTTCAAAGAAGTCAGTCAGGTTTAGGAGATATGATCTGCCCTTTACAAATCCAAACTGGGTAGGGTCCAGAGTTTGGAGATTACCAATGTCTTTGTTTATGAGTTCCACGATGATACGTTCCATGGCCTTGCAGATCAGGCTTGTCAGGCTAATGGGGCGGTAGTTCCCGGGGTCCGTCGTGGCTCCCCCTTTGTGGAGTGGGATAACCGTCGTGGTGCGCCATGCAGTGGGTACAAAGCCTGAGGTGAGGCAATGATTGAACATGGTACTTAGGTAGGGTGCCAGTTCATTCTGCAGTTCGTGTAGAATGCAGCCTGGGATATTGTCAGGTCCCATGGATGCTGTGTTCTTGGCTTTGGAGAGTGTGTTTTTTACCTGTGCAGCCATGATTATAGGAACTTTGCATTCTTCCGGTATAGAGATGGGCCCTCTAGGAGGTGAGAGGGGGGTAAAGTTAGCACTGAACCTATCTGCTAGGATGTTGGCAATATCAGTTGGTTCTGTATATTTAGTGCCATTGTGCTGTAACTCAGAGCAGATCTGATTGTTCCCATTTAGATTCTTGACATAGCTATAGAATGCTTTGTGGTTGTCTTTAGAGTCAGTGGCAATTTTGTTTTCGTAACTAGCTTTGGAGGATTTTATGAGGGATCTCAGCTTCTTACTGAGGTCGACCAGGGAGTTCCTCCAGTCATGGGATTTTACTCTTTTTTGCAACAGTTTCTTTCTTCTGTTGTAGAGTTTGTTTATGGCAGAGGACCACCAGATTGGCTTCCTTTTTTTGGAGGATAAAATCTTGGTTCTATTAGAGATAGCATGATCCATGCACTCATGTAAGTGCTTATAAAGTGCATTTGTGTAGGATTCGGCAGTCAAACCTCTATTGTCCGTCTGCATGGGTGTCATGAAGTTTGCCACTTCTGTCTTAAGAAATGTGAAGTTGGCTTTGGAGAAGTTTTTTACGATGGTTTCCCTAAATGGGGCTGGGGGTGGGATGTGGATGTCTAGGCTGATTAGCTTGTGGTCAGATCTGACCAACGAGGAATTGACCTCTGGTGTGGATGTTGGTAATGACCAGGTCTAGGATATTGCTGCCCCTGGTGGGAGTGTGAATAAGTTGATCCAAGGCATTGGAATTTATGAATTCTAGAAAACGTTGAGCAAAAGAGTTGGTACATGAGTAGTTTTCCCAGTTAATGGTGGGGTAGTTGAAATCACCCATTATTAGGGTGTTGAGTTGTACCCTAATACTTTCCAGTGAACCAAGAAATGAGGAGTGTGAATCCTGGGGCATGGTGGGGAGTCTATAGCAAGCTACAATTTGGATTGCGGTCTTGCCCAGAGTTAGTTGCACTAGGGTGGGAGGATGACATAAGGGGTGGGAGGATGACATAATGGTTAAGGTGTTTACCTTAAAGACACAAGGTGCAGGGTTTGATTCTCACATGGGGTAACTGGCTAGGCTTCAAATGGCCCAAAAGGGCAGTTAGCCTAGTACTAACCTATGAACCTATGAATCTATGGATAATCTCGGATGCATTATGCTGTGCAACTAGCCTGGAGGTATGGATATCCTTAATGAATATGGACACGCCTCCGCCTTTAGTGCTTCTTTTTGGGTTAGGTGGCCGAAAAGTGTGGTATGAATTGAAGCCTGGTAATGCAGGGGTGCTCTCTGGAGCTTTGAACCAGGTCTCTGTCACTGCACAGATGTCAATATCCTCCATTTTAAGGAGTGCCTCGAGTGAGTGCATTTTGAGGTTTAGACTTCTAGCATTGAGTAGCATTACCCTCAGATTTTGCTTGCTTGTACCTGTTACAGTGGTGAATTTGTCATTTGAACCTTGCCTAAAAAAGGCACTATAGGGGTGGCAAGAGCCTTAGCCAGTATCCAGAATCCTAAGGGTGACAGGTGCAGGCCACCTCTGGCAAAGCATTGTGGACTGTCGATCATGTCGTCCCAGGCAGACAAATACTGGATCCCCTTAGAATGACACCAGAAGCTTAGCCAATTGTTGAAGTCAATCATTTTGTCCTTGTACTGTGATATCATTCTGGGTGATGGCAGGATGCTACTCAGGGTTAGGGTCATACCTGCCTGGGATACAAGATTGGAGAGCTCCTCTATGTCTCTTTTCATGTAGTCCAGGGAGGTATGTCTCAGGTCATTCACACCAACATGGACAATGACAGTGTCATATTTGTACTTATTGTGGAGTGACTTGAGTGCATGCGTCATGTGGCGGATCCTGGCACCTGACATGCAGCTGACAGTAACTTTCTCCTTGTATAGTCTAGTGAGTGGAACATCAGTGTGCCTGACTATAGAGTCACCTATGACTAGAGTGTTGGGTACGTTGTTATGCCTTATGGGCTGTGGTTGAGTGGCACACTGAGTTTGTGGGCTATGTGTCATTTGGGTTGTGTTGGGGGGTGGAGTTTGCTTGAGTTTATGCTTTGGATGTCCCTGATGCTTGGGCAGGTTTTTATTGAGAGCATCCGCTAATGTAGGTGTGTGTTTTGTGTTTCTATGTGTGTGTTTTGGTGGTGTAGGTTTTGAGGGACTATGTGATTAGTGTGGTGTGGTGCAAGTGTTTACCATCTCCTCTTGACTGTCTAGTCCAGTCTTGGGTGAAGAGAGCTTTGCTTCCAGTTTGGCTATATAAGTGCATCTCTCACAGGTTGTAGTGTTGGGTGGTAGGAGGAGAGGGTTGTCTGTGTACACGAGGCAATTGCTGCATTGCCCCAAGATGCCCAGATTCATCAGGTAGACTGGAGAAATCACTGGGAGCTGACCCTTAGACATGCCTGGATAAGTGCTTATTTATTAAGTACTAAAAACTGATTTCCACTAGACAAGTGAGGAAAGTTGAGTGCTGTAGTAATTTGCAGCTTATTTAGTGCTTACAATGAGTTCTGAACAAGTGCTGAGTTCAAAGAAACAGATCTGAGTGCTGAAACTAAAAAACTGGCTAGTTATAAGAAACAAAACTAAATTAGAAGGCTTCCCTCCAAGAAAGAAGGGCTTGGGGGCTCAGAAGCCTAAAAACAGTCTAGACCACTTAACAGGAAAGGCAGGAAACAAGCTTAACATTTTTTTTGTTCTCTTTCCCAGATGCTCTCTTTGTACACAGTAGGAGTGCCTGAAATCAGAATATGATCTCACTGCACTCAGTTGAGTGAGCAAATGAGATGGGCCCAGAAGGAGTATCCAAACACAAATTTACAAGAGGGGCGGGCAGTTTCAAAGCCACTAAGATTAACACCAAACCAGAAACAGGGAGGGTGGTGGGAAAACTAACTGAAGAACAGAGTCAAAACTTCCAGTTCAGTTAATAATCATGCAACACAGTTAAATCAATTTAAATACTGTATTATTTGAAAAAAGTGCAGATAAAGGTACTTAAATTCTCTTATACGTCCAGTTGAATATAGCTAGATCTTAGCCGGCCAAAGCTGAGGTTTTTAAGCAGAAAATATTTCAAACTGTACCACTTAAATAGGCAAGGACAGGAAATCAAAGAATGTGGCTACCCCCATACCTGCAATTACTGACAAATAATAAAATTCAAGCAAGCAGTAACTGAAGAACAGAGTCAAAACTTCCAGGGATATATTCAAATATATCTTTATATGACTTTATACATTATTTTTTTTCAAACTTTATTGCTATACTAGACCAGGGGTGGGATTTCAAAATGTCTTACACCATACTACTCCAAGAGTATGGAATAATTAAAGGGGCAATGTAATGATTTGGAGTAATAAAAGGAGCAATATAACAAACAAAGTTCAAGTACAATATGAATGTGAACTGTGGCATGGATTATGTAGATTTATAAATAATGCATTAATGCAGTGTATCCTAACTTTGCTTACATCATGGTTATACACATGCACACACACACGTAAGTATGCATCTGCTGCTGAATGAGTGCGCACCTGTGTATGTGTTTATATACATATATAAAAATGCTATAAACACACACACATATATATATATAGAGAGAGAGAGACAGAATAACAATGAAAAAAAAAAATATATATATATATACAGAGAGAGAGAGAAAACCTCCTCTAACTGGACTTACAGAGATTCCTCATTCTACAGAGTTACAGACATATGCAACTGCTCATGGATAGGGTGGATATGCAGCATACTACTATGGACAGTTGTGGACAGGAAACAGCTTCCATGCTAAGACCATGACATACCAATGGACAGCACACATGCATGCAAAATTATGCTCAGTGTCCACAAAAGGTTCCCAAAACAAGCATTTCAGTGGAAGTACTGCAATCGGCTTAGAGTGATTTCCAAAGGAAGCTTTGCAAATGTAGGCAGTATCATTACAATATACAGGTATTATCTTCCATGCAATCTTCAGCTTCCACAAACACATGGCAGAAGCACTATATTTATGTTCATATTGAACACAGACTTAAAAGGTAATATAGAACAACCAATGTGACATACAATAAGTGGACAATAATCATTTCTAGGACTCTTGTTATAATGTTGGTAAAGTGCTAACTGCTAAGTCAGCAATTTGTAATGTAATTGGAATATCTACAAGGGTGTTGTAATGTGTAGGGTAGGGGTATGTGGCTGATACATCTAAGGTGATGTTGTTTGATACCCGTTGTTGCCATTACTGCATAAGTACTGCAGGTATGTAAAGCATTTATACTACTATTTTGACTTTGTTACATGTTGTAATGTAGTTTATTGGAAGCAATACAGTAATGAGACACAGCTGACAGGCAACCAACAGTGAGGTAGGTACATAAAAGAGACAATCTAACAGTAAGACTCTGAGATAATAATCAGTTTTCAGTTGGTATACAGCTTAGGGATCTTAGCATTAATTTGCATATATTGGGATCCAGAACTAAATTATGGTATACCTTCTACACATCACATGTATAATTCATATTGAAAATACATATATTACTCTTGTGGTAACTTCTAACATACTTTTGGATTGGTGCTGTAATAATTGGTATGTTAGGTTGCTGTAAGTTTTATTATTTATTGGTTAATGATCTGTGTCTATGAATGTAGTATGTTCACGAATAAGTGAGTTTTACTGTTCAAAGTGTATTAAGATGGCAGTTCTTCTTCATTCTGTTTCGCACATCCTCTATTTGTACAATTTGTTTTTCACACTGATAATTAATGTGACTACACTTAACTGCAGCAACTTCAAAATGCTAAATTCTAGTCAAGAATTTTATTAAGATTTAGCTATTATTAAGATAATATGGGTACTTAGTTGGTCTTATAGTTATATTTTGCTGCATGTAATATTCAATTCAGTTGTGGTGGTCATATAGTATGCTTGTACAGTGTGTGCATAATATATTACACTACAATACAGTGGCATCAAGGTATACTCTGAATACACATTAGGATACAAATATGTTAATAGATCACTATTAATACATACAGCTGATAAAGACTCTTGGGTAATATGAAAACTACAGTCCAACATATTTGTATTGCAACTCTTTATTCACATACAAGAGATCTAAGTGGATATATTAATTGAAACATTTTTAATTTGTACTGCCTGCCAAAGCAACTTGACTGAAAACAGGATATAAGTAACACATCGAATAAGAATGCTAGTTATTCTACAATATTTAGCATATCTCTAATCCTCCAATAAAATGACAGCACAAACTACCTTTAATACCTTGATCAAATCTATTCATCCACGTCCTCCCATTTTTTGCATATAGGGTGAGGATGTCACATCAACAGTGATCATCACCTACAGCCAGCACCCACACCACCAGGTGACTAACTGTATAAACTGTTGACATAAAAAAATTACCTAGAACATATTATAATCCTATAATATTAATTGCGTAAGTGCTTGCTATACTACTTTATAGTACCTGTGATGACCCCTTTCTGGGCCAGTAATGAAGGAGCCTGAATCTTCACCACTAATACTGGAGAGGGACATTCACTTGGAATACAAATGGATGCACTCAGTATTTCTGAATGCAACTCTCTGGACCAAGTACAATTTCTCTTAAAAGCATACAGGGAACACACTCAGCCTGAGGGTCTGGATTTCTCTATATCTGTTCCCTCCAGGTCTTCAATAAGACTCCCCACTGGTACACCTGTAGGGTTAGGTCCTTTTTGGAGTGTCCAAGCCATGTCCTCCAGCACCCTCTCTGTGAACCTACTGCTTTGTGTCCCTGCTCCAAGTAGCTGACACACACACTCTGGGAGATTTGATTTTTCACACACACACCTGGGAAACGCTGACACAGATTTACCTGCTGTGCCCCCATCTGTCCAGATTATAAGGTAGTTATCATTGCCGCCAGACACTCCACAATCAGCAACTCTAAGGCCCTTAACAAAGGGATGTCCAATTATACTGTGTAATATTAGTACTAATACAAATGGTAGTAGTTAAACAAGACAGCAAGGCCTTCAGGAGTGGCCCACACAGTGTCACCAAATAAATATAAGCTCTCTCCCATTAAATACTTTCTAAAAGGACCAGCCACAATAAAAGTTTTAAATATATTTAATAAATGAACATGAAAATACTGAGTATATACTTACAGTAAACCACAGAGTTAAAAATCACAGGAAATATTGAAAATAGCACTGATGGACAGACTTAGACAAATAAAGAAAAATGATATCTAAACTAAGCTTCACTATATTTTCCTGACTGAATCTAGGAAAATTAGTATTCCCTACTTACTTAATAGAGCAAGGCAGATGATGTGGTAAATGGTCCTTCTTGTTGTCAGGCCCAAGACAGAATACTCAGTACTGTGAGATTTCCCACTGTAATATCTAAAACATAATGTCCAAGATAGCTGGCAGAATGACCTCACTTGGTCACCTGACTCTAGGTTCTCACAGTATACCCCTTTGAAACTGAGATAGCTATGATGCACACCCAAATGCTTATGGCAGTGCCCTGGAGCCATGAATGAATTACTGTACTTCCCCTCTTCTTTACAGAGGCTATTAAACAATGGCCTCTCTCAGACCTACTGAGTCCAGTTCAATTCAGCACAGTGGGGTACTGTGTTGATGACTTAACAGCTAATTTAATTTCAATGATTTTCCAAAAAAAAATACACTGAGATTAACTGCTTCTCTTCCAGTGTCCTTTGCTAACATATATACATACAGTCTCACAAGTATATTTCTTCTGTCAGCAGGACCCACTGTTAGTACATTTTTTAACACTAGCAACTTTAGAAACACATTTTGATTTTCAATCATCATACAGTTCTAATACATTTGTAAAATAAACATCTGTACAAATCAGTTTGATATTCAAATGCCATACAGTTCTAATACATTTGTATCATAAGCATTTGTGCAAATCACTTTGATATTCAAATGCCATACAGTTCTAATACATTTGTAACACAAGCATCTTGTACACATCAGTTTGATATTCAAAGGATATATCATTCTTTACAGAACTCACTATGGCTATGCTGGCACTAGCCCATATCATCACATTATTTATTTATGCCAATTCTGTCAGGACATTGTTTAGTACATCTACTGTTATTTAATCATATAAATGTTTCTGCAAGTATGCAACAAGTAATCATGGGTAATTTGTTAATATGATAACCATGACTGTGAATACAATTTCCTAGCTACCTACACATTTAACTAAATTTTACCAGCATTACAACGCCTATTATGATAGCATATGATGTGTTACTATAGCTGTTACTGCTGTGGTTACTTGGTGACTGTATCATCACATTAACATATTTATGGATAATTACTGACTATTATACATTGCTTTAAATGGCACAATGCTCAGTAATGCACACATATGCTATTATTGCTCAGAGTACTACTATATGCTAAAAGATACCAGATGTTATATCTATTCAGACATGACCATACTGTATGGTACTCCAACTACCTGTGATATTTTGGACATATGTCAAAGTTCAGATATCTGTAACTCCAGATACCTCCGGTGGTAAGTCCTGCATGATATGTATATTCCTTCATTTTTTGTTTTTCAGATTGATGGGGGTTACAAGGAAGTGTATCTCCCCTAAGCCTTCTTTCTACCCAAGAGAATCATTATTAAATTTTTTAGCTTTTTCTCCAATAACATTTCATTGAAAATTTTCAAAATATAACAACAGAGGCAAAGATAACAATACAAACAGCAAGAAAACATTCAACAATGGCTTAAAACTGCACCTAAAGGCAAGTAAATATGTGTGTATAAAAATATGCATATATAGTAGCTATTTACAACAATGTACACACCAAAGAAAACCAATACAGTAAAGAATTAAAAGAAGTGTTTAGAACCAACATTTATATCTAAATTCAGAAAATAAGAAGGAATATACTGGAGGGTAATTATAAAAGATTTGGTTTGTAGGAAGGAATTATTGAAAAGAAAAAGTAAAAAGGAGGGAGAACCTGTATGAAGTAGGAATTGATGGGATTAAAATTTACATCAAAATGTGAGGTCATAATTACTTACGTGTATTAAACAAGATATCACAACATTCAGCCAATAATGATTTTAATTTAAAATATTTTTCTAATATGTTCATACTTTAATATAGTCATTTGCTAAATTTATAGAAGCTAATCCAATGTATTTGCTTTAAATGTAACCAATTATTTAGTAATATAAAATTTCAAAAGTGAAAATGCTATTTTTTGAAGATTTATAACTTACATTTTTTGGGGGATATGAAATGTTGCAAATCACCAAGTCAATGACTGGTTAAAATTTCTAGTTGTGCTAATCTGTGGAAAAGTATAGACTATACATTCTTTGCATGATTACAATACCAAAATATGTGAAGTATATCTGTATCTGCCAAACTATAAACTGAACAGTCTGTCGAAATTGTGGAGAAGAAAGAACATTTTTGAAAAGGGTCATATAAGCACTAAAAGTAATCATAAATTGTGTATAATGCAGCTTTTTTAAAAGTTGTTGTTTGTCTTTTCAGCTTTTCCCGGTTGGGGTCACCACAGCAGAACTCCAGTCCGCTAATGATTGGCAGTAGATTTTTATGGTGCCGAGTTGCCAGCCCGATGCCCAACCTTCAGCGAAGACACGCCCATTCACGCATGTCTTTCGGAGGCCACTCGACCGCGGGGAGGACATGCAGACTCCACAAAGAAGGCACTCCAGCCGAGACTCAAACAGGAGAACCTCTTGCTGTGAGTCAACAACGCTACCACTGTACCACAGTGGCTTTTTTAAAAGTATGTTTTTTTTTTTATTTGAAATATGTCTTTTTAAAACTTTTTAATTTTTTTGTATTTTAAAGGAGGAATAAGACTGGCTCAATGCAGAGAAATATATGCATTTTGTGAACAGAAGTTAAAAACTCATTTGTATGTTGTAGAAATAGGTTTATCTGAGTTGGAGGAGGATATTTCTTACACAATATTTTATTTATTCAACTAATTGTAAAAAAGTACAGTATTTAATATTGACAATATAACAGAGTTGATTTAATATAGGAAGATACCTCTTGAGAGGTTAGAAACCAATCTAATATTATTAGGAATGACAGGATTAGATATCATAAAAGCCAAAATGCATTTGTTTTTAATAAGAGGGTAGTATGACAGATCAATCATTTTTGTTTAGTATAGAATTTGTGTTTAAATGAATCAACTGTAAAATATAAAGAAACATTTTGAACATTTAGTGCTTTCATTAATCTTTTTATAGAAAATAATATGTTTACCATAATACTATTCAGTTTAAACATTTTTTTTTTATTTCATGATGAGAAACATGGAATACCAGCTGAGCTACACTTACAAGTCTTGAGGTTGTTTGACAAAATACTGGTGCAACTTGAAGACTGATTTATGTCTTGGTTAAGATTTTCAGTCAATTTGATACTATCATTTATGATTAAGTAGTATTCAAGAAAATCAGGTAAGATTAAGACTCCTGATTTTTTGGGAGGGATCAATTTAACTTAGGATACTTTGATAGACTGGGAGAAAATCTAGAATGAAGAAGACCTACAGAATAAAAACTTTGGGAAAATTTACATTTTTATTATTGAGGCATTAGATATAAAGGAAAATTTTAATTTGGACAATCTGTTCAGATCAAACAAAACTACAAAACTGGAAAATAAAACTAAACAGCTAGCTACTGACCATAATTTTATTAACTTCTCTAGAGCCTTGGCCAAAATGCCTTCGAGGAGTAACTAAACTAGTCAAACACAGCCTTTAAATACAAAACATAAAATCACGATTATTCAATTAATTAATAAAACAATCGAATACTTCCAATTAACATCCTAATTTAAGCTCAAAGGCATCAAAGTATTATATTTTAATATAAAAACAGATTCTTTATAAAGATGTTTATCCTTTCATAAATAATTTCCCCCATTACAACAAGTATTTTTTCAAGAGCTGTTCCCTGTAATAACAAATTATTACTCTCATATGTTTCTTTAAAATGTGCAGCTACAGATCTTTCCACCTTTTTTTTTTAATAGGTTCATAGGTAGGTACTAGGCTATCAGCCAACAAGGTACCCTGGCTTTTGCCACCCAAGAAAATTATTTTCCTGTGCCACTGTCGAGCAGAGCCACAGAAGTGATCCCCGGGGTGAATTTCCTATTTCCCATCCAATCATCAAGATTTTTCTTAAAGAGTGCTAGTGAGGAGCTTTGTTTGATATAGATAGGTAGTTTATTCCAGAGTATGGGAAGTCTCTGGGAAAGGAATCTATCCCTCCAGCATGTTCTGTTTATTGTGGTGACAAGGTTTAGGTCCCTAGATCATGTAGCTCAGAGGAATTGGGATTTCTTTAAATGGAGCATGTCCAACAGCTCTGGGTTTGACATAGCTTTGAATATTAGGCAGAGATCACCTCTGAGTAGGTGATATGTGAAGGAGTAAAGCTGGAGTTTTTTGAGACGGCCTGCGTAGGGCATCTGTTTGAGGTCAGTAATCCTCTTTGTGAGGTATTTCTGCAGCCTTTCCAGTTGTTGTAGATGTCTTGTGAGGTACATACCAAAAGGGGTGTTGCACTCTATAATGGGTCTAATGAGTGATGAGTAGAGGAGAACAATGACCTCCTTTTTTCTGACTACTGTGGTGATGTGATTATCAAAGGAGAGACTACTGTCCACCTGTGTCCCAAGGTCTCTTATCACACTTTCGGTGTTAAGTATACTACCACCTATCTTGTAGTTCATGGGTACAGAGTTTTTACCAAAGGTCATTTGGACCTTGCCTAAAAAAGGCACAACAGGGGCAGCAAGAACCTTAGCCAGTATCCAGAATCCCAGGGGTGACAGGTGCAGGCCATCTCTGGGAAAGCATCGTCGTCTGTCGACCATGTCATCCCAGGCAGAATGTCCCTAATATGCTCCCCCAACCTCATTCTAAACATTCTTTTAGTTTCACCAATATAAAATAAGTTGCAGGGGTACCTCAGGGCATAAACAACAGCATGAGTATTACATGAAAAACATTTTGCTGGATAAAATCTAACATTATTAATTTTCTTAAAAGAATGCACCAGAAATGTATAAACATTACAAGTATTGCATGGAAAAGTACCTAACATAGAAAGATGATAACAATACTAATATCTCAGGAAACAAAATTCCAACATACTAACACATCTTTTAAGCTATGTCCATGTTTGTATGCAATAGGAGTCGTACACAAAATCTTAGACATATCCCCGATTCTAATAAGAAATTCCGAACAATATTTTAACATATCCCCACCACTTAAAATATTATAAGTTGTAACA
Source organism: Protopterus annectens (assembly GCF_019279795.1). Lineage (NCBI taxonomy): Eukaryota > Metazoa > Chordata > Ceratodontiformes > Protopteridae > Protopterus > Protopterus annectens. The sequence goes on along the minus strand of NC_056727.1, from coordinate 65,235,368 downwards.
AAATATATTTTTCTTTAACACAACTCTTTATCCTATCATTATTATTATAAAAATTACTATTACTATTATCTTTAAGATTATTTTCAAGCCCCAATACCTTTAAACGGGCTTCCTTCACTAAATCTGATCAAAGCTCCTATTAATAAACATATTAAATGTTCTGCAAGCTTCATTATAAAAATAATTTTCAGTGCTATAAAGTCTACTCAGCCTTAACTCCTCATAAGGCAATGAGGAAATTAAATGCAGGGATGACAAATGGGATTCATGGAACTGTTACTCATGGACAATGTCAGTTTTATAAAAGAGGTAGATGGCAATGAATTTGTTGAATTTGTATTAAAGGTTGCTGATTATAAATTTGATTCTTTGGTTATTAATTTATCAGGTTGCACACTACAGAATGCACAAGATTTTGTTTTAAATAAGTTTAAAATTTATACCAATGGTGTTACCACATTTGTATGTTTTAAAACAAGTTTTTTTTTTTCAATTTGTTTGCAAGTTACATTTAAAGCATTTTTAAAGTGAAAAACCAACTAATAGTGCACATGATATCCCTGAAGAAACGTAATAGATTTAATGATAGGTTTTTTTTTTCTTGTCTTTCTGAATTTAGTAATGATAGTAGTGACGGTTTTCCAATTAATGCTTACTTTTTATTAGATACATCTAGTATTGTGTACAAAAGTAAGTTTATTTCCCCCATACACAAATGAGTGTATAAACAATTTTCTACTATGATCATCTATTTAGTTGATAGATTATATGATGATTTTGTAAGAGATAAAAGTAGTTATATGTTATAATTTAACAAAAGAAGAATGAAAGGCTTTGAAAATTTTAAGCATGAGGAGGGATTTGGTTATAAAGCCTTCAGACAAAGAGAATAAGATAGTTCTTATGCAGTATACCTAATATGCACATATGTGTTATAAACATCTATAAAATAAAAATGTTTATGAAAGATGTGATGTTAATTTGTACAATGATGCTATGTCATGGTACCAGTGTTTGTCAGATAACGGTGTAAGGTTGGGATATTTGAGTAAAGATGATATGGCTAGGAAATTTTCAGTTGGTGGTTGTAAGTTGGCAACCTTTTATTGTTTACTCAAAATTCATAAAGATTTATTAGACCCTCCTCATTGCCCGATTATCTCAGCATGTGACTATTTTTTTACATAGCATTACTTTATTGTTACATCAATTTCTTTTCCCTTTTGTTTCCAAAATCTCTTCTTATATTAAGGACAGCTTTGATTTTTTTAAGTAAAATTTCTACATTGCAGTGGAATGGAGCAATGTATTGAGTCACCCTGGATGTTAGAAGCCTTTATACTAATATTAGACATACAGATGGAATAAAGGCTTTGTTCATAGGTTCATACTAGGCTATCTGCCCTAGGGCATTTATAAGCCTAGCCAGAGTGTGTTTGGCTTTCACCACCCATTTTAAATTAATTTTGCTATGCCCTTTTTCGAGGTTAGTATACTGTGCCTCTGTCTAACAGTGACACAGAAGTGATACCCGGGGTAAACCTACGATCTCCCATCCACTCATCAAGATTCCTCTTGAAGAGAGTCAATGAGGTGCTCTGCCTAAGCTGGACTGGGATTTTATTCCAGAGTGAAGGGAGCCTCTGGGTTATGAATCTGTCCCTCCAGCATGTCCTATTTATTTCAGTGCTGAGGTTCAAGTCTCTCGAGCGTAGCTCGATGGGATTTGGATTTTCTGAGGTGCAGCATGTCCATTAATTCTGGGTTGGACATGGCTTTATACATCAGGCACAGATCGCCTCTGAGCAGGCAGTATGCCACTGAGTAGAGCTGGAGTTTCTTTAACCGGGCAGCATATGGCATCTGTCTGAGCCCTATGATCCTCTTGGTGAGGTACTTTTGGGGTCTTTCCAGTTGCTGCAGGTGTCTGGTAAGGTACATCCCAAAAGGGGCATTGTACTCAATTATGGGCCTGATGAGGGATGAGTAAAGAGGCACGATGACCTCCCCAGATCTAGATGTGAATCCCTTCATGATTAGGTGGGCTATATAAAATGTTTTTCTAACCACTTTGGCCACGTGGTTGTCAAATGAGAGATTGCTATCAACTTGGGTTCCCAGGTCCCTAATTACTTCTTCTGTACTTAATGGATTACCACCTATGTGGTAATTTGTGGGCACTTTGTTTTTGCCAAAGAGGATGACTATACACTTTTTGGCGTTTAGCTTGAGGCCATGGTTCTGGCACCAGTTGTCTGTTTCTATGAGGCCCTTTTGGAGGATGCTTGTGTCGGCTGGTGAGTCGATTATGGTGCCCAGTTTGCAGTCATCTGCAAACTTGGTCAGCCACAGTCCTTCCGTGTTGGCCTGTACCTCCAAGAAATATATACCGAACAAGAGAGGTCCCAGGACTGAGCCTTGTGGGACTCCACTTGTAACTGGTTTGGAGTCTGACATGGCTCCAACAATTCTAACCATGTGGGTTCTGTCCTTGAGCCAGTTTGCAACCCATCTAGTGACATAGGGGTTTATATTTAAGCTGGTGAGCTTATCTATAATGCCCGAGTAGGGTATTGTATCGAAGGCTTTTGCGAGGTCCAGGTAGGCTGTGTGGACCACCTTCCCCTCGTCAATGGCCTTGGTGATTGTTTCAAAGAAATCGACAAGGTTTAAGAGGCAGGATCTGCCCTTAACAAAGCCGAACTGGGTAGGATCCTGTGTCTGTAGGTCCCCAATATCTTTATTTATGAGGTCCATGATGATCCTTTCCATAGCTTTGCAGACCAAGCTAGTCAGGCTTATGGGGCGATAGTTTCCAGGATCCGTTGAGGCACCACCTTTGTGGAGTGGAACCACTGTTGCTGTACGCTACTCTTTGAGTACATATCCTGTAGTAAGGCTGAGATTGAACAGTAGTTTTATGTTTAGGTTTAGCTCTTCTTGGAGTTCATGTAGGACACAGCCTGGGACACCGTCTGGTCCCAATGATGCTGTGTTTTTTGCTTTGGAGAGGGCAGCTCTTGCTAGGATGTTGGCAATGTCTGTGGGTTTGGTGTATTTTTTGTCATTTTGGACTAATTCTGAGCGTATCTGGGAATTCCCACCCAGGTTCCTAACATAACTAAAGAAAGCCTTGTGATTATCCTTAGTGTCCTGTGCAATTTTTCTCTCAAGCTGGCCTTAGACGATTTTATGAGTGCCCATAGTTTTTTGCTAATACTGATCAGAGATGCCTTCCCTTTTTGGGATTTTGCTCTATCATGTAGTAGCTTCCTCCTTCTATTGTATAGTTTGTTTATGGCTGGGGTCCACCAGACAGGACTTCTGCCTTTGGAGGATTGGGTCTTGGTTTTATTTGGGATTGCATGATCCATGCATTCCTGAAGGTGTTCATAGAATGCGTTTATAAAGGATTCTGCGGTCTGGGCCGTATTTTCCACAGGCCCGGGGGCTTTGAAGGATTCCACCTTGGTTTTGAGGAGTGTGAAATTTGCTTTAGAGAAGTTTTTCACTGTGGTTTGTGGTATGTATCATTTTTGGGTGACAATCCAGTTACTAATTCGGTTATAGAATTAATTCATTTTTGTCTCTTGAATAATTATTTTGTTTTTGATAATGTCATGTATCATCAGTTGTAAAGCAAAGCCAAGGGGACACCTTTTGCCCCCATGTATGCAAATGTATTGATTGCCTTATTTGAAATGTATTGTTTATATAAACATGAATTTGTGAAAAAAAATGCTATTTGCTACTACAGATGCATAGATGATTTAATATTTGTAATGGGGGTCAGAATGATCTTGTTGCATATCAGAAACAAATCTAAGTTCATTCTGACTGCTTTTTGGCCGAGGTTCTAGAGAAGTTAATAAAATCTATTCAGATCATTTTGAATATATGACCATGCTTTGATGATATTAGATTTATTGTGAGTATTAGGTCTAAGATGCACATTTAGTCCTGTGTAATTTTTAAATGGGGGTATTTTCAAATCAGGTATATTATCTATATTTAAACTCTGATAATCAATATTTACGGTGAATAGGGAGGATTTTACTAAATTTAATTCAGATTTTGAGTAGGTTAAAAAATTACTAATAGTACTTAGCATCTTTCATATATCAAAATTTGGGTAAGAAGGATATATGCATATGTTATCTGCAAAGGATGTTAGAGGGCAATTGAAATTTAAAGGAGTATGAATGTCAAAATATATTTTAATTAGGTAAAGGACTAATGGTTCATTTTAACTATTAAACAAGAAAGGGGATAGGGGACACCCCTATCTTACACATTGTTTCAGGAGTATTTGGCTTGATAAGTACTTGTTGACTGATAGTTAAGCAATAGGATTTTTATAAACAATATGAATGTCATCTATAAAAGGATCCATAAATACAAATTTAGGCATAACTGAAAATAAAAAATTATGATTTAGTCTTTCACACACCTTACAGGCATATGTTGTTGGGGAAAGATATTTTGTTTTGAGTTTCTATAAGAGGCTAATAAGGTTTCAAGTGTTAATATTTGGTCACTGGTTTGCCTATGCTTTATGAAACTGGCTCAGAATCTTGCAATAATTTGGGAAAGGATTGTTATTAGCCTGTTGGCATAGATCAATGCCTATATTTTAGGACTGACTTGTGGATTAAAATGGTTCTTGAATAAGAGAACTTTTAGTTATGTACTCACCATAACTTCAGATGTTTGGGATCCATCTCGCCTACATTCTGACTGATGGTCCGGAGCCGATCCCTCGGCTCCGACTCGGCACGCTTATGCCAAAGAGCGAAGTCTCTTATTGGCTGAGCTTACTATATCCCAGGATGCACCACTACCAGTCCCCCAGATCTAGTTTGTCCGCATACATACACAGACACACATGCTGCTTATATAACATCGTCAGATGAAACAAGATAAAAAACAGTAGAACTCAAAACCGTTCAATCTCTTCTGATCTCCAAGGCAGGGGGAAGGAGGGTGGGTATTAGGAATGTGGCGAGATGGATCCCAAACATCTGAAGTTATGGTGAGTACATAACTAAAAGATGTTATGTGATCCTATCTCGCCTACATTCTGACTGATGGGACAGCGTCCTAGCACCTGAATCCTGGGTGGCTCACTGGAAAACACTCCTGAGTACCGTGGAACCAAATGATGCTCGCCCTTTAGATGCCACATCCAATTTATAGTGGGAAATGAAAGTGTGCGGGTTGGACCAAGTAGCCGCAGCACAAATCTCAGAAATAGCGAGCTTGGAATGAAAAGCAATAGAAGTAGCCATAGCTCTGGTAGAGTGAGCTTTGATAGATGTAGTAAGTTGCTTATTTGAAGAGGAATAAGCCTGAGTAATGCAATCTCTAATCCATTTGGAGATGGTAGCTTTAGTGATGGTTTTACCCAATTTATTATCTGAAAAGGACACAAACAACTGGTCTGATTTTCGAATTTGTTGAGTCCTGTCTAGATAGAAGCGCAATTGCCTGTGAACATCCAATTTATGGAGGGTGTATTCCGCTTCGTTGGAGAATTTTGGAAAGAAAACTGGTAGCTCTAGAGATTGTTGGAGACAGAGATTAGAACAAACCTTTGGAACAAAAGATGGGTTAGGCCTAAGTGATACTCTATCCTTGTGAAAAATCAAGTACGGTGGTTTGATAGATAGGGCTTGAAGCTCTGAAACTCTTCTTGCAGAGGTAATTGCAACTAAGAAGGCAGTTTTCCAAGACAGATATTTTAACTCACATGTAGCAGCTGGTTCGAAAGGGGAAGATGTTAAGGCACGAAGTACCAAATCAAGATCCCACGGAGGCGCAGGGAGATAAACTGGGGGTCTTAACAGCCCAGCACCTTTAATGAAAGTCTTGCATAATCTGCTGCTCATCAACGGTGGATCCATGGATTCGTGAAATTTGGAGATAGTCGCTAGTTGGACTTTAATAGTAGAGACTGAAGATCCTTGATTAAACAAGGATGTTAAAAATTTCAAAACCTCTGGTATCGGGGCAGTGATAGGGTCTAAGCCCCTGAGTTGAGCCCAGATAGCAAACCTCTTCCACTTACTGAGGTACAATTTTTTAGTGGTGGGTTTGTGGGCCGAAGATAAAATGTGAATAACTTCCGGGTCTAAGGTGTGATTTCTGACTAAAGTCGGAAGTGGAGGAGCCAAGCTGTCAATTTCAAAGTGTGAAGGGACTGGTGTTGTCGTCCCGACTGATGAATCAGCAGATCCGGAGTTAGATCCAAAAACCAAGGATCGTCCACCGCATGTTTCTTTAGGTAGGGGAACCATACCTGACGAGGCCAGTGCGGAGCAATTAGTATCACTGTGGACCCCAATTGAGAAGCTTTCTGGATGACTTTGGGGAGAAGTGGGACCGGAGGAAAGGCATAAAGTAGTCCTGTAGGCCAAGGTTGGGCTAGAGCATCCTTAGCTGCCTCCCCCTGACGCGGAGTCAAGGAGAAGAACCTTTTGCACTTTGTGTTTTGTGGTGTTGCAAACAGGTGCAGCACGGGTCCCCCATCTTCTGAAAACTTGAGCTGCTACTGTTTCGTTCAGGGACCACTCGTGAGGAGAGAGAATCGTCCTGCTTAATCTGTCTGCCAATATATTGGATTCCCCTGGAATGTGGGTCGCTACCAAGAAACGGTTGGTAGCTACAGCCCATTCCCACACCCTCATGGCCTCTCTGCAAAGGGGGTAAGATCTGGTCCCTCCTTGTTTGTTTAGATACCAGACCACCGACATGTTGTCTGTGTGGATAGCGATAATGCCTTGAGGGAGAAACTTGTGGAGGGCCTGTAGGGACAGAAGTACAGCCCTCATTTCTAATACATTGATATGGAGAACAGTTTCGTCTGGAAGCCAAGAACCCTGAACTAACCTGCCCAGACAATGCCCCCCCCCACCCTGTCTGGGAGGCATCCGTCGTCAGGGTGGCCACGGAGGGGTATAACAAAAGGTTTTCCCTGATTCAGATTGGATGGCTGAAGCCACCAGCGGAGGTCCCGTTTGCACGTTTCTGTAATCAGAATGGGGTGATTGAGGGGGAGATTCTGAAAGGACCATTGTGTCGATAACAGCCACTGAAGAATCCTCATGTGCAATCTTGCCAGTGGAACTAGGAGAACCGTGGCAGACATCGAACCTAAAAGTTGCAGGACCATCCTGGCTGGGGCTTTGGATCTTGGAAGCAGGGCTTGAACTTGACCTTGTAAAGTTTGAATCCTTTCGGTAGGAAGAAAGACGCGCATCAATTTTGAGTCTATCTCTGCTCCTATGAATCTTATGCGCTGAGAGGGCAGCAAGACAGACTTTGACCAATTGAATGTAATTCCCAGGGTAGCACCCAGGGACATGGTGGCTTTGAGGTTGTCTATTAGTAGATGCCTGGTGGTGGCAGTCAGGAGCCAGTCGTCCAGATAGGGAAACACTTGGAATCCAAGACTCCTCAGGTGAGCAGTCACTACTGCCAAACACTTGGTGAACACCCTGGGGGCTGTGGTGAGACCAAAGGGCAGTGCACAAAATTGGAAATGACTGTCTCCCAGGCTGAAGCGCAGATACCTCCTGGACGCCTGATGTATCGGTATGTGATAATAGGCGTCCTTGAGATCTGCAGAGCACATCCAAACATCCTTCTCCAACAATGGGAGAATGGATTGTAAAGTGACCATTCGGAATTTGGACTTCATGACGGACTGGTTTAGTTTGCTGAGATCCAATATTGGTCTCAGGTCCCCTGTCTTTTGGCACTAAAAGAACCTTGAGTAATTTCGGATCCGATCTGGTCTGTGGGGACCGGTTGGATGACTCCTTTTCTAGCAGCTTTGGCTTCTGCGGCTGCAATTTCCCTTTGACTGGGTGGTGGGTCCGGGATTTTTGGACGGTGGGGGTGAGTGTGTGAAGGGAATGGTGTAACCTCCGGCAATAATCTGAAGCACCCATCTGTCCTGAGTGATAGACTCCCAGGCTTTTAGGTGCTTGGCAAAATGGCACCCGACTGGCTCCGGAGCAGCACAGCCGGGCAATCCCTCATGAAGTGTGGGAGGCTGAAGAGCCACGAAAGGACTCGCGGTCTCCAGAATTGCGGGGCCCTCTGCCGCCTCTGGGACGGTGTCTCCCAGAAAAATTTCCCCGTCCTCTGCCTCTGGAAGGGGAATCTTCCTGCTGTTGAGGAAAAACTTACGTGATTTGGAACCACATCTTCCCTCCTCCTTTAGCCTTGGGATAAGGCCGAAAGGGAGTGGAATAACGTGCACCTACGGCAGATAAAGTTTTTCCCTCTTGCTCACAGCGGGTAAGAGTGTCTTTAACCTTAGGTCCAAACAAAGAGGACCCATCAAAGGGAGCGTCGGCGAAGGAAGACTTGAGGGCCTCTGCAAAATGACACAAACGGAGCCAGGCTTGTCTCCGTAGAGCCACGCCTGTGCCTGCCGCTCTACCCGCCCCTTCGGCCGCATATGAAATGAGCCTCATGGATGAGTTAGAAATCGAGGTAAGGATAGCCAACTGAGTTAACCGACTGGGCTAGCTGCTCAGGTAGGTTACCTGAGAGGGAGTCTGACAGCTCCTTGACCAGATCCCTCTGTAGCCTGGTAAAATGTGCCAAGTAATTCAGGGACCTTAGTGTAAAGGCCGCTGAAGTCAGGGTGCACTTCCCGTACCGGTCCATGCTCCTAGACTCCTTATTAGGAGGATGGACGGACGTTGAAGCCTCTGCCACGTCCTGTTGTGTAGCAGATGCCACCACCATGGCATCTACAGCCACGCCTTTTGTCAAGAACTCCTTCTCGGGTGGGGCAGACAAAAATTTGTTAGGGCGAGAAGGCACTGGTTCCACAGTATCTGGATGTTCCCACGCCCTTCGACAAACCAAATCCAGGAGCTCATCGAAGGGCGGAGACACCCAGGAGGCGGAGGGCTGAGCCCCAAAGGCCTTGAGAAGCACTGACTCATCAGCAGAGGGGGGTTTGGATATCCAGCCGCCTCATTGCTTAAGGATCTCTAAAATGTCTGCGAATGAGACATCATCTGAGGACGACTTTGGGGACCCCTCCGCATCATCAAGATCAGTGTCCGATGTAAGAGACTCGGGGGAGTCCACGTGCTTCCTCTTGCACGATCTCTTCCTTGGGGGCTCCTCCGAAGACAACTCCGAAGAACCCTCAGGAGGAGGGGAACCCCAGTGGGGTAACCTCAGGCCCGGGCTCCGCTGCCTAGGGACAGGGAACTGCCAAAGACCCAGTCTCCACGCCCAGGAAGGTGCCGGTAAAGCCGTAGAGATGGCGAAGAAGACTTGGCCAAGGCACTCCTCATAGCTCTGAAAGCCGGACCCCAGAATCCTGGGAGTGTCTGGTCCCGAGCCATGATAGCAGACGGAAGTCCCGCAGCCGAAGCACCGAGAGGGAGGCTCGGAACCGACAGCATAGGTCCCGAAACGTCACCCCCGGGTCCGGCCGAAGAAGTCCGCGTGCCAAACTCGGACCCGAAGGCCGGGGTTGGAGTAAGGGTCGGAGCCGACCCTAGGATCTCCACCGGCTCCAACAGCACCTGCTCCGACGGAGCCGAAGCGGTCGGAGGAGGAATGGCAATGGGATGGGCTATCGGCTCCGAAACCAATTGGGTCGGAGCCGAAACAAATTTTTGAAAGACTGGGGACTGGAACAGTCTTTGGAGCACCCTGTCTATGTCCGAATCTGACATCCTCGATGGCCTAGAGGAGACTGAACGGGTTCGAGTTGGCCTCTCCAACGGCCACAAGGGGCTAGGGGACCGGCTCCGAGGCGACTCGATAACTATCAGCGCCGAAGGAATACCCAAACCAGTTTCCATCAGTGCCGAGGAGGACTTAGGCGCCAAGGAGGAAGTGTCTGAGTGGACAACCTTCATCGGCTCCGAGACCAGTGCAGCCGATGAAGGTGACCCGCCTCTCGATGCCCCAGCCATCGGCTCCGAAGCCAGAGGAGTCGAGACTGGGGGCATCGAGGCAGACCGTTCCGCCCTCGGCTCTGAAGTCCTTGGAGCCGAAGGAGAAGCCTGCCTATGTCTTTTGGCGGTCGGGTCCGACGGACTGGTCGGAGCCGACGCCCTTTCTTTAGCAGGAGAAGGAGAGGATGCTAAAGCTTCTTCAAAAGAGGGTTTTATAAGGCCTTTCAATATAAGCTTATTTTTCCTCTCTTGGAGGACCCTCGAGGAAAAAGCGTGACACACGCTGCAGGACTCCTGCAAATGTTTGGCACCCAAACAATATACACAGAGAGAGTGGTCATCCGTGATAGACATTTTAAAACTACATTTAGTGCACTTCTTGAAGCCCGAAGGCCTAGGTGCCTGAGACATTATAAGTAAAATTGAGTAACTCTCTCACAGACAAAACTTTGTTGGAAAGACTGACCCTACAAAGATTAACTTGCCGTTCACAATGATAGCCCGCAATTAAAGTAAAGGCCAACTGAATAACGGTGAACAAATGTATAAAGGAATTCAAGAACCCCTAAGGTTCAAAAAGGGATTAACCAACAGGAAAGGCCCTACGGATCAAGGGAGCCTGTAACCAGAACAAACACCAATCACACACAAATTTTCCACAAAAAAGTTTTCAAACACACACAACAGCACAGAGTAGCTGTTAAAACAGCTTTTTGTTAAAGAATTAGCAAATTTCTGACAGAAAAAGTTAGTGAAAAGACACTACTTAGCTCAGCCAGCTCGAGACCACGTCTTTGCTAGTTAGCGGCAAACGAGATCTGGGGGACTGGTAGTGGTGCATCCTGGGATATAGTAAGCTCAGCCAATAAGAGACTTCGCTCTTTGGCATAAGCGTGCCGAGTCGGAGCCGAGGGATTGGCTCCAGACCATCAGTCAGAATGTAGGCGAGATAGGATCACATAACATCAATTATTTAGTGCTGCTCAGTGTTTAATCCTCTGTGCCAGGATCACCATCTGGGTGCAGTAGGAGAGTAAACCTGAAAGCCATTACTGATGTTTACATGGGATAGCTTGCAGCAATGCAAAAAGACCCTACCCCTATGTGCTAGTACCATTCAGAAGGCAATTGTGAGATACTAGGCATAGGTTTCTCTTTAGGTGCATCTCAGCCCATATCCTTAAGTTGCAATACCATTCATGTCTTCCCATTCACCTAGTCCAGATTCCATTTATAGTTCTGGTGCTGCCCAAGGCCCAGGACCACAAAGACCACCTATCTCACTCCAGTGCATTGTCATTTTCTCTCCCCACAAACAGATGTGAGAAGGCATAGCCGCATAATTCCTTTCCCTCAACAGCTCCTACACTTACCTGAGCTGCATAAATTTACTCAGGGTGATATCATCATGGCTTGTACAGTGAAAATGATGTGCCATTGACGCACACTCTTCATAGCCCAAATTGGCACTTGCTGTCCTCATTGTACAGTAATCATGACAAACTGTCAGCATTCTTTTTTCACAGTATATATTATGTTCCCCTGACATGTTATGTGCATGCATATCTATAGTGGTACATTGACACTGGCAGTACACAAGTAGAATTGTGATACTTTTTACAGTCTAGCTCTTCATTTAGCTGTATTTTACTCATGATTTATATGCAAAATGCTTGTACACAGAAACTGAAGTTGATGGTGCTTTGTGTAATGTAGTAGTATTTCATATATTCACATAACATGTCTATGCACAGATTTCCAGATACAGCACAGCCCACTAGTCAGACTCTGAGAGCAATGGCTATCACTGTCTAGGAGATTTGAAAGTGACAGTGATATGACCACCAAGGATGTTGCCCTGGCAGTGTATCAGCAGACTGCTCCAGTCCATGTTAAGTCCGCAGCCAAGAGAGATGATGAATTACATGAGGAGATGTGACAGATGGTATGTGAGGTTGTCAAGAACGAGATGTGCTGCATGTTTCCAGAGATCTTCAGGGAGATGGCTACAGTCATGCGCTGCTGCTCCTTGCAGCCATGTGGAGGAGGATAGGCCCCATCAAGAATATATTCCTTATAGGTATTGTTTATGTGCCCTTTACCCATCATCCTCAAATAAGCACATCTGTTATACATGAACATATCCTTGCCTGTTCATATAGACTTAAAGATACTGTTAAGTGTTGCAGTCCTTCGTCCACATTTTGTAAACATACATTTCACTATAACATGCACATGTTCAGTATACCTTGTAGGTGATGTACCACTTCCATTCCTGTAATTCTGCTATGCACCTGATCTTTCTTGTCATAATCCTTCAGTGCTCCCTGACCACTTTTGCAGGGAGTGGTTTCTACTCTGCACTGTGGACATGTCCTCACTCTGATAATGGTCCCTTTAGCTTGCATTTGGGTGGTACAGCATACAAAACAGCCAGCCATGGAGGTATAGTGGCTCTGGCTCCCTCTGACAAACAGGTTGGTATATAACCTGCTTTGTTTGATACATGCTATCACACCAGGTAGGAGGGCACATCAAGACCACCACAGCCTTGTATGGCAATCCGCATGTAATGATAGATGTTGACTATCCATCTCTCTCCATCATGTGTGTGCTTCCAGTGAGACAACAAGTTAGGACAACATTATCCATGGCCTGATACATGTAACTGCATTAACTCTCACATCCACACACATATCCTCCATACCTGTTGTTCCACTCAATACCTATGTACCCGAACCATTTTGATGGATAAGAACAGTTGCGCATGTGTGGCCAATTGGATAGGAAACCGGCAATTTGTCCGTGGTTTGGCACCTATGTCTCTAATGGACATAGGTAACCTGTAAATGGTTCATCTCCCAGGCCCATACTTACACTTATTGAGGGTATCAGAACTTGTCAGAAAATTGAGATGCATGGCTAAGCCTAAAAAGGACCTTGTGGTCGTTAGCCTAGTAAACACCTATTAACCTAAATGGTTTACAACAATTTGTTCATTACAGGGGAAGGGGACAGGTGCAACCCTCTTGCATCTTCTTGGGTGACCCATTGTTGTTATTGGGGATGTATGTTCAGGACATTGCCTACAAGGGTGGCTGGGCATTGGATGAATTGTATACAGAAACATGGATAAAATGACTCACAACCATTATACTGCAACCTCTTAGACATTATGATCATGTGCAGTAGAGTGGACTTGAGCCTAAGGGGAAAGGCAGCCCCTTGACAATGGTATGACACTACCCCATGCCTTGATTTCCTTGCCAGCCTCAAAAGGCCAAAGTAAGCCCAGGGGAAATTGGTTGGTTCTTTACAGCCAGTAGACAAAGACACTTATTTGGAATAGCTGATGGTTAGATGTGAGGGAGCCAAAAACTGATAAAATATATCACAGTGCACATTGTACATCTTTAACAATTGCCATTTCATGCAGAGGTGCACCTTAAATGGTTGATATCTCCAGCTCAATATTGCCATTGGCCATGCCAATGAAAATATGAAAAATAATACAAGGATGCAACCATATGGTTGTGCCCATAGTCACATGACAGTACAAAATAATTCAATTCGTTACCTTCCATGTAGGTATTGCACCATGTAGTGCATTAATGGGCATCCATGAATGCACATACACCACAGACTGGATGTTACATACCCCTAGTACAAAGGTGGTAGATGTGTAAGTATCCATTCTTGAGTACAGTCATGCTATACTTGCACACACATCCTGCTTTACATGATGCAACATAGTACATCACATAGTATGGCTTCCTTTTCCTTTCAGTGCAAGCCATCATTGATGCCACATTACTAGTATTGGTCAGAATGACCGGGTACATCTTCCAAAGGTGTATCTTAAAAGTGTATACTGTATCCAATGGATGCATTACAGCAACAGTATGTGTAGTGCATGGTATATGGCTTGTACAACCCCATCTCCCAATTTGGACAGACACAGTGCTGTATCACTTCACATGGCCATTGTGGTTAAGGTATGTCACATATACAGGCACTGTGCAATGTCCACTGATGCGAAGTGACTGTGCAATACAGATGATATGTGGTAGGTATCCACTCTTGGGATTTGCATCTACTTTCCTGACAGTCTGTTTAAGTGCCTGACAACAGTTCAGAGCACATGCTTTAACAGGTGTTTGCACCCTCATATATATATATATATATGTATATATATATATATATATATATATATATATATATATATATATATATGTATGTGTGTGCATGTAGATAGCTATAGATATACGGTTCCACTTTATAATCTCAAAATACTGAAATATCGAACTTCAGTATCTCAAAACTATAAAGCCGAATTTTCTAAATATCGAAACCCCAAAAGTGCAAAATTCAAAATCATGAACGTAAACACACCCTACACCATACAACACATACACCATCCTTCCGACACTACAACAAATGAACAAAAAACACACATAAACATAAAAACACAAATAAACAAACCTACCCTACAAATAAGCAGGGGGACAAGCCCACCTGCACCCCCAATGTGGGGTGCTGCATCCCCCACACCCCCACTACTTATATATATATATATATATATATATATATATATATATACACACACACACACACACACACACACACACACACACACACACACACACACACACACACACACACACCATCTCCGAGGTCGCACCAAGCAGAGAAAAAACTGTAAACTCACCACTACACACTGTACAGTCCCCTTGCACACACACATCACATATATACAAACACCACCACTTTCAACACTACCCGAACCCACAACTAAAACTTCCAAACACACATACACTCCAATACCTACCCAAAACTCTTAAAAAATATTTACTTACCTCAATCGCCAGCCAAATCCACACACCAAACCGTACATCAGGCACACAGTACATCCCAGGTCACGTACCGGAACACCATAACCATGACTTCAACATTTCCGGATTCGCGGTTATGAAGTTTCGGTATTTAGAACATTTGACTTTATGGTCTCAAAATACTGAAATTCGATATTTCAGTATTTTGAGATTATAAAGTGAAACCATATATACAAGAAGACACATATATATGGCATTACCAATGTCATACTATCTTTTTATTCACAGCAAACTTCACCTTTACTGACCTCCTTTTCCTCAACCTCCTTCCTATGCAGCAATGCATGCCATCCATGTATATCTCCATGAAGCAGCCCATTCAGACACAGAACCAACAGCTCCCTCCTTCCTACATGCACACAACAAATAAATACCTCTCCAGGTTTAAACCATACCTTGTTAATCCCTACTCAGATGTCGGTCACCCTCCTGTGACAACATGTCTTTTACACTGTACAGCAAAAGTATGCTTAGTAACCACATCACAGTAAAAGAACCTACTCACACCATCCAAACCTATGATACATGCTGCAAATCTTTTTCAGCCTAGCCTTTCATGCCCCACATGTTCCAGTTATCAATGTCCATGGGCTAGAACAGCTTTGGTATATGCCTATGACTTACAAACTGCCCCTGTGCACAAGGGGCACAAGCAAAAAGCCACAGATGATTTTATGATTTCCCAGCCATTGGTCCAAATTGTATTTTTTAAATGAGGAACCTCTATGGCCACTCCAGTTGTTGCAAATGCCTGGTCAGGTAGATGCCAAAGGCTGCATTGTACTTGACTATTGGTCCAAAGATGGCTGAGTATAGCAGGACTATAATCTCCTTAGATCTGGATGCCATGCCCTTACTTACAAGTTGCACCATATGAAAGGATGTTCTCACTACCATGGACCACGGTGATCAAAGTTCAGGTTACTGTCAACCCGAGCTCTCAAGTCCCTTGCCACTGGGTCTACTCTTACAGGAGTGTTATCAATACTGTAATTTGCAGAGGTAGTCATCTTCCCAAAGGGTATAATAATGCATATTTTGTATTGAGTTTTAGGTCATGGTTCTAGCACCAGTTATTTGTCTGTGTCAGACATTCCTGGAGGATATCCACATCTCTGGGGGTTTCAATGATTGCACCCAGCTTGCAGTCATCACAAATTTTGTCAGCCAAAGGCCCTCTACATTTGTCTTGACATCAGAGAGATATATTCCAAAAAGAAAATATTCCAATACTGAGCCCTGTGGGACACCACTAGTAACAGGCCTCTTGGTGGAGGTGGATTCCCTCACCCTACCTTCATGTGTCCTAAATGTGAACCATTTGGATATCCATCAGGTGACATAAGGATTTATGCCTAAATTTGTGAGTTTGTCTATAATACCAGAGTGAGATATTGTGTCAAATGCTTTTGCCAGGTCAAAGCAGGCAGTATGTACCATTTTATCCTTGCCCAAGGCTTTTGTGACCTTATTGAAGAAGTCCACCAAGTTTAGTAGGCATGAATTGCCCTTGGCAAAACCGGACTGGAATGGGTCCAGTGTTTGAAGATTCCCTATGTCTTTGTTATCAAGTCCACAATAAGTCTTTCCATGGCCTTGCATGTAAGACTAGTCAAACTTATGGGTCTATTGATGGTCCATCTTTATGTAAAGAGGGGACAGTTGCAGTCCTCCATTCCCTAGGGATGAAGCTTGTCTAGAGGCTGTAGTTGAATAGAGATTCTAGTGGGCGTGACAGGTTATGTTTCAAACTATTTATAAAGGCATCCTGGGATATTATCAGGACCCACTCTTGCAGTGTTTTTAGCTCTACAGAGTGCAATGAGGACCTGTTCTTTAGTGATGGTGAAAAAACGTAGAAGGTATTTCCTGGGGGGAATCTGGGGTGAAAAGTAGCTGAAATTGGTGCTAAATTTATCAGTCATCAAATCTGTTATATCGCTTAGCTTGGTAGAGGAAGTTCAATTTAAAATCGGTTCAGTACACTGTTGGGTGTTCCTTTTAAGGTTGCATATATAACTGAAAAATTCCTTAAAGTTATCCTTAGCCTGGGAGGCTATTTTTGAATCGAAGTTGGCTTTGATGGACTTGATTAGTACCGAGTTGCTTGTTAAGACTGATGAGAGAGTTTTTTGTCATTTCGATACAGCCCTTCCTATTTTTGGACAGGATTATTTTTTTTATTGTACAACCACTTTATACTGCGGGTCCAAAAGGGGGGCAGTTTTTGGCATTTCTCCTAAGTTTATTTTGGTTTGGAGTTCCTGTTTCTATATTACATGCTTGTACAGGTTTTCTGTAAACACTTCTGCATAGGCCACTATGTTCTTAGAATTTGGAGCAGCTTGGAATTTAGCTATGCATTCACTTACTAGGGGGTAGTTAGTCTTGGAAAAGTTGATAAAGGTTCTGGGATTTGCTGGGAGTTCAGCCTTTATATTTATTTCAAGGGTTATCGCTTTGTGATCTGATCCGACCAGACCAGTGAGGAAATTACACAAAGGGAGTGCAACATTTTCTCATATTTGTGAGTGTCAGATCCAGCAAATTTGCACCACTAATAGGTGTACAGACTACCTGTTCCAGGGTGATTGCACTGACAAAATCCAGGAAATCTTCAAGCCTGCATGTTAGTGGTTGTTATATATTCCAGTTTATGGTTGGACAGTTGAAATCACCCATGAATATGGTGTTGGTCTGAATTGTGAGTGACTACAATACATTCAAGTATATAGTATGGTTATCCTGGGTCATAGATGGAGACATATAGCTGGCAAGGATATGGTATTGGACTTTACCTAAGGTTAGTTGGACATGGAGTAGCTCCAGCATGTCAAATTGTTTGACCAATCTTGAGGTGTGCTTAATTTTTAAGTAGCCTGATACACCTCCACCTCTTGTCGCTTCTTGAGCAGTAGCTAGTTTAAATATATACACTTTTACTGCCAGGGTGCCTTCGCCGTTTCTAAACCATGTCTCAGTAACTGCACAGATGTTAACACTCTCCAGGGTAAGGAGTACTTCCAGGGAATGTAGCTTCTTGTTGAGACTCCTAGCATTGAACAGTAACACTTTTAGTTTAACCTGCACAGAATTTACTATGTTGGAATAATTATTAGATTGGCATGGCCTAAAAATAAAGCATTATAGAGATGCATAAAGTTTTGGCCAATATCCGAAAGCCTAGTGGGGACAGATGCAGATCATCCCTGGCAAAGAAGTGTGGTCTGTCAATCATGTCCTCCCAAGGTGACAAATATTGGACCTCTTAGAATAACAGTAACTAAGCAGATTGTTAAAATTAATCATTTTCTGTTCATATTGTGGTATCATCCTTGGAGAAGGTAGAATGCTGCTCACTGCTAAGCTCATACCTGTCTTGGACACATAATCTGAAAAGTCTATCATGTCTCTCTTCATATAGGCCAGGGAGGTATGTCTCAGGTCATTAACACCCATATGGACTATCACAGGAGTTATACCGGTACTCGTGGTTCAATGTCAAGAATGCATGTATAATCTGCTGGTTCTTTAACCCTGATAGGCAACTGACCATGACTGTCTCTTTGCTCAGCCTGATGTAGGGGGCATCAGTGTGTCGCATAACAGAGTCTCCAATAATCAATATATTGGGTTGTGTGGCAGTTTGACTTAAGGGCTTAGAGGCTGAGATGTGGCTCTAAGTGTCCTGGGGAATGTTGTTGTGTTTGGGAGGTTACTGAGGGAAACGTACAGGAGGCCTTTGAGGTTTGGGTAGATTGCATTTAAGAGGCTCAGCATGTGTGAGTTTATGTATCGGATCCATACTAGATATGTTACTGGCAACCTGTTTGAAGATATCAGAGTCTGTATGCGAGACATTTGCCTCCAAAGACATAGTGTAATTACATCTCTCACATACTGTGTCAGTCTGCTTAAGAATAAGGTAGTTGTCAGTAAACATGAGACTATTGCTACACTGTATCGAAAATGTCCATTTCCATTAGGCTGGCTACAGAGGCGATAGGAAAGTGTACACCCATGGCTGTGGATCCTCTTTTTTGTCATGTATTACAGGTGGTGCAATTGGGATTTAGAGTTGTTAGGCTGGGAGGAAAGGTCTAGGGTTGATCTATAAACAGCATTTTTGGGGTAATTCTTCTCAGCAGATACACTAGCTGCAATTTACTCAGCTAGATACTTGAGAAAATGGCAAAGGATGTTTTATATGGATAATTACAACTCTAGGTGCCTATTTTTATATAGGGCACTACAAACCACTGCTGCACAGCTCAGAGGAGGTTATGGGAGATGAGTTAGAGAGAAATCCAAATAGCAAACAATTGAAGTGCAGGATACATGTACATGTATATATATATATATATATATATATATATATATATATATATACAGTTCAGATTCTGCAGCAGTTCACCATTCTCTCACTGTTGTGAGTGAAACTACAAGACTAAGGCCCCGAGACCAAGTAAAATATAAACAGTAAAAATCAGTAGAAATGAAATAAATGAGGCTCAGATCTTGCCACAACTCACTATTCTACCACTGTTGTGAGGGCTACTATGAGACTGAGGTTTGACACCAAATTAAAAATGCAAACAGCTGACTTCTGGTTAAAACAAAACAAAATGCAGTAAAGAACAATACACAATTCAGATTAATACTGACTATTGCAGTATGCACTACTTGAAATGGCCTTATATGAAACAAAAACTAACTTGAGCTTTAAGAGCAATTGGAGAAATTACAAATGTTTTTCACAAAGAAAATTCAAGGTCTTCAGCATCTGTCCTATGTGGATATTCTGAAATCACTGTCACTTTATTCTGTTTCATACAGGCTACTCAGAGGCGATCTCTGCCTTGCATACAAGGCAATCTCTGACCCTGCTTTATTGGAAATGCTGCATATCCGCAAGTCAAATGGTATACAGGTTACTTGCTCTAAAGACCTTAACCTGGTATGTGACATTAACAGAACCTGCTGGAGGGACAGATTTGTCTCCCAGAGGTTACCACACCTTTGGAACAGACTCCCACTCAATGTCAGAGAACCAAACTGGCCCTCTTGAAAGACAGTCTGGATGATTGGATGGGTAGCCCTAAATTCACACCGGGGGTTCCACCTACGTCCCTCTTGGACACAGGCATTAGGTGCTGATCGTGGAAATAAGGGTAGAACTTGGCTAGGGCCATTAGCCTAGTAACTTCCTATGATCTTACAAAGAGCCTAATGGGAATGCCTTATCAGTCTGAGCTATTAGTGTCCAGTAGAAACAGCACTGGGAGGGGTTTGCAAACTCTTACTTACAATAGGGGCAGACAGCTAAAACATAAACAGCACCAAGTTTAAAATCATGACAAGAGTTGGGTAGGTGGATGGTGAAAACTTTGTTAGACTAATTCCTATTCAATCAATAAATGCAAATGGAATGTTTGCTAACTGACCCTAGCCAACAACTTTTAAGACTTCAGGAAAATAAACTTAACGGAAAAATAACGTTTAAAATAGAACAAGCTGTAATATAATAATACCAAAATCAAACATAATGGAAATGTCCAACCTTAAATGCAGAAAATCCAAAAATCAATGCAGTCAAACAGCAGTTTTAAATTCAAAGCTCTTGTAGCTCAGAGTTTGAGCCATTCTTTATCTCTGGCCACACACCTAACACAAACATAATAAATTAAGATATAGGATATGCATGTGATATGTAGTGTGTTGTCAGCTGTACAGTATAATGTAACCCCTAAGCCTCTTAGTCTGTGTCATGACTCACGTGTGTTTTACAATGTAATTGGGTCTGCAATGTCAGGTTATACTTATTCATAATGCATGTCCCCACAGAGGTACATATGCATACCTTGGCATCATATAGGTTTGTACTGCTGCCAGATTTACACGTTATTTGCACAACCACATATACAGGATCTTTGTATGTCTGACTAACAGCCTGTAATGGCTGTAGCACACATGCATAACCTCTCCTTCAGGGCCCTCCTTGTATATATGTGGTTATCCAAGCAAGCCATGAAAGTACGTTTTGCAGGAACAGCACACCAACGATATAAAAGTGTGAGCTGAGACTTTTATATGGCACAGCTGTTATGTGTTACAGGACCTTGTACATGGCTATCAGGATATCCATCCAGCAACTCTCATCCCACAGCACCCCATGTGGAACATAGGAAGGCTGGTTAGATTCTTAACTGGTATGTAAGTTCTGGGTAGAGCAAACCGTGGTAGATGCTCATGAAAAGTGATCATGTGGGCTTAGTATTG
The DNA here is from genome assembly GCF_019279795.1 of Protopterus annectens. NCBI lineage: Eukaryota > Metazoa > Chordata > Ceratodontiformes > Protopteridae > Protopterus > Protopterus annectens. The sequence goes on along the minus strand of NC_056727.1, from coordinate 65,214,262 downwards.
ATGGATGGGATGTTAAGCCTGAAAATATTTTGTTGACAACATGACATGGTACTAACATACATCACAGAGGAAGTGAATAAGAGACATGGATTATCCCCTACATATGATGATATGCTCTATACATTAACATATCCTGTTATGGTTGCATGGATGTATATATACTAAATCTGCATGAGTATTTCAAAGGCATTTCAGTATGAGTTACCATTTCATGCCACTTATGCAGTGGTAATATGTGTTACCAATATCAGTCATCCTAGATGGCTATGTCCTATGTACCTGAAATCCTGCACAGATTACACACTCAAATGGTGCCTTGTTACAAACATTGCCATGGGCACCTGTATGTATTATTTGTACTGGTAGTCATCCATACAGGTGACTTTTCCTGCAGTTTCCACATCACAGTTTTTGTGGCTTTAAGGTAGACAGCATGAACGTGGTGTGATGCATGCCTACCATATATGGCACAGAACTTGTCACCCCCATCTACATAAACAATGTCATCAATTACATCCTTTTTGAATACCTTCCTTGGGATATTTGGTGTATTCACAGATCATAGCTGTATTCCTCATACACTTCATGCATACAACTGAAGTGTGACTATCCCAGTATGGTGTGAGGCAGTACTTGTTTCCTGCTAGTATGTGTCCTTTTGCAGCATAAAATTAGACCTGTTAGTAACAGCCTGCATTTAATTGCTGGAACCTGTGTTCTGAGAGACTGCTTTCCAATCTATCTGCAAATATACAGAGCTGAGTATATATTTTTTTGGTTTTAGAGTTTGTTAATTGTTGCTTGGATCTCTGTTGAAACTGTTGTCTCCCTGTTCTAAGAAACTGCTTTCCAATCTATCTCCAAATATACAGAGCTGAGTATATTTTTTTGGTTTTAGAGTTTGTACTGTTAGTTGGTAGCGTTGTCGCCTCACAGTAAGACACTGTCTGGTTTGACTCTCAGCTACAGCGTCTTCTGCATGGAGATATGCATGAATGGGCGTACCGTCGTTGAAGGTTGTGTGTCAGGGCTGGTAACTCGACATGTAAAAATCAACTACCAATCATTAGCGGACCGGAGTTCTGATGTGGCGACCCCTAACCGGGAAAAGACGAAAGACGCAGTGCAGCAACTGTTAGTTGTTGCTTAGATCTCTGTTGAAACTGTTTTGTCCCACCCACCCTCCTTATTTTTGGCTTGTTGTTTAATTTGGTGGCTTTTGCAGTTGCCCGCCACACTGTAGATTTGATCTGGGACACTCCCCCAGTCCCATCTCTTTACCACATTCTACCTAATAAACTCTTTCTGCACTTGCCTTTAGTCCTTTTTAATTTAAATTGCATTTTTTAAAACGTGTTTGGTCTAATATTGCTACACACTCAAGTGTGCTAGCTTGCACTGCATGTGAATTGTTTTTGCTACTTTTCTGTAAAAAAAAAAAAAAAAAAAAACTGTAAGCCTGTTTCCTACCTTTCCTATAACTATAGTGTTCCAGATACAGATTTGTATGTAAGCTTCTGAGCCCCCCAAGCCTTTCTGTGTTGGAGGGAAGCCTTCTAGCTTATCAGTGGGAGTGTTAAGCACTAGGTAACCTGTCTACCATATACGAAGTGGTTCTGGCCCAGAAATTGTAGTCATTGGCCGTTTGGGCAATCTCTTCCATCTATCTCAACTTTCTGATTTGAAAGCCTGCATTTGCACTTGTTTCTGCCCTGTAACTCATCTAGTGCAGATACAGATTCTTAGTTTTAGCACTTAAATTTGCTTATTCGTCCTCAGCACTTGTTCAGAACTTGTAAGCACTAAATAAGCTACTAATTACTATAGCACTCAACCTTCCTCATTACCTAGAGGAAAACAGTTTTTGTACTTACTTTTCTCACTTGCTTAGAGAAAAACTGCTCTTGTACTCACTTTCCTCACTTATCTAAAGGAAAATAGTTTTTTATTCAGACATGTCCAAGTGTCAGCTGCCAGTGTTCTCTCCTATCGGATGAATCTGGGCATCATGAGGCAATGTAGAAATTGCCTCATGTACACAGACAACCCTCTCCTCCTACCACCCAACACTATAACCTGTGAGAGATGCACTTATCTACCCAAACTAGAGGTAAAGCTCTCTTCAACCAAGACTGAACTTGACAGTCATGAGGAGAAGGTAAACATTTGCACCACACCACGCTCATCACATAGTCTCAGTAAATCTACACCACCAAAATCCACACATAGCAACACAAAAACATTTGCGGAGGCTCTCAGTAATAATCTGTTTAAGCAACAGAGACCTCCAAAGCAGAAACGCAAGCAACCTCCCTCCCCCAACACAACCCAAATGACACACAGCCCACAAACTCAGTGTGCCACTCAACCACAGCCAATAAGGCAAAACAACTTACCCAACACACTAGTCATAGGTGACTCTATAGTCAGGCACACTGATGTCCCACTCACCAGGCTAAACAAGGAGAAGGTTACTGTCAGCTGCCTGTTGGGTGCCAGGATCCACCACATAACCCACGCACTCAGGTCACTCCACAACAAGTACAAATATGACTCTGTCATTGTCCATGTTGGTGTGAATAACCTGAGACGTACCACTCTGGACTACATGAAAGAGACATGGAAGAGCTCTCCGATCATGTAGCCTAGGCAGGTATGACCCTAGCCCTGAGTAGCATTCTGCCATTGTCCAGAATGATACCGCAGTACAAGGACAAAATGATTTACTTCAACAATTGGCTAAGCTTTTGGTGTCATTCTAAGGGGATCCAGTGTCTGTCTGCTTGGGATGACATGGTCGACAGACCACGATGCTTTGCCACAGATGGCCTCTACCCGTCATCCCTGGGATTCCAGATACTGGCTAAGGCTCTTGCTGCCCCTATAGTGCCTTTTTTAGGCAAGGTTCAAATAACAAATTCACCACCGTAACAGGAACAGGCAAGCAAAAACTGAGGGCAATGCTACTCAATGCTAGAAGTCTAAATCTCAAAATGCACTCACTCGAGGCACTCTGTGCAGAGACTGAGACCTAGTTCAAGGCTCCAGAGAGCACCCCTGCACTACCAGGCTATAACTCATACCACACTTTTCAGCCATGTATCCTGGACCGAAACACCAAAGACGGAGGAGTGTCCATATTCATTAAGGATATCCACACCTCCAGGCTAGCTGCTCAGCATAATGCATCTGAGGTTATCAAAGTGCAACTAACTCGGGGCAAAACTGCAATCCAAATTGTAGCCTGCTACAGATCCCCCACCATGCCCCAGGATTCCCACTCCTCTTTTCTTGATGTACTGGAAAATATTAGGGTTCAACCAAACACACTAATAACTACCCCACCATTAACTGGGAAAACTACTCATGTACCAACTCCTTAGCTGAACGCTTTCTGGAATTCATAAACTCCAATGCCCTGGATCAACTTATCCACACCCCCACTAGGGGCAACAATATCCTATATCTAGTCATTACTAACATGAGTGACCGGTGTTCCACACCTGATGTCAACTTCTCGTTGGTCTGATCCGACCTTAAGCTAATCACCCTTGATATCCACATCCCGCCCCCACCCCCCCATTAAGGAAACCACATTAAAAAGTTTCTTCAAAGCCAACTTCATGCTTCAAGACAGAAGTGAACTTCGTGACACCCATGCAGATAGACAATACAGTTACAACTGCTGAATCCTACACAAATGCACTCTATAAGCACTTACACGAGTGTATGGATCGTGCTATCCCAAACAGAACCAAGACGCTATCATCCAGAAAAAGGAAGTCAATCTGGTGGTCCCCTACCATAAACAAACTGTACAACAGAAGGAAGAAACTGTTGGAAAAGAGAGTAAAATCCCATGAGTGGAGGAGCTCCCTGGTCAGCCTCAGTAAGAAGCTGAGATCCCTTATAAGATCCTCCAAAGCTAGCTGCGAAAACAAAATTGCCACTAATTCTAAGGACAACCACAAAGCATTCTATAGCTATGTCAAGAATCTCAATGGCAACACCCAGATCTGCTCTGAGTTACAGCACAACGGCACAAAAATTACAGAGCCAACTGATATTGCCAACATCCTGTCAGATAGGTTCAGTGCTAACTTTACCACCCCCTAAAGGGCCCATATCTATACAGGAAGAATGCAGAGTCCGCACTCTCTAAAGCCAAAAACACAGCATCCATGGGACCGGACAACATCCCAGGCTGCGTTTTACACGAACTTCAGAAGAAACTGGCTCCCCACTTAAGCACCATGTTCAATAATAGCCTTGCATCAGGCTTTGTGCCCACTGAATGATGCACAGCAACAGTTATCCCACTCCACAAGGGGGGAGCCACCACTGATCCCAGGAACTATTGACCTATTAGCCTGACGAGCCTGGCCTGCAAGGCCATAGAACATATCATCATGGAACTCATAAACAAAGACATTGGTAACCTCTAAACTCTGTATCCCACCTAGTTCAGGTTTGTGAAAGGCAGATCATGCCTCCTGAACCTGATCGACTTCTTTGAGGCAGTCACCAAAGCCGTAGATGAGGGTAAGGTCATTCACACAGCCTATCTTGACCTCGCCAAGGCTTTCAACACCATCCCCCATTCTGGAATTATAACTAAACTCACTAAACTAGGTATAAATCCCTATGTCACAAGATGAGTTGCAACTGGCTCACTGACAGAACCCACACTGTAAAAGTTGCAGACTCCAAATCTGACCTCAAAGCAGTAACAATTGGAGTACCACAGGGTTCCGTCCTGGGACCTCTCCTGTTTGGTATCTACTTCTCTGAAGTTCAGGCTAACACAGAAGGCCACTGGCTAACGAAGTTTACAGATGATTGCAAACTAGGAGCCATAGTCAAGTCCCCAAATGAAGTGGACATCTTACATAAGGGCCTCGCTGAGACAGATGCCTGGTGTCAGAGCCATGGTCTCAAGCTCAATGCCAAAAAGTGTAGTGTCATCCCTTTTGGTAAAAACTCTGTACCCATGAACTACCACATAGGCAGCAATCTACTTAACACCGAATGTGTGATAAGAGACTTTGGGACCCAGGTGGACAGTAGAAACTCCTTTGATAGTCACATCGCCACAATAGTCAGTAAGTCCTTCTATGTGGCAGACCTCATCATAAAAGGGTTCTCATCCAGCAAAAAAAAAGAGGTTGTGCCCCTCTACTAGACACTCATTAGACCCATTATAGAGTACAATGCCCCTTTTGGAATGTACCTCACAAGACATCTGCAGCAGCTGGAAAGGCCACAGGAGTACCTCACAAAGAGGATTACTGGCCTCAAGCAAATGCCCTACACTGACCGCCTCCAAAAACTCCAGCTTTACTCCATAACATATCGCCTACTCAGAGGTGATCTCTGCCTGACATATAAAGCTATGTCAAATCCAGAGCTGTTGGACATGCTACACCTAAAGAAATCCCAATCCCTCTGAGCTACACGCTCTAGGGACCTAAACCTTGTCACCACAATAAACAGGACATGCTGGAGGGATAGATTCCTGTCCCAGAGACTTCCCATACTCTGGAACAGGCTACCCATCTATGTCAAGCAAAGTTCTTCATTAGCACTCAAGAAAAATCTTGATGAGTGGATGGGAAATAGCAAATACACCCTGAGATCACTTTTGTGTCTCTGCTTTACAGTGGCACAGGAAAATAACTTTCTTGGGTGGCATAAGCCAAGGAACCTTGTTGGCTAGGCTTACGTAGGCCCTTGGGCCAATAGCCTAGTACCTACCTATGAACCTATGAGCAGTTTTCTTTAGCAGATGAACTACATGCCATGCTCTTTCACACAGGCCTGGGTTTGCCTGACAAGGATTTCATTTTCTAGCCATATCCCATTTCAGATGTTGGCTTTCCACTGCACATTGCATTTGTGCCAATAAGCCTGTTCATAGGTGTTTACTAGATTAACAACCACAATGGCCTTTTTAAGCCTAGGCATGCATACCAAATCTCTGACAAGTACTGATACCCTTAATAAGTGTAAGCATGGGCTTGGGAGATTAACTATTTACAGGTTTCCTGTGTCCATTACAGACATATTTGCCAAACCAGGGATGAACTTCTGGTTTCCCATCCAGTTGTCCAATTTGCACTTGAATTGGGTTAGGGAGGAACTTTGCTTCATATGTATGGGGAGCCTGTCCATAGACAGTGTAGTCTCTGGGATACATACCTATCTCTCCAGCAGGTCCTATTTATATCACAGGCCAGGTTTAATTCTTTAGAATTGGCAATTCTGGAGCCGTTTGTTTTGTGACTATACAGTAGGTCCATTAGAGTGGGGTCTGGCAATGCCCCGTATGTCAAGCATAGATCTCCCCTCAACAGCATGTAAGAGACAATATAGGGATAAGTTCTTGAGGCAGTCTTCATAGGACATTTTACTTACTCCCTGTATTCTTTTAGTGAGGAACCTCTGTGGACATTCCAATTGTTGAATATGCCTGGTTAGGTACATACCAAAGGGGGTGTTTTACTCAATGAATGCTCTGATGAATGCTGACTACAGTGGAACAATGACTTCCTTGGACTTGGATGCCATACCTTTGTTTATAATTTGCGCAACACAGAATGATTTCCTCACCACTGTAGACACGTGATGGTCAAAGGCTAGATTACTATGTGTGTGTGTGTGTGTCCCTAAGTCCCTGACTACTGGGTCAACTCTAAGGGGTGGTTTGTCAATATGATAGTTACCAGGTATGGATGATTTCCCAAAGGATACTATTATGCATTTCTTGTTATTTAGTTTTAGTTCATGGCTCTGACACCAGTTGCTTGTCTGTGTCAGCACCACCTGGAGAACATCTGTGTCAGTGTGAGAGTCAATGACAGCTCCTAATTTGCAATCATCTGTGAATTAAGTCAGCCAGACACTGGCCTTGACTTCTGAGAAGTAAATGCCAAAAAGGAGCGGTCCAAGGACTGATCCCTGAGGGACTCCACTTGTGACTGGCCTCTTTGTAGAGGTGGACTCCCCAATTGTAACTTCCTGGGTCCTGTCTTTGAGCCAGTTGGCTAGCCACCGGGTGACATACAGGTTTGTACCTAACCTCTTGAGTTTGTCAAAATGCCCGAGTGGGGTACTGTGTCAAATGCCTTGGTCAGGTCAAGGTAGGCAGTGTGAATGATGTTGCCCTCATCCATTGCATTGGTGACCTTCTCAAAGAAGTCCACCAGGTTGAGTAGGCATGATCTGTGCTTGATGAAACCAAACTGAGTTGGGTCCAGTGTCTGGTGGTTTACTACATTTCTGGTGATCATCTCCATGGTAATTCTTTCCATGGCTTTACAGAGAAGACTAGTGAGACTTATGGGTCTTTAGGTTTCCAGGGTCTGTAGATGACCCACCTTTATGCACAGGGATGACTATTGCCTTTCTCCATTCAAGAGGCACAAAGCCTGTTTGCAGGCTACAGTTAAATAGTAATTCCAGACGACCTCACAGGTCATGTTTCGTGCTATTTAAAAGGCATGATGGGATATTGTCTGGACCCATTGATGCAATGTTCTTGGTCTTAGAGAAAGCATTAAGGACCTGTTCCCTAGTGATAGAAGGGGGAGTTATATTTGATATTTCCTGAGAGAAGGTTGACAGGGAGAGAGGGGTAAAGTTGTAGCTGAATTTATCATCCAGGAGGTTTGCCATATTTTGTGGCTCAGTATAGGTGGCTCCCTTCACAATGAGCTCTGCACTCAATTGTGTATTGCCTTTGAGGTTGCCGACATAGCTAAAGAATGCTTTGTGGTAGTCGTTGGCCTGGGAGGCCAAACTTACCTCAAATTTGGCTTTGGCAGACTTTATTTGTCCTCTGAATTGTTTGTTTAGATTGATGAGAGTGCTTTTATCCTGCTGCATGCTGCACCTCCTAATTTTTGCCATGATTTTCTTTCTCTTGTTTTACAGCCTGGAAAATATGGTTAAGAGATAGAACAAAACAAAATGAACTACACTACAAACAATTTCATAATAAATCAAAAAAGCTAGTGATACAGGATAAAAAAGATTATTTCTCCCCCAAACTGCCTTCCTCATACAACCCCCCCAAAATTTTGGAAATTTGTCTCCTTTTTACTTAATCCAGGTACCGTCCAAAACCCATCCCCTGCACCAGAAAAAAACACCACAAGAAATTTCCCAAGAGTTTAATACCCACTTCATCTCTACCATTCAAAAATCTACTCAAAGACTGCCCATCTAACCCTAATACAAACCTTCCTCTTCCTACTGAACACACCCTTTCCCTTTCGGATCACACTAATATTCAACCAGCAAACGTCTTCTCTATCCAACCTGTATCCACCTCCCTGATCTTGAAACTCCTAAAACAACTCAAACCTTGCTCACTGTCTGCAGATAATCTTCCCCCTGAATACCTGCAACTAGCAGCTACAGCAATAGCATACCCAGTTACCATTCTCATAAATCGCTCTCTCTCTGAATCCTACATTCCCCTCCTATGGAAAAATATATCATGTCCCCATTATATAAAGGAGGAAACGCTCATGATCTTTCTAACTACCACCCTATCTTAATACTCTTCCCCACGTGTCCACTCACAACTACTTAAACACCTAACTAATAATGCTCTCCTATCCCCTACCCAACATGGGTTTCATCCAGGGCATAGCACTGTCACTGCCCTATTCTTTCACTGATACTGTCAACAAAGCCCTAGATGCAGGTCATCATACCTCAGTTATCTTACTAGACCTATCTAAGGCTTTTGATACAGTGTCACATACTAAGCTAGTAAATTAACTGTCAAGACTAGGCTGCTCCCCAAAATCCCTTAAATGGTTCATCTCTTACTTACAAATCAAGGAACAATTAGTAAGGTGGCAAAATGTACAATCCACTTACCAACCCAACAATACAGGAGTACCACAAGGATCAATTTTAGGTCCTCTAATGTTCAATATTTTCATCAATGACCTGCACAAAGCCCCCCATATCCAGAATCCCATCCAATACGCCGATGATTCTACTCATATCCACCACTGACACCTTCTCTGATCTCCTCACAGTTACACAACAGGCTTTTACCTCTGTCGAATCATGGCTTATTAAAGCACAACTTATGCTAAATCCCCAAAAAACTAAACTTTTACTTTTCACTAAAAAATCACCTGACTCTGGCTTCAAAATCTTTGCAAAGGATGGCACACAAATAGAACTAGTGAAGACAGTCAAATTTCTAGGGTTAACAATAAACAACAAACTCGCTTTCAAACCGCACATCCTAAATGCAATAAATACTTATTTGAAATTAGGCAAACTATACAGACACAAACTCTACATGGATAAATGTACTAAAACAAAACTAGCCAATACCATACTCATCCTCTCCTTTCTATATGGTAGTGCTATTTTTACCAATCTACACACAACCCTTAGTAACAAATTACAATCCTGCTACAATAAAATAACTAAATTTGCCTCTGAAAAACCACACCACACTCATCACTGCCAAGCAATCACCAAACTAAAATGGCTTAAATTTCCCCACCATCTACACTACACCCAATTAACCTTAGCTCACAAGCTAATCTGTATACCTAATGAATGCCCTGCCCTTGGTTCACTCCTACAAACGTACACCTCCACAAGAACCTAAGATCTTCCAGTAAGCTCATGCTTTCTGTAACAGAACCCAACAAAAGAGCCAGACAATGTCTGCTCTCCCATTCAATCGCCAAACTATGGAATAACCTACCATCCGAAATAACCCAAACTGACCATCCAAAATCTTTCAAAGTAGCTGTAAAATCTCATTATCTAAAGAAACCATCTTGCTCATGCCTGAAATGCAAACCACCTTAAACAGCACAAAATCCTAGATTGGCATATGTAAGTAACACAAAACTTTTCACAATAATAGTGTAAACTACACTGTCTGTAAAGAAAGTGCTGTATTACTATCCATGTGTTTCTACTGATGTAACATCTTAACCTATGTAATGATGCCTAATGCAATATTAATGTAATCCTATGAATTGTAAAATATTTTATTACCTGTTATATCTGTAATACTTTTAATCTTATGTTAAACACTGTCTCTTTGTAATACTCTATGGAGCTTTTCTCCATGGGCCTCAATTGAAAATGGGTTTCTAACCCAGTGCACTTTCCTGGTCAACAAATACTAATAAATAAATAATTTTGTTATTCCACCATGGTGGCTTGTTTTTTTGTTAGTTGTGTACCTCTTCTTGTTGGGTACAGCTGCCTCTATGCAGCTATTAATGTGCTTGTATAGGGTTTCTGTGAACAGGAGTGTTCTCAGGGTTTATGGGGGCTTGAAATTTTTCCAAGTTCTCACTCAATAGTCAGAGGTTAGCCTTAGAATAGCTCCTGAATACTCCATGTTTAACTGGGGGGTCCATGTTTTATTTTTACTTCAAAGGAAACCATTTTATGGCCTGACCTTAGCGGGGGAGGCATTACGGTGTGTGTGTGTGTGGGGGGGGGGGTGCACCAGTCTCCCATATTAGTAAGGACCATATCCAGTATGGTTGCACCGCTGCTTGGTGTGTTGACTATCTAGTCCAGGGATCTTGTGTTTACAAAATACAGGAATCTCTGTGCATGTATGTTTGGTGTTGTATAGGATTCCCAGTTAATAACAGGGTAATTAATGAGTTGGATGTTTAGTGTTTCTAATAAGTTTAAATACATGGTTATAGGTTTCCTGGGTCATAGAGGGGACCTATAGCTTGCAAGGAAGTGGTATTGGATTTTACCTGTGGTGATTTGAACATGGAGCAGCTCAAGTGCATTGTCCTGTTTGACCAGCTGGTCTAAATGTGTGGAAGGCATTATAACCTTGCACTGTTGGTGTGCTCTCTGCGACTTTAAACCACGTCTCAGTGAATGCACAGATGTCAGCATTCGCTACGGTAAACAGAGCTTTTAGGGAGTGGAGTTTTTTGTGTAGACTCCTAGCATTGAGCAGTAATACCGTTAGATTTTCTTGGTTTTGATTTGCTATGTCAGAAGTACTTTCAGTTTCGCATTGCCTAAAAAAGGCTCTATGGGGGGAGATAATGTTTTAGCTAATATTCAAAAGCCTAGAGGGGAGAGGTGCAGACCATCCCTGGCAAAGCAGCGTGGGCTGTTATCCATCCCCTTCCATGCTGACAAATATTGCACCTCCTTAGAATGCCAGCAGAAACTAAGACAATTATTAAAGTCAATCATCTTTTGTTTGTGTTGCGGCATCATCCTTGGAAAAGGTAAAATGCTGCTCAGTGCTAGGTTTATACCAGCCTGAGGCACATATTCAGAGACCTTTATTATGTTGCTCTTCATATAGTTTAGGGAGGTACGTCTCAGGTCACTTACTCACACATAGACTATGACTGATGACCTGTGTGCATGTGTAATGTGGTGGATTCTAGCCCCTGATAAGCAAACTTACCGTAATTTCCTTCTTACTCAACCTGGTGAGAGGGACATCAGTGTGTCTCACAATGGAGTCTACAATAACTAGAATGTTGGATTGTGTGTTGGCTTGCCTTATGGGCTTAAAGGCAGCGGCTCCATGAGATGTAACTCTATGTGTTGACGTGGGTGTTGTTTTGAAAGAGTGAATTTGGGGTGCTGAGGGTATCTGTTATGTGTACTCCATCTAGGAGGTCTTTGTGGTTTAGGAATTTGCATGCAAGTGCCTCAGCATATGTGGGTTATGTCTGTTTTGAATTGTGCATGATGGGGGCAGAGTGTGTACTACTGACAACCTTACTGACATTAGGAGTACTTTTATGTGAGAGCTTTGCCTCCCATGACATTGTGTAAATATATCTCTCACATACCATATCAGTTTGAGAATTAACTGATTGTCAGTAAGCAGGAGGCAATTTCTACACTGCCTCAGGATGCCCATGTCAACTAAGCTGGTAACAGAGACAGTAGGAAAGTTTATACCCATGGCAACAGACCCTTTTTTATTGATTAGACAGTTGGAGTGAGAATATTAGTCACTGTCAGGAGTATCTAGTTTGCTACTATGTGGATAGTGCTCGTCACTGCAAACTAGCTATCCTGTGTGCAACTAGGTATGTGACATTGGTTTTTGCTTATCTGTTCATTGGTATCATTTTCATTTCTGGTATGCTGCTCAGCAAAGCTGACATATACCTGTATGGTACTGAAAATTTGCTATGGCACGTTAAGCACTACCTCACCTACTGTACACAAAGTCATTGTTTGTAGGCAATCTCTGACCATTCTTCTGATCTTCCTATACCTTGTCCCATTTGTTTTACCCTGCTCTCCCCACACTTTTTTCTATTTTCCACCTACCCCATTCCTAGGGGTGCTTGTGTTGCACGTGATATCCATATCTGTCCCATGCCCAACACTTTTTCTTGCCATTGCTATGAAATGCTACTAACACAGCTTGCTTGGCACATCACCATATATACTTTTTGGCTAATCCCACAGCTTATCTACTTTCATTTCATCCCTATTCCCAGTGGTGACTATGCTGTATGAGATATCTGGTTCAATATTATATGATCGAAGAGGCAGTCTTGATCGAATGTGGAAGCACGAAACGGCATATAAGCAAATTCTTTCCCTGGGAAAGAACTCGCTTGGCCACCTTCATTAGTTTGCCGTTATCGTCACTGTAGTGCGATCACAGAGTTGGTTTATTTAAGTAGGGAGGGTGTGGAGGGCACAGCCCCCCAGTTTGTGCAATATTTTAAAGTTTTTTTTTTTTTTTTTTTGGAACAGAGATTTTTTTTTCCCTGGGAAAAAAAAAATCGCTGTTCTAAGTGTTTGGGATTGTAAGCTTTCGCTTACATGGAGTCAATAAATCAGGGTTTGCTTGTTTAAGCATTCGCTAATTTAATATAGACCCAAATATCCATACCTGTCTCACACCCCAACACTTTTACTTGCTGTAATATGATGGTACTGTGGCTTGCCCACCATATCAAAATATATAAACACACACATCCGGAAAAAATATTGTTGACAAGTCATACAGATTTCTACTGATATACAGTGGGGCAAGCCCCCTGTAACCCCCTTGTGGAGGGTGTGCCCCCAACCCCCTGCTAATTAAATATTCTAACTCAGAGATCCCACTACAGTGAGGAAAAGGGTGCTTTTTCCGATCCCCACTGTAGTGCGATCCAATTACAAACAGCAATGCTCAAAATCGTGAACGGGAGCTATGTGTCGACATTTTTATGTCAATAGGATTTCTGAATGCAATTTTGCCCTTTTGCACCATTACTCTCGACCTTCTGAACAACGGTAAGGTGAGTTTCACACATTTGATAGTAAGCTATATGTGTGTGTGTGTGTACTTTTGTTTTAGATCTCCTGAGCAGTACAGTGGTGCCTGAAATTATTTACCACTACTGACAAACACATGTATATCCAAATATTTACACATATATTTAAAAATGTCACATTTCATTTGTGTTGTGTACTGTGAAATGAAATGCATCAATTACTGTAATCATTGTATTTTCTTGTTACTGCTTTTATATTTTGCAGCAAGTCTCTACACTATTGAATGTTTACATGACATGACTGCACTCTTCTTACACTGCTCTTATCATGGTGATGATGATTTTCTAACATATTTTAGTCAGAATGCTGTATACCCCCTGCTGCATTACTGCTACACCTGTATGGCATGGCAGACTGCAGACATTGATAGGTTAATGAAGGTGCCTATCTGTATTCTTTATTACAATGATGGGTTATCCACAATGCTTCACCATTCTGTTTGAATTTTACAGACCGTGCTGCTAAAACTACAGATCTGAAAACATTACGTATATTTTTAATACACTTGGGATTTCAATCTTGTGAAATGTACTGTCATATAATGAAATAAAATTATAATTTCTCATTAAATTTCAAAGTGTAGCTGTTTCATTGTTGTTGGATATAGACACATACATTCAACATATTTTGTAGTTGAGTGGATTTGTATAATTCTATGAAAAATTAAAATTCATTAGAAAAAACTGTCTGTACAAAATCCAACTATGAACTGCACCTTAATGTCCCAATAGGGTGCATTAACATACTGACACACTCCTACAAAAATTAACTTACTGATACAACCCCACAAAAAACGAGCATCACTAAAGATAATGAAATCAGTAGGGCAGCAGTAGCAACTTAGTTTTCAAAATTATATAACTTTATTTTAACTGCTAATTCTTTTTGCATGTTCATTGCCTTAGGAAAATAAACAAACTACTACAAGATTAATGCAGTTTGGGGCAAGGGTTAATTTCAAAGCAAAACATTTTACAGGCTGTCTTTGAAGTATCAGCTTTCTATGCTTATTCATGGCTCTTGAATACATTGGCTCTGAAACTGGTCTATTACAGGTGCTTGCATGCTAGTAGCTTGTGGTACACCTGCTCATTGCCACTTGCTCAAAAAAGAAAGTGATCTATCACTAGCCTGATCTCCTATTTCTACATAGTCCTCACAATACCCAATACCATAAACTACATAGTCCTACCAGAATCTAAACCCTATTCCTAAATCTCCGACCCAGTTCCCAACACGATTCTTCAGTCCATTACCCTAAAACCTATACCCACTCTTTAACCCTGAAGACCCTGACCACTCCACTGAAATCCTCATGAAACCTTGATCACACTGATTTCTTTTCATATTCACTTTGTTTTCTTGGGAAACTAAACAAACACAAACATGGTTTTCAAAAGCAACGTTTAGATAACCTTCTGCAAAACAGTAGATGGCAAGATTTTCAATTCAAGCCCATTTACTGGAAGCTGCCTGCACTGTGGTTTGTGGATGTAGGATCATACCATCCTACTTAATGATGATGATATCTGATGCATTGCAAAAAACAAAACCAAATGTGTGGTGCCGTATAAATAAAATAACCAACTTATATATATGTTCTATATTTCTTGACATCTTTTTCATCTGCCAAAAGCTACTTGTATCAAACAAAGCTATATTGTGCAAATTCACAACAAAAAGTAGCTAATGAGGGCACAGCTTGCTTCTGGCTAAGAACCAGGTTGCTGCTTGTCCTATGTGCAGCACTGTAATCAAATCAAATTAATACTGAAGCTTTACAACATTTTTCCATCCTTACTTTCCACTCCAAATATTTGCATGTGCTGCAGTTTCTCTCTCTGTACGAGCTTCCACTACTTCAAAAATACTAAAAATTGACATTGCAATACTTAATAACTGGTAAAGAAATAAACTGTTAGACCATTATTACACATGATAATGTCTCCCAACATGGAAGGTAATGGACTGTGCCAGATCTTTCAAGAAACATCAACCAATGAGCCTTTATATCTTAAGTTAGAATGTCTGACATTTTGGTATTGCCCATCACCATCCATCATCTTAGTTATTCAGAGAATAGCAAGCCATTCTGGAATATCAGCCTTTTTTCACTCAGTCTGGGTCAATGACTAGCTTCTGCTGTCAAATAATTCTAAAACTTTTATAACATTAATATTCAGTTTCCTTGTGGCTTTAAATGGATCTCCTACCAGAGCCCCAGACATAGTTATTTACTGCATGCAGGCATAGGGTATGCATAAGTAGCTTAACTGCAAGTTAACACATATGGATACAAGTGTGCTGCTTCTGAAGCAAAATAGGAGATATTTGCATTATAGGTAGACAAAATTCACTTTGTTGTATTTTTACGTAATTTCTTAGTTTGGTTTACTCTTTCAGGGTGAGGCGTAAGGCTTTACTGTTAGGGTCAGAGTTTTAGGATTAGGGTGGGTGTTTTAGGACTAAAGTTTATAGACAACGTTTTAGGGCTAGAGAGGGGGGTTTAGGATTAGGGAGGCGATGATTAATATTGGAGTTTCAGGGGTTAGGGAGAGGATTTTAAGATTAAGGTAGAGGTGGAGGAGTTGATTAAGGTTTGGGTCCAGGTATTGGGTAGGGAGGAATTTTAGGATTAGGATTAAAGTTGTAGGGTTAGGGATGGGTTTTAATGTTAAGAACAGGGATAGAGCTTTAGAGTTAGGGAGGCTGGGTTTAAGGTTAAGGTCAAGGAAGGAGATGTAGGTTGAGCCTTTAGTATGTTTAAATAGCATTGGTTAAAACTTGCATTGGACCTGCTAGGAATTAAAATATAATTGAATTATGCTTGCATTGCTAGAAGTAACCATCGCTCGAACCCCTCCTGTCACAAAATGTAACCAAACTATATATATAGTTTTCAGTTTCTGCAGAATAGCACTTTTTTTGTCTAAATGTTAAATTACACATTCTAGGTAGGAGCACAAACCGCATGCATTGATATTAAGACATCATTTTTGTAAGATATCTGAAGAGTCTTCCCATCAAAAGTAATTACTTCAAAACAATTTTTTAAATTAATATGAAAGGTGAACGCGAATGAAACTACATTGTTTTGGGTGTAATTTTAACATACCTTAGTGCTATCAATTGCACTTAAACAATGATGTGACTAAATGGTATAAATCACACACACAAACATTCATGAGACACTGTTGTGTAACAAATAATACCACTATCTCTCTGTTTGTTACTAACACAACTACTGAGTACAAGAAAGACCCTATTTTCAGTTATGGTGGCAAATTTTGTCTAGTGAAGTGACTTGCTCAATCACACGCTATGCAAGTGAAAAGTATATTCATGCCTCTCAACTGTCCAGATTTTTGCCTCAAAATTTTGGTCTGTTCCCCATAAAATTTGTGATTTCTGGGCAAATTATTGAGGACTGCATTCACTAAGTAACCACAGACATTTGAATTTCAGACTTCATATCTTTCATAAAACGCATGGTAACAAAAAAACTTTTATTCTATTAACTCTCTAAGGTCACAAGAACAATATTTAACATTTGTCCCTATTTTGGGGCCTATGTTCCCCCATTATGCTTTGTCCAGATTTCATGACCTAAAAGGTTAAGAGGTATGCCTCCATTCTCAACCTTTTGTAAAAAGAAATTTGGACAAAGCCAAAAATAATGGGGGCTACAAAGGCTCAAAAATATGGACAAATTTTATTTATTTATTTTACATTTGTTAACCGGGCTAGTCTAGCTGGATATATTTCCATTTTCAGTAGAGGCCTGGGGAGAAAAGCTCCACAAAAATACAAAAACAATAACATCTTAGTAAAAACATATTAGTGAAAAATAACTAAAATAGAAAATGACCAAAAAGGACAGGCTAGACAGAAACTACAGTTAGCAAAGAAAAATACATAGTCAGTTACAGAGCATTCAAATTATAAGCTAAAGGCTAATGATACAAGTTATCAAAAATCAAGAACAGGTAAAGTAAAGGGAGTTATGGAGAAATCTAGGAAAAAAAAAAAGAAGAGAAGAAGCAGTAAAGACAGAAGAAAGTTAGGAGAAAAGAAGTGGCAGGGAAGAGAGGGAAAAGCTAAGAGAAGGAGGTAGAGCATAGAAGCCACGCATGGGCAAAAGATAGCCTAGGAGGAAGCTTAAATTTAGCTTTAAGCTTTAAATTTTAAAATTTTCAGTTATTAACTTAGAAAGTAACAAGTTTTGCATTACCGTATATACATACCTCCCTTTTAAAACTGGAGACTGTTAGAGAAAAGTTGGTGAACTGCACTTAATAAAGACAGTATTTAAAATCACAGACTTCTTTTAGTTCAAAAATGTACATCGATTCACATTCTCTTATTATGCCGATGCCTCAAGTTAATAGTACTACAGTTTTAAAAATGCCCCTCATTATTTTTGGATTTGTCCCTGACTGGTTGAGAGCTATGCGATGCATTTTTGATGGCTACGAAGTATGAAACTAAAATGTCTGTCATTATATAGTGACCTCAGTGCTCAATATTTACCAACACAACACATTTATTTGTTGGAGAAACACGCCATTAATGTGAGGCAAAAATCTGGACGTTCTACGAAAACCTGGGCAGCTGAGAGTTATTAGTAGAAACTAAACCCACAACTGAAAGATGAAGCACGTTAGTTCTTCAGTTAAAAACCCTCTCGAATAAACTGGCAAAATGTGAAACAAGAAGACCCAAGCTGTCACTTTACGTAGGGACATTACTGGAATTATATCCTTCTCAGCGAAAGAAGTACCGCGCACCAGTTTTGGAAAGTCCCAAACGTTTAGTTTCAGTCCAATTGAATTTACGAAAGACTGAAAAAAATCAGAGCATAGACTAGATATTCTTGAGCGGTAGACTATACAACTGATGAAAACACGGGTAGGTTTGGCACCTCCTTCAGTGGCCTGCGCAATACGATGACAGAAACGATACAGCTTAACAGTACTTCCGGGAGGAGCGCGCAATAAGTTGGTGGTACAGCTGTAAAAAAAGTTTTTTGTGGTATAAGTGACTGGAAAGCGTGAGTTTATGCTGGTTTACCTTGGCAGCGTAGTATTTACCCTTCGCCTGTGGTACTGAAAAGTCAGCTTCTTTTATTATTCTGGAGAAGGATGGTAGGCTGCATTACCTTTGGATAAGTAAGTGTGGTATCTTTTATCAAAAGGAACATGGAAACAAAAGAGTGTTATTTTCCGCGTATTCCATGCTTTGCCCTTTGCAAAACAAAAATGTATATTTGATGAAGTGCTTAAAAATGGTCCCTGATGTTGCTTGGTAGAGCAGATACTTCCCAAGTCACGGTTTCTGTGGCTGAACAAAAACATTGCATCTTTTATAGACTAAACTTTGAATTCCACATAAAGGATGGAGATGTGTTAGTTCACTAGCAGATAAACACAGTCTTGAGTTGAGCCCTTACTTAGATTTGTCATTTTTTTTTCTTAAGGAGGGGAGCTTGAATTGCATGCTGAATTAAATAACATTGGTAAAACGTGTAGTAAAATAAGCAGCCTGAGAACATCGGTAAGAGTGTGTTTTGAAACTGTTGTATTGGGCACTGCTTAATTTATTTTTTATTTGTTTAGCTATTTCTTTTTGTCATATAAGGGAAATACTGTATTATATACTGCAGCTAGGAATTTATAATGCTGTGGCCTTCTGTAACAGAAGAGTATAAGATTCTGGCACAATCATGCCCACCAACACGAGTTCTGGTGATGGGCCAGCCATGTTCATTAATTTGACCATATGTACTCCATGTGTATGTTTAAGTATATTTTCTCTAAGTGTCTCTCAGAAACATTATTTTTGGGATTCCAAAAAGTCCTTTCATCACTACCACAAATCTGAATTTCATACCACACCCACTGAGGATGACATCATCTCAGGTGGATGGGGGTACACACAAATACATACATCACTGTAACTCTCCATGACAATGTACAGGACTGGTAGAATTCTTGTTAACACTACAAGTATCTAATGAGATTCTGAGGCATTTTGTGGTGAATTGGTAGTGGGCCATGAGATTCATTTGAAATTATGAGACATTTTGTGGCACTGAATCTCATTACCCATTCCTAGCATAGCACAGTTTTACCTAGCAGTGGCAGCTTTTGCTGACAGTAACCAGACCAAATCCAGACTTGTTGCACAACCCCTAAACCCTACCTCTTCCTTCCCCTTTCTCCACCCACTGCATCCACCTCCACACCCATTTTGTGACAAAAATGGGCACATCAATGCAAGACTGAGTTTTGAGTTGAAGTTTTAGCAAACTCAGTCATTCCATTTATGGGCGGCCACGGTGGTGCAGTGGTAAGCATTGCCGCCTCACAGCAAGAGGTTCTCCGATTCGATCCTCGGCTGGGGTGCCTTCTGTGCGGAGTCTGCATGTCCTCCCTGTGGTCACGTGGGTTTCCTCTCGGTGCTCCGGTTTCCTCCCACATCCCAAAGACATGCTGCAGGTGAATTGGACACTCTAAATTGGCCCTAGGTGTGAGTGTGTGCATGTGTGTGCCTTCTGTGGAAGGTTGGGCGCCAGGCTGGCAACTCGACACTGTAAAAACTCCACTGCCAATCATGAGCAGACAAGGTGATCCACTGTGGCGACCCCTAACCTGGAAAAGCCGAAAGAAGAAGAAGTAATTCCGTTTGTGTTTTGGAGTGCTGGAAAATTGTTCATTATTTCCACATTGTCCAGGGGGGAAAACAATTGACTACCTTAAGTTCTACCTTTGGACCCAGTGGACTCACAGAATCTGGCTGAAGTTACCTGGCACCACAGCTCCACCTGTAGATTATCTTTGGTATTAGTCAGGGAGCCTGCCTGCAGTGCCAGAGAAGCCATACAGGTGGAGCTGCACACAGCTATGAGGCCATCCTTCACTGCAGTTCCACTAGTATGTGGAGCTTACCAATGCAGGCAGTGTGGTTTCCCACAAGGTATTAACTGCAGTATAGACTCCCTCATACAGACAGAGCTGTTGCTTCTCTGAAGTAACCTGTTGTCTTCAGTCTGCTACACATTTGCTTCAGGATGGCACACTGGCGGCTGTTGCCAGTTTACAACTTCAGAGTGTTTGTGTTACAAGCTCCATTCCTCTTGTGGAATTGGGTGTAGAGCTCTGCCCATTAACATATGCTGAATGAGGCCTGATAGACCCTAGGTTTGCACTGTGCTACTATAAGTGCTCAGTGTAATTGAAGTTGCAGTGTAATATTTTGAGCTATACAGAGAGAGATAGTACAACAAACAAAATTCAGATGTGATATGCATGTGAATTGGTGCTTTCACTATGCAGATTTATAGATAAGGCACTAATGCAGTGAATGTTGGCTTTGCATACGTAATGATTACACACAGACACATATATATAATTTATGTGTTTGTGTATGTGTCTGATTTTTGTATGTGTGCACATAGGTATATGTATGTTTAAAATATATGAGTGACATATATAATTGAACTCTCAAAATCTCGAATCTAAAAAAGATTAAACTCAAAGCATGTAAGAAAATAAATATAAAACCTATTTTTTTGCAGGATTGAGCCTTACTACAACCCCATACACTTCCTGCTATTTATATATACCAACTCCAGGATTGTACAACAGAGGAACAGTGGAGAAAGGACAAATTCCCAATGTTCCGCTGTACCCCTAGTTCACACAAAAGTATGCCATCTCACTGGGCTTTTACTTTAATTCTGCTTAAATAGTTTCAGTTGCACTAATAGTGACCTGTGTGGTGATACATAAAAGTATCTGTTTCAATTTTTTATTTTGTTCGGAGACCTTCATCTTGTAACTATCTGTTGTTGTGGAAAAATTGTGAATTATGACAAGATCTTATCTTACAACTGCAGTAGAACGTGCAATCTCCATAAGTAGAATTACTTATAAAAACTAGAGGTATGTATTTGGAGCCCTGTTCAGGACATTAGTTTTGATGTTTCATTTGCTGTTGTGGCAGAACTGTGAACTGCTGCCAGATCTGAGCCTCATTTAGTCATTTATTTCCATAAACAAGTTACTGGTAAATTTCTGAATAGTCTAGTGCCTTAGACTGTAATAGAATTGCCGTGGTAGGAGTATTGTACATTCTACTCCAGGACTGGTACATCCGTGCTTTTATAGCAGTTTATATTCCAGTTTTTCTGCTAGAGACTTATATTCTGCTTACCATTTACCTACTTAAAGCTACATTTCTGTGTCTTCTGTTCCCCTTTTATTTGTGTCTGCACCAACTTTGCTGAGACATTGAAATAAAGTTTCTGAAATTCTAACCTAACTGGAGTCATTGACACGTACATCACATTTTGTAGGACTAGAGCGCCAATACTGACCGTATTTGATTAGATTCCTCTCTAGCTAGTTTGTTTCTTGCAGCTTGCATTTTTTTCCACCCTTTTCCTGTTGCGGTTTTAAAAGGCTGTGTATCTGGCTTCCACCCCCTATGGTAATCTGATTTCCAAAGTTCCTCCCTGTCCCCTTTTTGTTTCAGTTGTGTAAGCCAGGGCCAGCCTTAGTAATTGTGGGGCCCAATTTGGACCATTTTGGTTGTTACCTCAGCTGAAACTCACTACCTACAACCCCAACCTCTTTTCTGTGCTGGCTTTATGGACCTGACTATTTTGAATTGCATGCCTAAAACACATGTTATTACTTTGTATTAAAATAATGCGATTTGTTTATTAGCTTATATTTTGTTAGAAGACATGTTCAGCAGAAGTAATCAAATGCATTCCTAGATTACCCCCAGATCCAATGTCTACTGTAGCTCCTTTCACAGTGTCTGCTTAACTCACTCTGGTACAAAAAAAGGGGACTGTTTGTTGGGCCACTGAGGTCTTGTCTATATAATGCTTCCCCAGGTGGCTGTAGACTGGCTTACCACTAAACTTGTTCCCCAACTCGTATCTTACTGCCCGCATATCCTGAACCTGGGTAGGATGTAGCTGCACACTCATCCCCCCCCCAGGTCTGTTTTTTTTTCTGTCTCCCTCTCTCTCTCCTTTTCCTTCCTTCCCTCATCATTTGACTTGAGTTTTATTGTTTACATACCATGCTTAGCAATAATACATACTGTAAATACTTTGTGTTTGTATATCGTTTTCTTCTTAAAAACATTACACTGTGTTATGTTATGACAGTGTACAAGTACTTTTCTTACTGATTTTACTGAATTCTTGTAAATGAACATGTATACTACATATTCTCTTGACTTGTATCTCTCTGTTTATTCTTACATTATGATTGTTTTACTGATATTAATTAGTTTGTTTGAACAATTTCTAATCTCCAGTATACATTCTCATCTCATTTTACCACTTTCTTCATGAGCTTCCAATAATCTCTTGCTCTGAATGGTTGCAGTTTCTTATCCAGTTTAATTCTCATTTTGTTACAGTCGGTGTGTTTCCATAAACTACATAGAACTATTTAACTTCCTAAGAATGATCAACAATACTAATAGTAATACAGGTCTCTAGTTAGAAATGACCCACTGCTCACACTGTATTTTTATATATTTATTTATTTCTTAAACTGGGAAAGTGGAATAGTAGATCTAGGGAAAGTGGAATAGTAGATCTAGATCTTTTCCAGTCATATGAAAGGTCACAGGGGCTAAAGAAAAGATTATATGCAGGGATAATTGAGTAGTCACTAAGCATCATGTTTTTGCAGGTGGGAGGAAGTCAAGAATGCATTAATGAAACCCATATGAATGTAGAGAGATTATGCAAAACCCACAGTCTCTCCACCTTTCTGTAATATACTTCTACATAAAACGTTTCCCCATTTTCTAACTTTAAGCTTCTGCTTGCCTTTCAGATTCATGTGAGTCTGAAAATGTGATACTGTTTTTCCAACTTTCAGCTAATTGAGTCATTTTATCTGTGTACCTCTGCCTTCCACTTAGTTCACACACCTCCTATTTTTATTTATTTATTTATTTTATTTAACATTTCTTGATGGGGAAAGTCCGACTAGGAGAGAGCCTATTTTCACCGTAGGCCTGGGGAGAAATGCTCCAGACACGTCTTTAGAATGTGGGAGGAAACCCACGCGAACACAGGGAGGACATGTAGCCTTCCCACAAAAGGTACCCCAGTCGAGCATTGAACTGGAGAGCCTTTTGCTGTGAAGTGACAACGTTAACTACTGCACCGCCTCATATTTGTTATACTACTGAATTGGTAACATTCTGTCACAAGTCTTTGTGATCAGAAGTTGCCTCACATCACAGCATTTTATGCTTACTATTCCACAGTTATATTTTGTGATTGCATTCATTAGCAACCAGTCATAAAACTCACATTGGCAAGAGAAGTGAAAGAAAGTATAGTACCTATCAGTTTTCATATTAAGCTTGGTCTTACTATTTTTTGAGACAGTAACTGGAGCAGTACATAAAACTGTATGATTGATTTGACTAGTTTGGGGTTGAAAATCTATTTATCCATTCAAGAACAATGCCTGACCACTGTGGTAGTGTGAGCAGCTAACACTGTGAGACATACAAGAGGTGTGAAGCTGCAGTTAATAACAATACCAGACTAGGCAGAAGTGCAGTCATGATGAAAATTGTCTGCTTCACTAACAAGACTTTTAACTATTACAGGAGAAGGACTACCAGAAAAAACTGCCTTGCATTTTTCTCTAATCTCTCTAAGGCATATATGTGCACCACTCATAGCTGAGTGCGTGGCCCTATTGGGCCAAATAGGTCCAACTCTCCAAAGACTGGCCCTGGTGTAAGGTATTTATGTACTTTTCCCACCCATTTTTTTTCATTTACCCACTACCAGGATTGCTCATGACTAAACTTTTATTGTAAATTATCTCCTGTTCCAGACCTCCCATCAGCTTGGTGCCCTTACCACACTCTGAATTAATCCTGCTATGTCCTTGGCAGATATTGTTTTGCACTTCAGTTAACTGTTTTAGAGTGATACTGTTTTAGTTTTGCTTTATTTGTTGATTTTGCACTTTAAATGAAACAGTGTTGACTGTGTAGTTTCCTGTGGTATCTTTACACTCTCAAGCAATCTTTTTGTGTTTTTACTTTAAGAGAACTGGGATATTCCTTCTAGTGGCAATAGCTGGTGGCCTGATCTGTCTGACTTCGGAAACATTTATGAAAGTTGTATGTGTAGTTCTTTTATTGGCCAGAGGACTTACAAGACAGTTTTCTGTGTTTATAGGTACCTGTATACATTTGGTGCATTTGCCTGCCACTGCCCATCATGCAGTGGTGGTTAGTAGTGCCCTGTATTGACACAGACTTCCTATAAAACCACCTCTGAAACTGTGAAACTGTACAAGTAACTCGGTTAGTGTAGAGGAACTACTTTGCACTTTGAGTAACAGAAAGCAGCTAGTGTGTGGGTTTCGAGCAGTCACCTTTGAATTTAGTGTTATATGGCTTAGTCTAGTCTGTAGCCTTAAAAGCACCTTTAGTCAGCCTAATGTTAACTCCTCGTGCACTGCACCCTTGTGTCTCACCTAGTGATGGACCTGACATTATGGATATGCACTTTCCAATTTCTCTGAAGCCAGTTTGGTGGGTATAGGTATGCTGAGACAATGTAACACTTATCTAATGCTCACTGACAACTATTTAATCTTCAAAGAAACAAATACAGTATGCAAGAGATGTATATACACAGTGTCTCTGGAGACAAAACTTTAAAGTACAAACACTCGTAATAATCTGGTTGTCAGAAGCACACACTCTGTACTCACTTCACATAGTATGCGCCCTTCACATAGACCTAGTTATGCTGAGGTAGTTATCTGCAGTCTTCTGAAATTTGAAAGACCTCCCAGACATTCCACTTGCAGAAATTATTTGCCAGCAAACCTGAAAACACTCCACAGAAACAACACCAATGGAACCTCAACTACCAAGCCCATAAGGCAAGCCAATACACTACCCAGGACTCTAGTCTTAGGGGTCTCTATTGTATGACATACTGATATCCCACTTGCCTGGCTGAACAAGGCGAAAGTAATGGTCAGTTGCTTGTTACAGGCCAGTATCTGCCAATTTATTCCATAGTTCAAGGCATTGCACCACAGGTACCAGTATGATTCAAAGTCCATATAGGTGTTAATGACCTGAGAAGTCCCTCATTATGGAGCTCTTTGACTATATGTCACATGCTGGTATGTTCCTAGCATTGAACAGCATTCGACCTTCACCAAGGATGGTGCTATAATATGAACAGTAGATGACTGACTTTTTTAATAATTCTATTAATTTTTGGTGTCATTCTAGGGCAGTGGTGGTGAACCTTTTGGGTTTGGCATGTCAAAAGCTCCTGGCACAAAATAATTCTGTGTACTTTACATGAGCAACAAATGCAAAAGCAGTGTCTTTGGTAACTCGGGTGTTGATGATCGCTGACGTGTCACCCAAAGCATGTGGCATAGGTTCTGTTCTAGGGATACAGTATTTGTTAGAGCGGGAGAAAATGGTTAACCAGTTGTTAACCAACCATGTTGCTTTGCCAAGGATGCGCTGCGTCTCCCCCTGTAGGCTTTAGAATATTGGCTAAAATATTGTCCTCTCTGTAGAGCTTTTTTTAGGCAATGCCAAAATGGCAAACCTTTCAACAAAAATAACACAAACCTACGACTTCTTCTGAATAGTGGCAGGGCAGAAATGAGTGTTCTAGTACTATACCCAAGCTATCCTTTGTGGGCAGCAGTGTTGGCTCCCAGTCTTTTTCCTGCACCTTGTTTTCACCAGTTTATGCCAGCTGGTGCCCTTGGTGGTGGTGGTGGGGGGTGGATTTTGGTGATTCTCTAAACATGTGGCATCTTTTAGATTAGAGGAAGGCTCAAGAGAGTCAGACTTCCTCAAAATTTCTCGCATCCAGCCGAACCACCACAGATTTACAAAAAAATAAAAAAGCCTGCAGATGAGCATATGTATGATGCATAACATACCAGAGTGAGAGATGCACAGAGTTACAGAAACATATGGGCTTTTCAGAAGTCTTGAATATTGCAGATGTTTAGAGTACAGTGCATTATGGTCATACCTGTGTAAACATACAGCTGATGTTTGCCAATTTGTGGTGGTCTGAGTAGTATGAATATATGTGTATACAATACTGAGCAGTGTTACAAACGGATGATATTGGTTCATATGAACCAGTATTACATTTAATGTGCACAAAAGTTAACTGTGTCATATACCATGCCTAAGCAGTATTAATGGATGTACTAACCAGTATTGCATATTACTATAGAAGGCTTTGTAATGCTAGTAAAATTTAGTTGTATATGTAAAAAACTGAGCAGTTGTGATTAGTGTATTACCCAGTTTCCACTGAGTACTTATTACATGTTTGTGAAAGGTTTGATTTTTTTCCAATGTTTTTATTAAAGAAAGAAACTATACCGTACATTCACCATAAATAATCAAGATTTTACAACATGAAAAAGTTATATCAACTATTTACATTATTTGCAGAGGCCTGAAAGAAATTTAAATATTACAGACATATTAATAAAAGGAAAAAATGTGAAGCAGATGGATGATGATTAACAGGATTAAAAGTCTCTTCGGAAAGTTTCAATAAGAGTTGAAACCTTTATCCATGGATTACTAGTAAAACTCCTGGGATACGTTCTTTGTTTAGTTCTTTCTTCTTTGTTTATTGTTTCTTCTAATAAAGATATAAATTCATCAAACTTGGGGAACTGATAGAGGTCCACTTCCTCGTGATGCATTTCCTGGCTATTGTTAATATTGTCCATAATAGGTATGAATTTGATTTGTTCATAGAAATAGCTTCGTCAACATTAAAAACAATGTTTTGGTTAATGAAAAGTTTTCTGTAAATAAAGCTGAAAGAAATTCATCAATGTCTTTCCAAAATTGATTTAGATTAGAACAATCATAAAAAATATGGAACCAATCTGCATTACATGGTGTTAGGCATCTCCAGCAGATAATGTTATTAGATTTTGTTTTAATTTGGCAATGTTTATCAGTAGTTAGAATTGCTATATATAAAAACCTCCAAGTAATTACACTCCAGTATTGATCCCAGGAAGTAAATTTTACCAAAGATAGTAATTTGAGTTTTTCCATTTCAGATTGTGTGAAAGGCCTTTGGTCATTGTGTTCCATTGTTTAGTTGTTAAGATAGACTTGAAGATACTGTATAGTTTAGATCAGTCTGACAGAATTCCAAAAAAAGGGGGTGATGTAGCCATTCTCCACTCTAATCACCTTAACCTATCACATTGTCCCACACCCATCTCTAACTTTCACCCAGCAGAACTTATTATCCTTAATTGCCACCTTAATACTCACAAGAAATTTGGCCATTGCTTCCATCTACATCCCTGCTGGGAATAATTTGTCCACCTTAGATATCCTTAACTGGTTTTCCCACAGTATACCCTATGAAACCATAATTTTGGGAGATGTTAACTTAGATTGGTCAAAACTTAAAACTGAATATCAACCTACAAGGTTCCATCAGCTGATATCTACCCCTACCCATTTCCATAAAAACTCATCTTACAGTTCCATTTTAGACTGGATACTCACCAACTCCCTCCACCACTACCATAACCACAACCTTACTTGACTGCCTTAGTGACCACCATCCCACCGCTGTCCTTGGATACACCCCCATCTTTACAGGGACTGTTGCAAACTCTCAAACTTTAATGTAACTCAGTTCAACTCCATTCTTTCCAGCATAGACTGGTCTGTCCTTAAACACATCCCTATTAATGATGCAGTACATGTTCAATAGCATCTTCCTGAATACCCTTAACTCCCTTGCTCTCCCTCTAGGAAGATCAGAATAAAATCCAATCATGCCCCATGACTATCAAGAGAAACCAGGTCCCTTATGCACAAGAGAAAGTACGTGGAAAGCTTGGACTAAAACTAAGGAACCTCCTCTACTCCACAAATATAGGCATCTTAGGAATCTGACAAAAAACAAACAAATAATGACAAAATGTCCTTCTATAACTCTGCACAGCTCAACAGCAAATCTAACCCTCAGAAATTTTGGTAATCTCTAAACAGAATTTGTTCTCCTGGTTGCCCCTCAACTCCCTTCACTTACCCTGACACATCACCACTGGAAACAACTACACTCCTTAATAAGCACTTTATAGTCTCCATCCAAAAACTCTTACCTACCAGCTCTAACACTACTTCTCTGCCTAACCCTCCCACCCCCCCCCTAGTAATACTGCATTCTCCTTACACTCAGTCCCTACCTTCTGCATCAGATCTCTGCTTCAGAAGCTTAAACCCTGCTCTCCCTCCACTGACAACCTACCTCCTAGCTTCCTCAAAATTGCTGCCGATTCCATTGCCTATCGTGTATCTATCCTAATCAATAGATCCATTCAGGAATCCACTGTCCCTACCCTATGGAAATCCTTCTTCACCATTCCCTTGCATAAAGGTGGAAACTCTACAGACCCTTCTAACTATCGCCCCATAGCCATCCTATCCCCCCTCTCTAAGATTCTTGGAAAAATGCATACACTCACAGCTTCTCAACCATCTCCTCCAAAAAAACCTTCTCACTCCCTGTCAACATGGTTTCTGTCCTAACCATAGCACCACTACCGCCCTCTTATCCTTCACACATACCAATGCTGAGGCCCTAGACAACAACGAACTCGTATCCCATCTCTTCCTTGACCTTTCCAAAGCCTTTGATACTGTCTCCCATCCCCTACTACTATCTAAGCTTGAAAATCTAATCTTCTTCCTTGGCCTGGTTTTCCTGTTACATATCCTGCAGGTAGCAACAATCTGTCAAATGGCTTTCTTCCACTTCTGCATTTATATCTGTTCTTACCAGAGTACTACAAGGTTCCATCTTGAGTCCTCTCCTGTTCAATGTCTTTGCCAACGATCTCTCTACATCCTGTAAAGAATCTTCCCTCATCCAATATGCTGACAACTCACCTCTCATCTCTGTCTCTGACATTATCTCTAACTCAACAGGCATTTCTATGCTATCCAGTAATCTACTTATTCTTAACCCCAAAAAGACCAAACTCTTAACTCTTTCTGCCTTGTTCTCTCACTCACCACAAATTTACCTTGGAAATTACATCCACTAAAAGACTGTAATCCAACCAGAAGCTCATATAAAACTCTTCGGGGGTCATAATAGATGATGAACTCAAATTCAATCTCCACCTGCTTCAAGGTATAAAAAAGACAAACCAGAAACTTGGTTTACTGTATCACAATAAAAGAATTCTCACCACAAATGCTACTCTCTCCCTTGCTCGTGCCCTTCTTCCCTCCTTCCTGTATGCTGCCCCTGTACTCAACAAACCACGACCTTGAAGAAACTCCAACAAACCTACCACAAGATAGCTAGGTTTGTCACAAACTCCCTTTACAATGCACATCACTGCCTTACGTTAAACTCACTCCAGTGGCTTGAATTCCCCCAGCTTCTACTTCTATCTCAACTTCAAATGCTACATTTCATCCTTCATAAGCCTTCATCCTGTCCTGCTCCGTCTTCCTTTGTCTCTATCTAACCGCCACCTCGGACTCTCCGCACGTCTAGTCAACAACTACTGCACACATACCAACCCAGACTTCATCAGATGAAGTTCCTTCATTGCAAGTGGATGGAAGCACTCACATTAAAAAACTTCAATAATTTATCGTTAAAGGAGTGGTGTTTTATCTTCTGAATATGTCTGCTGTTTTGAGTCTTCAGTTTTTAACAGTTTGTTGGTATGATTCAAGTTATACCTGAATGTATCTCCTTTGGACCTCTGTATCCAGATATAATCAGTCAAGCTGATTTATATATTGCAGCATCTTTGAACTGCTTGCAGAAACAAACAACATTACAAAGGCTGAAAATGATTCAAATAACACAGACTATAGCAGTTCTTATTTTTTTACGTAAGAGATGCTACAGCATTAAGACAATACAAAGGTCTTTTAACACAAACTCTTAACAAATACAGACCACAATTAGCAGTACAGACAAATTGTCGACTGCCAACAGAACTTATTACAGTGCTGTAATATTCACTTGTGCATGTGGTTGGTACACTGAATAATAAACATAATAGATGAAGAACATATTTTATATTAGCTGTGTATTTCACTGCTAACAATGCATTCAGCAGCACATGTTTACTATGTTACAATCATCAGTTTTTCTTCAAGAATGCAGCAAGTACTCATGGGTACTTATGTTATCCACAGTTGCGAATGTTATTTTCCCTTTTCCCTACTCGTATAGCTATATTTTACTTGCATGAAAATCCTATCATAATAATATGTGATAAGGGATAATACAGCTGCTGGTAATGTTAAGAGTGGTATACGAGTGTGTTGTTACAGTTTCACAAATCCAGTGCATTACTAGCATATATGAATCACTAGTAACTTGCTGTTGCTCATTGTTTTATGTGGTATGTTGTTCAGTGCTGTGCACACATGTTCAGATTGGTCATACTGCTGCATACTAACAATAACTGGATGTAGGCATGTCCATACTATATTGTACTCTAACTACCTGTGATATTCTAGACATACCTGCAAAGTTCAGGTTTCTGTTACTCCGCTCAGCTCTCACTTTGATGATAAATTCTGCATCATGTACATATTCTGCAAAGTTCAGGCTTCTGTTACTGTGCTCAGCTCTCACATTGATAGTAAATTCAGCATCATGTACATATTCCTGAACAAGATGCAGATGACCCAGGTTCAACTAACAGTCCATGTGCTGGAGAAGCCCACAAGGTGGGGTGGGCTTGAATGGCTGATGCAAGTTTGCCCACTTCTTTGGGGATCTGATTGTTGCAGTGAAATTGTAGGTCAGAGACCAGATGAGTGCCTGCAGCTCTCTTCAGGGGAATGCATCAAAACAGTGACAGCAACCTCTGCTGCAGGTGCATGCATATTTATGTCTGTATAATCAGTATAACTTAACAATATGTACCTGTGTATGTGTACATAATAGTAAACGGGATGAGCACAGATGTCAAATTTTTGAAAAGTAGATGTAGTTTTTAAGGTATTATATTCACAGATGGCTTAATGGTTAAGGTCTTCGCATCCCGTGCCCAAGGTACAAGGTTCGATCCTGACCTCCAACCAATGCCTGTTTGGAGTTTGCATGTTCTCCCTGTGTCTCCATGGAGTTTTTCCCATGTCCGAAAAACATGCTGAGTGTTTCCATCTCAAATTCGCCAATGAATGTAGCTCTGAGCAGCAGCACAGACTCTACATGGTGCCCTATAGGGGGAAGAGTTGCACAGACCAACCACTTTGGGCCTCTACTGTGGTGAGCAGTATCCTCAAGATAGGAGTACATGGATCACAGACTGCGTGCCGTGGCAGGGCTAGCGATGGTGTAAAATATGGCTCTAGGTGATTCAGTTATTTTGACTAATTTTGCCAAGAATGGGCAT
This sequence comes from Protopterus annectens, assembly GCF_019279795.1. Taxonomy (NCBI): domain Eukaryota; kingdom Metazoa; phylum Chordata; order Ceratodontiformes; family Protopteridae; genus Protopterus; species Protopterus annectens. The sequence goes on along the minus strand of NC_056727.1, from coordinate 65,182,442 downwards.
GGGTAGTTACCGGGTGATAAGTGGGTTGAGGACCTGGCCTACTCTGACCCACACCAGGGACCCTTGCTAATGGCAGGAGGGGTATATGTGCCCCTATTGGCCAGTGTGTGCCCACCATAAAGCCCAGCAGCCCTGGGTCAATAAGCTACTGGCTGGCCTGTGTCTATCTGCCCACCCTGGGTTATCTGGACTAGCTCTGTTGAGCAAAAGCTGGACTTAAAACCAACCAACCTGCCAAACATGAACTGAGAATTGCTACGCTTAATGTAGGTTCACTGACAGGACACAGCTTGGAAGTGGATGACATGATGATACGTAGGAGGCTGGACATCCTTTTGTATCCAAGAGATGAGATGGAAGGGCAGTGCAACAAAGCCACTTGGCTTGGGATCCAGAGTCTACTACTCAGGTGGAGGGCAGGTTAGAAATGGTGTAGGAATTGTGGTGAGAGAGAGGCTTCCAGAAGGCAATAAAGGATATCATTAGAATTAATGACTTACTCATGGCAGACTGCAGTGTAATGATAGGGCAGTATTCATAATCTCAGCCTATGCTCCACACAGGGTTGTGATAGTGAGGAAAAGAGTGCATTCAGACAGCAGTTGCAGGACCTACTGGATAAAGCAGGAGAACATGAATTGGTGTTGATAATGGGTGACTTGAATGCATATATTGGGACAGACAGAACAAGATATGAAGGCTGCCTGGGTCCACATGGGTGGGGCAACAGGAATAAAGAAGGAGAAGCCATTCTAGAAATCTGTTTGTCAAAGGCTTGATAGTAGCCAACTCATGGTTCAGAAAGAGAGACCATCACAAGATCACATACAAGAGTAATCAACATGCAACTCTGGTAGACTTCATGCAACTCAGGTAGACTTCCTCCTAGTAAGAAAAAGTCACTGGGGTAGAATCCATGATTGCAAAATCATCCCCAGTGAAACAGTCAGCCCACAGCATAAACCACTAATTGCCACAATCGGCTGCAAGCAGTGGTCAGAGAAGGCTTTAATGTCAACAGAGACCAGGCTGAAGACCTGAAAGTTGATTGGAGAGAAAATACAACAGCTCAAGGAATTACTCAGGGCTCTAGCACCCCAAGAAGAGGAGGAAATAGGTAGAGTTGAAGAAGAATGGCAGCTCCTAAAAACAGCATGTGTTAAGACTACAGAAAAGATATGTGGCCAAGCCAGGTATGGACATAGGGTACATAAGGAAAGCTGGTGGTGGAATGCAGAAGTCCAGGAAGTCCTCAAAAGAAAGGAGGAGTGCAGGAAGAAGTGGGAGATGGAAAAGACTGACCAGGCTAGAAAGGACTACTGGCTGGCTAACAAAGAAGCTAAGAAAGAAGTTGGAATATACCAACTTCTGGAAAGTAACTCAGTAAGGGGCACAAAGAAACTATATCAGGTTACAAGGCAAAGACAGAAAGATAAAGAAGATAGTCGGACACCCTTCGTAAGGGATGCCAGCAACAACCTGCTCACCAGTCCTGAGGACATCAAAGGCAGATCAGAGTATTTCCAGCAGCTGTTGAATGAAGAAAACCTCATAGAAGCTGTACTGCCCCAGAAACGACCTACAATGAGAGAAGAGGAGTCCACCCTAGAAGAAGTAAAACGGCACTAAGGAAGATGAAGTCAGGGAAAGCAGCAGTCTCATATGAGGTCACAGCAGATATGATAAAGATGCTGGGTGAGATAGGGGAGATGGCTCCTGAGGGTACTAATAGCAGTGTGGAGAGAAAGGCATATCCCAGATGACTGGAGAATAAGCATACTCATGCCAGTGTACAAAAACAAAGGGGCATCCACAACTGTGAGCAGTACAGAGGCATCAGACTCCTATCACATTGCATGAAAGTTCTGGAGAGGGTGACTGATAAATGGATAAGCAGAGTAGTAGAATGTAATATGGGAGATGAACAGTTTGGATCCAGATCAGGATGCAGAACAGTTGACCCAACGGTTACGTTAAGACATACTTGAGAAGAAGCTAGAAATGAGGAGAGAGTCCAACTGGGCATTCCTAGACTTGGAGAAAGCATATGACAAGGTCCCAAGAAAGCTGATCTGGGCAGTACTGCAGTGGTTTGAAGTCCCAGAAACATTGGTAGAATTAGTGCAGGCTATGTACAAGGACCCAGTGACTCAAGTACGAACAGTGTTCTGCCTCACAGAATGGTTCCCAGTGGGAGTGGGTGTACATCAGGGTTCAGCTCCGAGCCCACTGCTGTTCATACTTGTGATGGACTACATTAGCAAACATGTTGGAGGGGACGGATCAGCAAATCTACTGTATGCAGACGATGTGGCAGTACAGGCAGACTCTGACTCTGAAGTAGAATTTCAGCAAAGGATAGGAGAATGGAATGCAAATCTGAAGGCACATGAGATGAAACTAAGCACAGATAAGATGGTGGTAATGGCGGCAAATTGGGGAAATCAGAAGAAGCTGAGACTAGCGATAGAAGGGAAGAAAGTGGAACAGGTAAATGGCTTCAAGTATCTTTGAGGGGTAGTTGAGGAGAATGGTAGTCTGAATGAAGAGGTCAAACTAGAATCAGGGGGGCTGCAGCCAACTGGCATAGAGTATTAGGTGTAGTCTGTGATAGAAGAATGCCAAAGAAGTTGAAAAGTAAGGTGTACAAGAGAGTGGCGTGACCAGTACTACTGTATGGTACAGAAACCTGGGCAGTAAAGGCAGAACAGTTGAAGGTAGAGGTGATAGAAATGAAGTGCGTGAGAAAGGTGGTAGGATGCACACTGTGGGACAGACAAAGAAATGATGACATAAGAGCAGAAGCCAAAGTTGCTCCAATTGCAGAAAAGATCAAAGAGAACAGATTACGGTGGTTTGGGCACATGTGTAGAAAAGCAGAAGACAATCTGGTGAAGAAGATTTAGGACAGACAAGAAGGTAAGAGGAAGCGAGGACGTCCAGCAAAGAGGTGGATAGTTTGTGTGGAAGAAGAGCTGGGACAGTCAAGCATGAGTGTTGAAGAAGGCAGGAGTGTGGCACTGAATCGAGAGAGTTGGCGACAGATTACATGATACCCCGATCCCATGTAGAAAAATGGGGGGGGAAAGGGGGCTGATGATTCACTGTTTTTAAGGAATCACATTTTTGTTGTACAGTTTCAAAGTATGGTATGTATAAGTTTTATAAGAAAATCTGAAGAAACAAAGCAATGATAAGAACAATAAATTAAAAATTAGAGAAATAAAGTCACACGAGGAGTTTACTAAATAAGTGCTTTTGTCCTCTATTAGTGTAAGGATTTCATCAGATGTGTATGTTAGGGTAACTTAAATGATGATTTAGTTGTTTTTAATAGATTTTTATTATATTGGATTAACTGAATCAGAATAATGATTCGATGGACGCTGAGCTTGGGATCTTGGAATGATTTATAAGGCTGCATTTTTCTGGTACTTGGTATCTGATGACATCCTTATACTAACCGAGGACGAGAGTGCTTATTGTTTGATAAACTCCTTGTGTGTGACTTTATTGCTGTTATATTTTGTTTTGTTTTTTTGCTATTTATTTGATTCTTCGGTTACCAGTAACAATCACAACAGCAGCACTGATGCAACAAAGTTGACATGCTGATAAATACAAAATTAAGACTGGTATTCAGATTAGTATTTGAAATTACAATTGATATGTAACAGCAACAACATAAGCCATATCAGAACTACAGTACACATCATATTTTTGATTCACAAAATACAGCACAGTTTATACATTTATACATACGTTTATTAAACTTTCACACAATTTATTATGATTTTTAAGTTTTTTTGAGTGTTTTGTAAATGTGGACTTATTTCAGTGTCTCTTGAACAGATTGGGTGGGATACCAGAAGTTTTGGGCAGTGTGGCAGAGAGCCTCCACCATCTTGCCTCTCTTCCACAAGTCTGAATTTCATCCTTGACCCCCAAGAATGACATCATCCTGGAGGGGACTGTTACACCCATTTCAGTACCTCAACAAATGCTGAATGGCTAGGATTCCTGCAGAGCAGTTGATGAGATTCCTCCAAAGTTGCCCAGTGCCCCAGCCATGAGGCCATCTGCACAGTAGCTCCAGCAGTGTGAAGGGCTTGCTATTGCAGGCAGTACCAAATCCATTATACATGCAGAACTGTTGCTTTACCTAAATAGTCCTTTGATTTCAGTGGACTATGTTGCTTCCAGTTTGTACTTTGGCATCCGCTGCCAGTGTATGACTCCAAAGTGTTTCAGAGATGCAAGCCTGTTTCTGGTTTAAATCGGGCATAGAGCTCTCTGAGTCCCCATTTCCTCATATACTGAATGAGGACTGATAAGATTTTGGAGTTGGACACTGGTGTGGGGTAACTGCTCAGTGTAGCATGTTACTCCACTCATGTGTTCTTTTAGAATGCTGGCCAGAGTTTCTGTTCATGGAAAGACATGTTTTCTCAAAGTTCACTTTTTTATTTGTTTCCTGAATCCTTTTTCTGGTTTCCATTCCTACCAACCATTATACTGCCTCCATTGCCAATTTGCACCTTACAGGTAGGGAACTAAGTCTGTGATGCACCTGTGATACTTATTTTTTTCCCCAAATCCTGTGTTGATGGGTGACATGGGCAGCTGCATCACCATGGGGTGGCAGACATGGGCCGCTGCATCACCATGGGGTGGCCTATGTTCACCCCGTGATGTGTATGGTCCTACACACATGTTGCATGAGGTCTATTGTCTCTTGCCTAGGATTACACAAGTGGATTGTCTGTCTGGGACAACCAGCTTCCTCCCTCTGAGATGTCAACTCTGCCTGCTAACTCCTACCACTTGCTCCCTTGTCTGGCTCTTCCTGCGCCTGAGTTGCTGCTTCTACATGAGTTTTCTGGGTCCTAGTAAGGGTTTTTTCCTGTATGCCACAGAACTAGTCTCTGCTGCGCAACCAGTTTTGGGCAAAGTAATATTTAGCCTAGGAAGCTGTGCTGTGGATGACATTGAAGATGCTCACTAAATTTCTTTTGCTTAGGTATGCAGCAAATGGCAACACCAATTTTGGGATGATCTCAAGTTTCTTTAAAGTTATAGACTATTTTAATAAAATACTAATATCTGACTGGCTTACAGAGCAGTCTCTGACCCACTCCTGATGGAAATGCTACACATTTCTAAATCAACCTGCGTAATGGTCACTAGCTCTAGGGATGTTAACCTAGCTCCTGAGATGAACAAATCATGCTTGAAACATAGATGCATCTCCCAGAGATTACCTCTTCTCTGGAACAATCTTCCCATTCATGTGAAGCAGACCCCCCCCCACTCCCTGAAACTCTTCAGATACAGCCTAGATCAATGGATAGGTGACCGTAAATTCACTCCTAGGGTGGTGCCCATGTCCCTCATGGACAGAGGCATATGGTTTTAATTATCATAGACTCATACTTCTGCGAACTTCACCTGCCTAACTATTGACAATTGAGGCAACTCAGGATAAATGTAGCTAGGCTTGTAAGGGCTCTTAGCCTAGTAACCTCCTATGAACAAAAGTAATATTGGCAAAATCTTTCTTACAGATGGGAATGATGCATAAGCATAGAATGCCAGTTTGACAGGGGTAGTGTACCTCTTCTCATAACATTAATACATTTAAACTTGGTAAGTAGCATTTATTTGTATGTGTTTTTTCCAAATATCTTCTCAGGTAATATAGTCATAATTTTAACATTTTTCTTATTTGTTTTCATATTCTGCCCATACCTTGGAATTTTGATTTAGTGCCAACTGTATACTCAATACTATTACTGTGACCTGTGCACGTAATATAATGTATGCTATGTAGGCAGTTAGAATAGCCATTTTAACATTATTACCTTTATTAATACCAGAACAAATAAACAGATAATATATGGAGACTTTAGACTGACAAATATTCCAAAATAATGAGAGGTGACTAATTTCCATTTTCTATTTTAGTTGGTCACAGTTGTATAATAAAGTGTTGTTAATAAAAAAAAATACTGCAAGACTTTGTGATCTTTGTTGAAAAGGGAAGGAGAGAGCATCCCATTGTACAGGTGATGATAGGGTTATTTAGGAGTGGCAGGGCATAAAGGATAAGTCCAGATAAAACTACTTTAGCTGGTAGGTCTAGAAGACTCTGTTACCCTCACTATGGGATGAATAAAGACACCTTGTTGAAGTTTCCAGTAGTTTATTCAGTTAAGTAGGTAGATGAATGAGTGTTCTTGTTCTAATACATTACATTCAACAGGTCATTTATTTAATGGCAGTTACAGACAATGGTGGGGAGGGTGCATGGGAGCTGATTAGAGAAAACTCTGGGTGACGGAAAAACAGGGAGCCAATCTCAAAGCTTAGCGGTTGGTCCTTTATTTGTATATTCTTGAAAGACCCATGAGGGTTTACCAGCTCTGCAGCCCGTGGAACCTCATTCTTATTATTTTTATTTTTACTTTTAATGGTACACCCTAGAATGGCATTACTTACACATTAACACATACCCTGGAGGTCATTATTGTGCTTAGAGAATGGGCTCTCTGTAAAATTGTTGTGTTTTATATATTTTTGATGTAAAATATTTCCTCCGCCTTATGTTTCAACATTTCTGTAGTATGTTAATGGTGTTGGAGGAAGCATTTTACATATAAAAAATATATATATATATATATATATATATATATATAGATATATATATATATATATAAGTAAAATGCAACAGAGAGTCCATTTTCTGTCTCTGTCTGTCTGTCTTTCTCTCTGTCTGTCTCTCTGTCTGTGTCTCTCTCTCTCTCTCTCTCTCTCTCTCTCTGTCTCTCTCTCTCTCTCTCTCTGTCTCTTTGTCTGTCTGTCTCTGACTTACGGTTTCTTCTGCTTTCAAACACGCACAGTCTTCTCTGATTTCATACTTGCATTCACTCACAAGCATAACTCTCAACCTCTTAGTACAAAAAATCTGAACAAAGTCAAAAATAATGGGGGGACAAAGCCCAAAAATAGGGACAAATTTTAAGTATTGCTCTTATAAACATAGAAAGTGCTAGATCAAGATATCTTGTATTACAGTGCATTTTCTGAAAGATATAAAGCCTGACACTCAAATGTCTTTCATTATTTAGTGAATTAACTCCTCAATGATTTGCAGCAAAACGTCAGAAAACCACAAATTTTATGAGGAACAGACAAAAAAATCTGAGGCAAAAATCTAGGCATTCTGCAAAAATTTAGACAGTTGAGAGATATGCATACACCACCACTTTGTCTGTGTGTCTCTCTCTCTCTCTCTCTCTCTCTCGATCTCACACACACAGTCTCCTCTGCTTTCATACACCCATTCACTCACACAAGATTGCTCTCACTCTCTCGATCTCTCTCACACACACATTTTTTTCTGCTTTCATACTTGCATTCACTCACACACACAGACACGCACATTTTTTTCTGTTTATTTATTTTTTACACTTGCTAAACAGCAAAAGCACTGCTTAGTGAGTGTAAAGTAATGTTTAATTTTTTGCAGTCCAAGCTCCATGAAGGGACATGTTTTTCAGTGAGTATTAGTTGTGCATGTTTGTTCTCCAATCAAGGTGCTGATGTGGCAACACACTATAAGCTACAACTGTAGAACTATATTTAAGAAAAAACTTTCACCTGAGCTTCATCAGGTCCATATAATAGAGTGATTTACACTATGAACAGTGAAAATGCCCGCTTTTACGAGGCTATCACCAGGCTTTATTAGTCTCTTTGGTAACACATGTAAAAATGAGAGGCTGCTTCTGCATCAGTGGGGCTCATATTCCTTGGACCCTAGTATGAAAGCTTTATTACAGAACTTTTTTCAGTCTATGACATGTAATATGAGAGGCTGTGCCCATTTTTATGTGGCATATTATCTTCTGACAAATCCTTGGCGCCGTGAAAAATAGGAGCAACATAATCTCAGAGAAGTGAAACATGAAGCGAGTATGTTGAGTGGTGGAAGGTGGGTGGAAAAATTGTTCACTTGGCTGAATGTAGGAAAACTCATTGATTTATTGCAGAGGTATTACTCCTTCAGAATCACATGCAAAATAGGGGTGCAAATGTTGTTGGACTGGATTTGGACGAAGATAATGTGGGAAGTATATAAAGTAGAAAAAACTGTGTGGGTTTCGCATGTTCTGCCTATATCCATGTTGGTTTTATTAAGGGGTTCTGATGTTCTGCCTGCCATAACATGCTGCTTTGTGACTATAAATTATCTGTGCATGTAATTCTTACTGTTGCCCTTCTGACCTGGGATATGGCTAGAATTAACTACACATACTAGTCCACTTGCCCAGTTTAACAAATAATTAAATAAAGATAGTACTTCAGAAATTGTTGTAAGTAGGATGTTAAGAGAGCAATGCTATTTTCTAAGGAGATACTTGAAACTATGTTATTGTTAAACATTTTGAAGACATTGGAACAGTTTTATGTAATTTTGTGGAAACTTCTCAGCTGTAACAATGTATGAGAATTAACTGAGCAAGGAACACTGGAAAGTTGGTCTGCCAGAACCCCTTAACATTAGATTTGATCTCTGTGAAGTAAGTGCCAAAAAGAAGTTGCCTGAGGACTGAACCCTAGGGCACTCCACTTGTGACATGCCTTTTGGAGTTAGTAGAGCCACCCACCCTTACTTGCTGTGCTATATGTGTGAGCCAGTTAGTTATGCAACAAGTTACATAAGGGGTTAACAGTTAGCTGGGAGACTTTACCTGTGATGCCAGTTTGTGGGGTGGTTTTGAACACCTTTGCAAGGCCCAGATAAGCCGCGTACACTGAATTTTTTTTCCCCCTTGTCCATTGCCTCAGTGACTTTTTCAGAGAAGTCAGGTTAAGTAGGCAGGACCTGCCCTTGACAAATCCACTCTGGGCTGTGTTGAGAGTCTGTAGGCCACATGTACCCCCTATGTGTTGGTTCCATAATGATTCTTTCGTTAGTCTTGCAGGTGAGGCTGATCAAGCTTATAAGTCTGTAATTAGGCTTGTCTGTTGTAGCCCCACCTTTTGTGTAAGAGAATGTTGTTATCCATTCTTCTTCAGATGCAAAGTCTGTTTTAAGGCTAACATTGAATAGCTCCTGTAAGGGTATGAAAGTTCATGCTTCAAGCTAACCAGTAGGCAGCCTGTACGTTATCAGCCCCATAGACAGTAATTTTGCAATTGGATAGTGCCTTGAGAACTCATTCTTAGGAGATTTGGTGGGAAGGAGAAGATGTGGGTATTTGATCTGAGATTGCTGGAGGTGGGAGGGGAGGTGAAATTGTAGCTGAATATGTCCATTAGTCGGTTGGCTATTTCCTCTGAGTCTTGAGTATGTGATATTAGATCTATGCAGTGCTAGGCATGGTTTTTGAGACTGCTAATATATTTAAGAAAGGTTTTGCGGTTATCTTTTGCCTGGGTGGCTGTTTTACCTTATGTCTGGCTTTAGTGTTCAGATTTATTTTTGCATGCAATGATTTTTTTCTGTTATTATAGAGCCTGTTTATTAGGTCTGTGTCATAGGAGTTTGTTTCTGAATTTTGCATTGTATTTATTTCTGAGGGAGACAAATGCATCTGTGCAGCTGTTTACATGTGCATAGAACTTGGCAGTAAAGGATTCCATATAAGTAGTGTGAACATTGAGGTGGAATGAGCTTTTGAATTTAGTCTTATCACTCTGTTTTAGTAGCTGTAGCATTGTTACCTCACAGCAAGAGGTTCTCCTGTTCGATTCTCTCCTGGAGTGCCTTCTGTGTGGAATCTGCATGTCTTCTCCATGGTCGAGTGGCCTCCGAAAGACATGCGCGAATGGGAGTGCCTTCGCTGAAGGTTGGGCGTCGGGCTGGCAACTCGACACCATAAAAATCGACTGCCAGTCATTAGTGGACCGGAATTCCACTGTGGTGACCCTTAACTGGGAAAAGCCGAAAAGACAAATGTCACTCTGTTTTAGTAGATTAACCTTTGCACAGTCTCTGAATAGTGAGGTATTGGAGGATGCTTCTCATTTCAGTGTTAAAGTACATGTAATTGTCTTGTGATCCGATTTGACCTGAAAGAGGTTACAATAGACTGGTATCAGAGCTGTCCCATATTGGTGAGGACCAAGTCCAAGAGTGTGTACTAACTAGCCCAGGAGTTTGTATTTATGAACTCCACATTCTCTGGACAAACATGTTTGGGGATGTACAAGTCTGATTGTAAGATAGTTGAGGTCTCCTTGGAGAATGGTGTTTGGCTTAATACATAGAGACTCCATACTGGTTAGGTAGGAGGTATGGGCCATAAGGGACCTAGAGGGGGGATCCTGTAGTTAGCTATGCTGTGATAAACTGTTCTGTTTATAGTAAATTGGACAGGGAAGCATTCCAAATTATTGTCTTATCTAAGAAGTCTGGAGGTGAGTTTGTTTAAAGGCTATAGAGACGCCTCCATCTTTGGTACCTACTTCCAACGTGGTTGGCCTGTATGATGTGTGATGGGCATTGAAGCCCTCCACTGATGGGAGTGATTTGAGTGGCCTTGAACCAGGTCCCTGTGATAATGCATATATCTGCATTTTCCAGGGTATCCGGGGTAAGTAATGCTTGTAGGTTGTGGAGTTTTTCTTTTTTGCTGTTAAGGAGCCTGTAATTGAGAAGTGAATACAGTCACGTCCTGATTCTGTTCAGTTAAGTTGGAAGTTTTAGAAGAATGATTTTGCCTAAAAAATGCACAGTCTAGATGGACAAGGTTTTAGTCAATATACGAAAGCCTGGGGGGGAGAGGTGCAGGCCATCCTTGGTAAAGAAGTTTGAACTGTCTACCATCTCTTCCCAGTCTGATATATATTGTACCCTCTTAAAATAACACCAGAATGTAAGCCAGTTGTTGAAGTCAATTATTTCTGGATTGTACTGTAGTATTATTTATTTTATTTTAGTTTAGTTTAGTTTAGTTTATATTTGTTAACCAGGCTGATCCAACTGGATATATGTTTATTTTCAGCAGAGAACGGGGGAGAAAATCTCCAACGAACACAAATATTATTTTACATGACTGATTCTAAAAATACAGGTACATTACAAATTGTTAGCAATTCTTTACATTGCTGGTTGAAGAATCTTTATACATTAACTGAATTGGGAAGTAATACAGGTAGATGTTTGTAATGACATGAGATTAATATATGAAAACACACTCTCTCTTTATAGGTTAACAGAAGAGCACCGACTTGGTTCAGAAAGAGTACCATGTACCCAGCGATAAGTGAGGAAGTTAGTCAGGGTTAGCACAAGGGCATAACCAATGTGTTTTTTGAGGTATAGTTTGTTTGTTTTTAAAAAGTGTTATTGAGGAAAGTAAGGTCAGGTCACTAGGGAGTGAGTTTCCAGTTTTGCCAAAAATGTTAGAGAACAAGTCAGTTATTCTTGGAGATGACCGTACTTGTCAAAGCTAGGTTCATACCTGCCTTAGAAACATACTGAGAGAGCTGTGTCATGTCTCTCTTCATATAGTCCAGTGAGATGCATCTCAAGTCATTTACACCCGCATGTACAATGGCTGTGCCATAAGCGTACTTCGGGTGCAGATACTTGAGAGCTTGTGTGATGTCGAACCTTGGCACCTGATAGGCAACCTATACTGACTCTCTTTATGTACAGCCTAGCGAGTGGTGCATCGATGTGTTTCACTATGCAGTCACCTGTAAAGAGGATATTGTTGTGTTTCGTGGTTTGATTTATGGGATTTTGGACTGAGTTTGTGTGACTCATTCATGGTGGATTTTATCTGTGTGTTTGTGAAGTTGCTGAAGTTACTTGTTCTTGAATTGCATTTAAGGGACCTCTGTGGTTTAGATAGGTTACCTTGTATGTTTGGTCTGAGGTGCTTCAGATTGGTTTAGTATGGTGGTATGCGCTTTTTACAACCTTGTAATTTGCACTGACTTTTTATGAGAACTTTGCCTCCAATAACATTAATTACACCTGTCACAAACTGTGGCAGATTGTTTAAGTAACAGTAGACGATCAGAGAACAAGAGACAATTGCTACATTGTCTTAGAATGCCCATCTCAACCAAGCTGGCTAGAGACAGTTAAGATCCATGGTTCCATTTGCTTACTGCTGTGGGCTGTAGGGGGGAGATTAAGAGTTACTTAACTGGAATGTTGTTTCTCTAAGACGAGCAATACAAGTCTGCCTGCAAAGAGGAACGAGCCACTTCATGCTACAGTTGACTATTAAGTACGCTCAGAATTTCTGGAATAGGCTACTATTAAGTACGCTCAGAATTTCTGGAGTAGGCTATATAGAGAAAGCTATGGTTCTAAGTGCCTGCATCTGTACAATGCATGGTTAAAATGGCTGATCAAGGAGTAGAGCCTTGCAAATGCAGGCAACTTATGATAGCAGAGAAATGCAAAGCAATTTAAATGGGCCCACTAACCAATAGTTAAAGCACAATTCAAGATTCTACAAAGAATCAGGAGACATAGAAATGGCTTACTTCTTTGTCTACTTTCAGTTTAAACCAAAGGAACAGATCCCAATAACCGCATTTGTACTAGAAAAAGTGTTCTAAATGAGTGCTATTGAAGTGAATTTGTAGGAAGGGTCTGTATTACTACATCACAGGATGAACAGATTGTAAAATAAATATGGAAAAAAGGATAGTGTACTGTGTACTAAGCAGGGTGACTTGAATTTGGCAGTCTAAGGGGTGGAACCTTACAGTTTAACCTACTACAGTGGTGGATTTACCGGGGGGGGGGGGGCTAGGGGAGCATAGGTCAAGTGGACCGCTTTTGGCAGTACATTTTTTTGGTATTTGCATTTCCCCTTTAACAAATTATATTCAGCTTGGCAATGTGTGATTCCTAAAACACAGTTGGATGGCTACGATGGGTTCCTTGTCAGCTGGTTTCAACAGTCCATTTGTTTCAAGGAGCCAGTCTTCTAAGTCTTGGTTGGAAGTTATAGACTGTGCAGTAAAATCTGTGGTAGTGTGGTTCAGTTGAGTTCAAACTGCTTTTAATCCTGCCTCTGCTGCTGCTGGAGGGTTTATAGAACATGGTTGAAGTAAGACATTTCATTTAAAGGGACAATCCCAGCTTTTTAATTTTGGTCTGAATTCTAACTTTTTAGGGACAGTCCCACTTTAACTGCATTGCTTATCATCAATCCTCTCTACCCACTATCTACTTACTGTAGGTTGTAACTTATAGCTGTTTTAATTGTGTTTCACAAAGTCCTCATTTCAAACATACATACCTAAATGCAGGAATAATATTTTAACAATATGCAGTCTTTAAAGCATAGCAGCCGGTTCAGTGATTCTTTTTTGTACAGCTTGTCATGTATAGAAAACAATCACTTAACTGGTATTCCATGTAGTACTAGTGCTATTTCAGGATTGCTGCCCTGGCATTAACTGAATTACACACTGCACATACTTGCACCGTGATTTCAAGACTTGTCAAAGTCACAAAATGCCACCTCATGTGATTCTGTAGATATTTTTGTGTGCGCTCGCATGTGTATGCGTGTGTGTGCGTGATACATCATCATCTGCAGCAGCTGTTCACAAGAACTGAAAGGGAAGGTTGAAAGAAGGAAAGCTTGGTCAAATTCCTATTTCACAGTTCAAGAAAATTGAGAAAAAATAATTTTCCAATAATGTGTTTTGTGCAAAGTATATAATTAATGTGAGGGGGTAAGTATACTAAACATTATAGGCTTACATTTCTCCATTGACCCGTGTGTGAAAGAATGCCTCATTTTGCGTTAAATGTCCTTAGATTGTGCTGCGGTTCTGCTTTTTTTAACTGTACTAGTAGAAACCCTTTATTTTGTAGTTGTGGTTACAAAACAAAGAGATTTTACTGCAATTATGCAAAATGAAGACAAAACAGATGTTTTACCACATTACTGCAGTTGCAAGTCAAAGGAAAGAACCATGACATTCTTTCAAGCAGGAGGTAAATGGGGACAGCATAATCATTAGCTTCAGTGCAAATAAATAAGCAGTGTACTGGGAAAGTAGAAACAAAGGGGATAATTTTTTAATAAAGAAAGTATACCATCAAAAGAAAGGAATATTGGCTTAATTACATTACATGATCTAACGGTCCTTAGCTAGTGCTAAAGGGCAGTAAGAAAAAAATAAAAGATCCTATGGTGCATGGGAAGAAACATGACCAGCAGAGAAAGGAAAATTACGCCTTCTATGTATACCACTGGTGAGTCACACTGGTGAGTCACATCTGAAGTACTGCAAAGAGTTCTACAGATCCCCCTTGTAGAAGGAGATGGAGAGAGTCCAGGTAGTAAGGAAAAAAGGATAAAGTTAATTAAAATTGAGTTGTAACCGAAAACTCATGAAGATAGAGAGAATAAAGGAACTAAATATGCACATCATGAAAGAAAGGAGGGATAGGGGATGAAATAATCTGTAATATAGCTTCAAAGTTTCTTGAGTGGATGAGCTCAAAGTTAGTAAAGCCCAGCTGGTGAGAATCAGAAGTTATAACTTCACCATCAGAAAGGGTTAATGTTTCTGAAAATATATTGTTGAGAAATGTAACCAGTAAATAGTTTCAGTCTTCCTGTCCTTCAGAAAATGCTTGCTAATGCAAAATCTGTTGTTCTAACAATAAGAGCAACATTTAAAATCTATATGTATGCATGTTTGTGTGTGTGTGTGTGTGTGTGTGTGTGTATATATATATATATATATATATATATATATATATATATATATATATATATATATATATATATATATATAATGTGTGTGCGCACAGTACTGGTGTGAAGTAAACCATCAATTTTATTTGTGGACCTGTGTACAGTATTGGTGGGCACAGTCATAACTGTTAAAGCCAACAAGTAATTATCTTCAAAATAAGGCAGAAAATGTGTCACAGAGCTTCTAGACACTCAGACCTTCAGGAAGTCTGTAGCACCCACACCTTGTGTTGTATAAGGGAATTTTGATACAGGCTTAGTAGGGAAGCCTCTTATTCAAACTTCTGCACCAGTTCTCCATTAATCTTCTTGGAGGTCTGCACAGAAAGTAACTATAGTTTATTTGGGGACTGGGGAAAGTTTGGGCACTATTTTTTAACTTTCCTCAAAATCAGACCTCAGTGGTTTACAGAGAAGGTTGTTGGAGCTTGTTTGGAGGCAGTGCACTGTCTAGGTGCAACATACTAGAGTATATTACTGTGATAAGTAGTTTTTTCACTTTCTTCACACTCTGACATTAGATGTGTATAGGTGGCTTGTTTTTCAGGGATAAGAGTGAGGAGGCAGAGATGCATGTATGACTGACATCATTAGGTTTAAATATGCTACTATGCCATTTTGGTTGTTCACTTTTAACCCAGTCTGACAGCAGAGAGGTACTCTGAAGATATTTGTCTTTAGGGGGTAGTGGTGAGACGGCATGCTGTGTGTATGTATAACAGCAAAAGGTTGAAATACTTGATTGTGACCATTTGTCCTTTTATTTCAAACCCAATCTAATATCCCAGTGGGGTGCATAGCAAGTAACTACCATTTTTTGAATGGAAGCGGGCAGCCACTGTTTGGAGATATGCTGTATGTATTCTTCTAAGCATTTGTATTTCTCAGTTTATTGGGAATACTATTTTTTCAGCTTTGAATTTTCAGCTTTGGGCGCAATTTATTTCTTCCTTAAAAGAAAATAAGAGTGATTTTTTTCCATAGTTAAGATTATTGTTCACATTAGATTTTTTCCAACCCTTTGGACCAATAATAATAAAGTGCACCTCAGAATATCTAGAACCCCCGGCTGTTGTGGGCATAGTGGCCCCTGGCCCCCCAGCTTAGTCGTAGGATCATAGGAGATTACTAGGCTATTGGCCCTGAGGCCCTTATAAGCCTAGCCAAGAGTTTAGCCCATGTTTAGACAAATCAGCACACCTAAATTGCCCTTGCCCAGCAGGGACATGGGTGGAATCCCAGGGATATATTTTCTGTTTCCTGTCCCGTTATCCAGGTTACGCATAAAAAGGGGTAAAGAGGTACTCTGCTTGATGTGGAGAGGGAGTCTATTCCGTAGATGGGAAAGTCTCTGGGATACAAATCTGTCCCACCAACAAGTCTTGTTGATGTCACAGACCAGGTTGAGGCCGCCCGTGCAGGTTACTCGAGTGGAGCTTGACTTGCGGATATGCAGCAGTCCTATCAAGGTGGGGTCCATGATCCCCTTGTATGCCAGACAGAGGTCACCTCTGAGGAGTCTGTATGAAACAGAGTAGAGGGATAGGGCTTTTAGCCTGTCTGTGTATGGTGCATGTTTGAGGCCCTGGATTCTCTTGGTGCGGAACCTCTGTGGTCTCTCTAGCTGCTGCATGTGTTTACGAGGTACATGCCAAAAGGGGAGTTGTACTCAATAATGGGCCTTATAAGCGAAGAATACAGGGATGTTATGACCTCTTTGTCCCTAGATGAGATACCCTTATGAGGTGGGCCATGTAGAAGACTTTCTGTGCAGCAGAAGCAACACCTCTGTGGTCTCTCTAGCTGCTGCATGTGTTTACGAGGTACATGCCAAAAGGGGAGTTGTACTCAATAATGGGCCTTATAAGCGAAGAATACAGGGATGTTATGACCTCTTTGTCCCTGGATGAGATACCCTTATGAGGTGGGCCATGTAGAAGACTTTCTGTGCAGCAGAAGCAACATTGTGGTCAAAAGTCAGGTTGCTATCAACCTGTGTGCCCAAATCCCTCACGACTGATTCCGTGCTTAGGATGTTGTTATTAATGTGATAATTTGTGAGGACTTCACTTCCCCAAAGGGGATGATGATGCATTTTTTGGTATTCAGCTTGAGGCCATGTTTCTGGCGCCAGTCATTTGTCTGAGTGAGAGGGTCTATATTATGATGTCGCATGCTCAGAAGAGCGAATGACACATAATCGATCCCATGTAAGCTTTCGCTTACAACGTCGAAACTTCAGAACAGCGAATTTTTTTTTTCCCCCAAGGGATAAAAGTCGCTGTTCCGAAACAAAAAACAAACTATAAAACATTACATAATGTGGGAGGGCTTCACCCCCCCATATTTAAATATACCAACTCCGAGATCGCACTACAGTGCCAAAAAGGCAAAGTAGCGAAAGTGGGCAAACTTATTCTTTCCCAGGGAAAGAATTTGCTGAAAAGCTGCTTCGCTATTTTGCCTTTTCGCCCTTTTCAGTTCGACAAAGATGCATTCGCCAACCTGCGTTTGCGACAGCGTAATAGGGAGCCTGAGTGAGACCCTCTTGGAGGATGTCCACATCACTGGGGGAATTGATGACAGCACCCAGCTTGCAGTCATCTGAAAACTGGTTTTGGCCTGCACCTCAGAAAAGTATATCCCAAATAAGAGGCCCCAAGACCAAACCATGGGGTACGCCGCTTGTTACAGGTCTACTGCTTGAGGTGGCTTCCCCTATTTTGACTACATGGGTTCTGTCAGTGAGTCAGTTTGCTACCCAACTAATAATGTGGATTGGTGCCTAGTTGAGAGAGTTTATCTATTATGCCTGAGTTGGGAATAGTGTTAAAGGCTTTGGCCAGGTCAAGGTAGGCAGTGTGTACCGTCTTCCCTCGTTCATGAATTTGATGACAGTCTCAAAGAAGTCAACCAAATTTAGCAGACATGACCTCCCCTTGACGAAGCCAGACTTTGTGGGATCAAGCGTTTGGAGGTTGCCAATGTCCTTGTTAATGAGGTCCATGATCATACGTTCTATGGCCTTGCAGATCAGGCTAGTTAGACTGATGGGTCTATAATTTCCCAGATGGTGGACGCTACACCTTTGTGTAAAGGGATGATGATGGCTGTCCTCTACTCAGCTGGGATGAAGCCAGTACTCAGGCTTTGGTTGAATAGGGTGCCTAAGGATGCTGCAAGTTCCTGCTTGAGTTCACGTAGGATGCAACCTGGGATGTTATTGGGTCCCATGGAGGCTGCATTTTTTGCTTTTGAGAGAGCAGTGATGACCTGCTCCCTAGATATAAGGGGAAGGGGGCAGGTACTGGGGATGTCCTGATTTACTGATGGGGAGACAGAGGGGTAAAGGTTTTACTGAATCTGTCAGCCAGCAAGTTTGCTGTATATACGGCATTTTTATATATGTGGTGTCCTTGACCATCAGTTCTGAGCAGATCTGGGTGCTTCCTTTGAGGCTATGGACCTATGTGAAGAAGGCCTTATGATTGCCTCTAGTAGATGTGGCCAATTTGGACTCTAAGTTTGCTTTGGAGGATTTCACTAGTGCTCTTATTTGCTTGTTCAGGCTAAGGAGACATTGCTTCCAATTGAGCACCTGCTCTTTCTTGGTCTTGAACAGCAATTTTTTTTCCTTTTGTTATAGAGTTTATTTATTGCAGATGCCCACCAGACAGGTTTACTCTTCCTTGCGGAGTAGGAGTTAGTCCTGTTTGGTATTCCTGATTCCAGGCATCTACATAAATGCTCGTATAGTTGCATATTGGTGCCAGTTCCTACAGAGGGGTAGGGGGCTGTGAAGCTGTTTATACCATCCATCAGGAGGCTGTAATCAGTTTTGGAGGAGTTTTTATGTCTGATCCTGCCTAGAAGGGGTTGGGGGAGATGGTGACTTTGAAAGTGACCGCTTTGTGGTCGGATCTTACCAGGCATTGTTTGTTTGTTCTTGGACAAGCTAACTGTTCAGCTTAAAACAAGGTGTGAAAATACAAGAAAGAGGTTGTTCTGATGGTGGGGGCAAGCTTGGGGGGCTGTGCAAGAATTAGCACCTTGGGCTAAATGCAATAACTAGTTTTCTGCAGGTCATTGTTCACAGTTTAATATGTGAATTTGTAAATGTGCAGAAAATGAAATGAAACTGAAGAGGCTGAGTGCACCAAGAATCAGGATTATATAGTACTGATTGATTACTGATATTTGTGTTTGGTCAGCAGTACCTCCCCCATCTGTTTCTGTTCTGGATCCACCACTATACTAGTTCCCAGTAGTATAAGTAGAGATGAGACTAGGAAGATTTTATAGTAAAGGAAGTTAACTTGAGGGTAATACTGGTTGGCTGAGTAGGCACTCAGCGTAATGGATCTATGCCATATAGTGGATGGGAAAATAGTACTTAAATAGCTTACACTGCTGACTACAACAATGAAAGGGGAGAAAGAAGGGCTTTGGTAGTCAAATTACCATGAAGGGCAGAAAACATAATTGCTTTTGAAATTACATCAGGCTAAGGGTGAGAGGCTTGGGGAAAAATTCAGCAGAACTGTAACATGCCAACAATGTAATTGGAGACTAAAGTTTATAGCCCACAGTACTACAAGCCGACCAGCTGGCTGGGCAAACTGTTTAGCTAAAGAGCAAAAATAATGCATTTGCAACAAAATGATTTAGAACTAATTCTTCAGACTATTGGAACAAAACAAATGTGGTATAGTTTGTTACTCTCCTGATGTATCAGTACTCAGAATATCCCATTCTTTTTGTTTAAAAAATGTATCCACAGAAGTGGTCTTAATCCAGGCAAACAACAATGGCTAACGACAAATCCAAGGTGCAGTGATATATAGAACCGAATGTGAAAAACTAAGGGGCTGTCAGCCCAGCCAGATAGAACTATGTCATTTGTAAATATTAATGTAATCCACAGGCTTGTTCTACAAATGTAAAGAGAACTATGTGTTAGGATTAAACTGTTCTGAGCTTCAAAAATGTAACAACAGTGTACCCTGCTGGAAGAAAGCTGATAAAGTAAAGAATTTTATGACTTTTTGATCACAAAGCTCTGAGACAGGAGCTGATAAAGTAAAGCATTTTATGACTGTTTGATCTCAAAGCTCGGAGACAGGATGTCTGGACTAAGGAATTCTTTCTATTGTCCTAAGACAAGAGTTAGTTAATTAATAGGTTTTATATGTACAATGTCTTTTATTGCTGTGGCTTCCTGGCCAGGTGCAAGACTACAAAAATAAATGTATATTTTGAGTTTCTGTTAACTTGGGAACCAGAGAAGTGTCAAGAATGATGTAATGTGAAATAACTCTGCAGTACTGTGTTATCAATTTAAGACTTTCTCCGAGAGAGAGAGAGAGAGAGAGAGAGAGAGAGAATGAGAATTAAGCATTTTGGATTTTGTCTGAACCTGAACACATCAACTCACCAGCACTTTGCCTTTGCTGTGTATGTAAGTAGAATCTTAGACTTTAGTATTTCTCTTGGGGATAGATAGAAATAGTAACGTTAGTCTAGCTGTTTTCTATATTTGTCACTATCCTATGATATTGTTTTAAAGTTCCTGTGATCTCTGAACGTTGTCATTGTGTTGAATTAAGAAGTATTGTCTTGTGTTTTTATTTATTATTAAATATTTTTAAACCTTTCAACTGTGGCTGTTTTATGTAGAAATGATTTAAGCTCTTGGCGTACATTGCATGTATTCAGTGATACTGTACCAGCCACTCCTAAATAGACTTCAAGTCTCAGTCACACTTACTATTTGCATAGTAATATTGCACAGGAAAATTGGTCACCCTTTGGGAAGGGCCTTATAGTAGATGATATTAGTGGTTGGTGACAGTCAGTACTACCTTATAGTCTGGGCAGAAAGGGGGCACAGCTGGAGAACCTGTGCCAGCCTTCTCCGGCAATGTCTGTGTTTGTATCTAAATCAAATCTTAAAGTGTGTGTGTGTGTCAGCTACTTGAGCAGAGACATGAAGCAGTGATTGGACAGAGAGGGTGCTGGAGGTTTTGGCTTGACCAGTAGGCTGAGATCTGTACCCTATAGCTGTCCCAGTGAGGAGTCTTATTGGGGATCTGGAGAGAAAGACAGAAACCTGCCCCAGACTGACTGTGATCTCTGTGTGCTCTTAAGGGAAATTGTACTTTACTGTGTGTGTACTTGTTATCCTCCAATGTGCACGCCCATCACTGGTGTTAGTGGTGATGATTGAGGGTCTTTGATTACTGGGCCAGTGCATGGGTGTCACACTGAGGAACAAACAGCTGTAGAAAGCAACCCAATCAGTAAAACAGGTCAGTAACAAGTTAGATGAAACTAGACGCAACAAACATGTATCCCATCTCTACCACCATGTAGCTGTCTCTCTCCCAAGTGACCTTCTGACCCTTTGAAAGCCCTAGAGCTCATTTGTTAGTTGTGAGTGCCGAGCACATGACATTTCACCGAGCAGCATTCTACCATCAGCAAGAATGATGCCACAGTATGAAGAGAAAATGAGTGATTTTAGTAACTGTCTTAGTTTCAGGTGTCACTCCAGGGGAATCCAGTATCTATCAGCATGGGTTAAAGTTTAATAAACCATGTTGCTTTGCCAAGGATGGTCTGCACCTTTCACCCCCTGGACTTTTGGATATTGGCTAAAATTTTATCCATCCCCTTAGAGCCTTCTTTAGGGGCAATGTCAAAATAACAAAATACCAATGTAGCAAAAACAAACACTCAAAACAAGCTTAAGGCATCAATGCTCAGCGCGCAGAGCACACCCTATAAGCTCTCCACCCTCTGGAGAATGTAGACAGTTTGACCTCCTAGTTCCCAGACGTATAAGTAGAGATGAGACGGGGAGGATTTTGTAGAGATAATTTACAGTAAAGGAAGTTAACTCAAGGGCAATACTGGCACGCAACATTATGGATCTATGCCATACAGTGGTGGGAGAATAGTAATCTACAGTAACTACTACTCAAGAATTTTCTATGGTTTATATCCAACTTTCTTAGATTCTCCACAACGTAATCTTTACTCGTTTATTTAGTCCTAACTTTCATCGCTTCTGCCTGCCTTTCACCTACTCCTTACTTTCTCTAAATTCAGCTATATCACTGTTCTTAACTATTTCTTTCTAAGTGACAGCTGTGTCACAGTCTTTAAGCTATTCCACATTAAATGTGGGGGTTTTTTTGTATCAAAATAGTTTTAACTGTTGGGCTGTTTTTTGATTATTCCCGTGAGTGATGATCATATAAGAGTTGCTCTTCAGTCATGGAGTACATAACAAACTCCTAAAATAATGGAATCATAAGTAGTATGAAAAGTATAGACTAATACCGATGTTATAAATAAAGTAAAATTGTTAACTTGGATGTAAAGCCGATGTCACATAGTGTCCATGAATGCTGAGATTGAGGGATGACAATGGTAAGAGTAAGAATCAATATTCAATAGTAGCATTAATGAAAAAATGTAAAGTTTTGTTTTATACTTTCATAAATTGCATCATTGATAAACATATACCAACATCAGCATTGAAATGCAATCTTATTTTCACTCTTGACAAATTTCCAGCTTTGATCAAGAATACTGCAGAAGAGTTATGCGAAGAGAAAACTTCATTGTAATACCTTATCCAAGGTTTCCATTCAGCTGGCACAAACTGATATATAGACGTACTTCCAAGAGCCTGATGATATTAAGTAGAAAATTAAAGGCATGGTATAAGCTAAGACTTGTAGGTTACATTGAGAATATTAGTAAATATATATAAAAGCATGGGAGAGAATATAAAAAGTTTAAGACAGGTGATGTTTGCTTTAATACCGATAATTAAATTATCACTGACCTAGTTACACTAGTTAGCATTTTCTGCTGCAGTTTTTTTTTGTGTTTTGTAATTCCCTTGCATTAACCTTTTATCTTAACAAGTGTATTGATAAGAGTGATTAATATCCTTTTAATAATGCCATTGAAGGTAAGGCAGCCATATGACCAAATGCTGCTTAAGGTCAAGATGAATTGATATTTTTATGAATTGCAAACACTGTGGTTCTCTGCATAATTTATGTATTTCAGGAAACATTACTTTCTGGGTTTGTCCAGGAAATATGGAAGGAGTCCCTTGTTCCTGTTCCTAAAGGAGATAGTCCTTGGGATCTAAGTCATCATAGGCCAATATGTGTAACTAGTATTAAGTAAGCCGTTTTATTTTGTCTTTGTGTCATATAAACAGTTTTGTACCTGGTCACTCCTACTTGAACAATCAGAATTTTATGATGATGTGGCTCTGTCCCATGAGATTGCTTTGCTTGTTGATGTGTTTTTTTTTTTTTCAAAGTTCGAATGTCATATGGTCGACACCATATGATCGAACTTTGAAAAGTTCAAAGGTGAAAGGCAATGGCTCCATATGCGCAGAATGGGAAAATTTCTCATTTCTGCACTGAAGTGCAGTCTTGGAGTTGGTATGTTTAAGTAGGAGGGTGTGGGGGGGGGTGCAGGGGGGCTTGCCCCCTGCTCAGAGCATTAAGATAAGTTTTTTTTTTTTTTTATTATATATTCGAGGTTTCAAGTTTTGCTCATATGTTGTCGAACATATGAGGTTCGAAATTTAGAAGCTTTGAATATATAATATAGACCCTGATAAAATCCTTCAGGTTAAGGTTTTGTTGAAATTCAGCAAATACACCATTAAGTGGTTTAACACTGGCGTAGAAACAGAAGCTATAGAGATAAAATTCAATCTCGTATTTCACCGTACAGGTTTAACACTACAGGGCTATGTTCTGGAAGTATTCCTGTTTGGCTTGTTCATAACCATGTTTCCACATGGTAGATGGATAAATATGTTGATGATACTAATGTGGGGGCAGTTATTAGAAATGTTAATGATCAGGATCACTTGCAAAATTTCTTGGAATCCCTTTTTTAGTCCTATGTCAACAGAGTATTTTTCAGTATTATATTATGTAAAGTTCTCCACTTTGGAGTTAATAATACCAGATATCCACATGCCATTAGTTAAAAAAGGATCCCGGTATCAAACTCTGTAAAGGATTGAGGTATAGTAATTGATGACCAGCTTATTTGTGAAGTCCGAATAATGGTTATAGTAAGATGTTGCTTTGGAACTATAAGAGACATCTTGCATAGCATCAGTAGAAGAGAACAAAATGTATTGATCCCTTTTTATAAGTCATTGATTCAGCCTCACATAGTGTATTGTGGACAGGTTTGTATGTGCAACTGCATATCACTTACAGAATTTGAAACAAATTTTAAAAAAGTACATTAGATAAATATTTATAGGAGATATTTTTCAAATAAAGAATAGTTTGAAAACTACAAAATGTTCTGTTTGGCACAAGCCAGAACTGGATCATGGTCACATGGGGCCCTAGGCAGATAATTGATCAATGCCTCCCTCTTTGCAGCCATTCAAGTGTTCCTGCCTTTTAGTGTACGTACTGTTTTCTTCAGTTTTTTTACAATTATCACAAAGATTTGTATTTCATTTAAAACTTTTATTTCAAGTTTTACAGGAAAGAAACATACATTTTCTAAACAAAACACTCTTAAAAACAGACTTGACACGAGAAACGGTAAACTTCCCTTCCCTTGAAACTCACACTTAGTGAAATTAAAATACAAGAAATGTGCTGGGATTCATACTGAAATAGCATATAGTGAAATACTAATTATAGTCTATGCGAAGAGTGTAAGAATTCAAAAGAGAAATTAATAGTGCCTTTGCTAACAGCCTCTGACAGCCCACTGGACACAAGTGTTCCTTTACAGGAGCAGCCCAAGAGTAATGTCTGGTGAATTAACTTGGCAGAGTCACATAGAAGACATTGCTAAAATGATGGTTTGTTTAATGCAACAAATTTCCTTCCTTTACATCACACATATTCTGGTTCATAGGTAGTTACTAGGCTCACATTTCAGGGAGCCATTGAAGGAGCCTATCCCAAATTTCCAGTTGCCCCAAAGCACAGTCCGGTTAAGTGTCTTGCACAAAAACAGGGGCATAAATATGAGGCAAAATCATAAATGTTCTGCAAGACTGGTGACAGATAAGACTAAATCACTTAAAAAAGTTAACATAATAGGCTTTGAATCAAAATATATTTCACAAAAACTGTGAACCTCTAATGACTGAGATTGACTGACTAATTCTGAGTGGTGTGGAGGATTAAGACTCATCCTTCCCTTACCGAAGTTACAGGGTTTGATTCTATGTGAGACTGAGCAAGGCACTTAACTATGGCATGCTCCCTAACTGGGAAATTATCCTACACACACACACACACACACACACACACACACACACACACACACACACACACACACACACACACACACAGTCATCTGCCAACCTCCCTGTCCCCTTGTTTCAGCTTTGCTACTTGCTCCAATGCTGCATTTTTGTTTGCCAAAGCTGTCTTTTTGTTCCCACTAATTACAAAAATACCTTCTCCATGTAAGCAATTCAATATTTTGTAAATAACAGGTATTCCTGAAGTCACTGTTTACAGTATTGCCTCAACACATAATATCTATATTGCTGATTACTTCCGTATGAAATTTATTTATTTTTTATTTTATTTATCTTTTGTTGACCAGGTTAATCCAAATAGGTTAGTAGCCTCTTTACAGGGAAGACTGAAGCAGGTATTCATACTACTGTGGAGGAAATTTGGCCAAGACATTGGGGAGTGGTAGGATCTTTTGCATCCACCTGAGCTACCACTAGGCTCTCTGTCCACAGCCTTTTACACAAAGGTGAGTGTGCTACCTGTTGTGCCAGTGACACTGATTTGCAAATAAGTTAAACTGAGGTTCCATCTGCATGAGTTGGTGGTAGCTCAGGTGGGTGTAAAAGATCCCATAGCTCCCACTGAAAAGTGCAGGGAATGTTCCCTGATGCCCTTGCCAATTTTCCCCTGCTAGTGTAAATAATACTTTGGGTTTTCCTTGAAAAGAAGCTACTAGCCTAGTGCGACTAACCTGTTCAACAAAGGATAAATAAAGTAAATAAATATTGCCTGTCCATCAGATCCTTGAATACCTTTGTGGATAGCAGCCATGTGTATATGTCTGTGTGCGTGTGTATATTTGTATAATGTGTGTGTGTGTGTGTGTGTGTGTGTGTATAGACACACACACACACACACACACACACATGCACATAGATGTATGAATATATAGAGAGATATAGATAGGTAAGTATATGTCATTATATTTATATAGATATGTATATTAATGTTATATTTATCTCTCTCTCTCTATGTATAATATGGAGTCACTATAAATCTCGAAATACTGAAATATCGAATTTCAGTATCTCGAGATTGTATAGCCAAAAATCCACATAACCAAAAACCAACAACCGCGAAAATCAAAATCGCAACCATACACATACACACACCACCACCACCCAAACAAACACACATACACCTACCCAACTGCACTACAAGAAACAAATCAACACACACAAAACACAACATAACCTACAAACATACCTACCCTACCTATAAGCAGGGGGGCAAACCACCCTGCACCCCCACACCCTTCTACTTATATATACTAACTCTGAGGTTGCACTAAACACACAAACCTAAAACCCACCACTACACACACACACACACACACACACACACACACACACACACAATAAAATCCCTACCCAATACCCTTACGAAAACACCACTTACCTGAATCGCCATCTAAATCCACACACCGCACCACACGTCACAAATGCGACACCACAACAGTGCATTCAACATAGTGCAGTTTCACGTAACTGCACTTTCGACTATACAGTCTTGAGATATTTCGCTAGATTGTATAGTGAATCCATATATGTATATTGTGTGTGTGTGTGTATATATATATATATATATATATATATATATATATATATATATATATATATATATTTAATATAGATATTTGTCATTCTATTTATAGATATATATATATATATATATATATATATAGAGAGAGAGACAAGAGAGACAAGTGTATGTCATTATATTTATCGTATAATCTTTGTATGTGTGTGTGCCTGTATGTGTAGCTCTGTGTGCATGTATCTATAGTCTATTTATCTACCTATATGTAATTGTGTGTGTGTGTGTATCTGTATATCTATATGTATATATATGGTTCTACCTGACATAATCGAAACCACACAACACCGACAACCACATCACCGACACCACATATTCGACAGTCCATAAACACGAAACCACACATAACCGACAACGAAATAACCGACGGTACACAAACACGAAACCCCATACAAAACAAAACACATCCCCATTCCACAAACCACACACACAACACAAGCACACCAAAATCCTTACAAGCCCACACTAAACCTTACCCTAACCCTAAGGTCCGTCACTATCGCACACTTACCTACCGCTCCTAACCCTAACTCACTTAACCGCCCCTATCGCCCCTAACCCTAACTCACTTAACCCTATCGCCCCTAACCCTAACTCACTTAACCCACCCCTATCGCCTCCCTAACCCTAACTCACTTAACCCACCCCTATCGCCTCCCTAACCCTAACTCACTTAACCCACCCCTATCGCTCCCTAACCCTAACTCACTTAACCCACCCCTATCCCCACAGACCGTCAATCTCCACACTTACCTGCTCGCACCCTAACGTCGCCACTACCGCGATACTCACACAGCCTTTCCCCATGTCGGCATCCTCGGCGCTGGTGTTGTCATCCGTCGTGTCGGTCTTCTGCATTGTCGATGTTCTGCAACCCGCGATTCGCGTCGGTCTTCTTCGCTTTCGATCTTCTGGAGCTCCGGATTCCGATGTCGGTCTTCTCAGCTGTCGACGAAGTCAGGTAGAACCATGTATAGATATATAGGAAAGTAGATATATGCATCTATAACAGCTGCTCAAAATGTAAAGGCATTGAAAGGCAACTGATTGGGCAGAACTTGCATTAGCTGTGCACCCCTTACACCCCGTACTAATTATATGTACCAACTCCAAGATAGTACTACAGTGGGGAAAGGGCAAATTCCCCAATCCTCATTGTACAATGGTCTAGTACAAAATAACTTCTTTTTGGTCAGCTTTGACAGCAGTTTTCCATAACGTTCCATGTTTGTAGTCTGTCTCACCTACATTCTTGCTGGATGGGTTCGGAGCAGATATTCAGCTCCGACTCGTCTGATACTAAAGCTCAAGAGCTTTTACTGGCTTGAGGCTAGCCCCTATCCCATGGTGCTTCACTGCAATTCCCCCGATCTTGTTTGCAAGAAAGCAATAAGTACCTAACAGTTATGAAACTGTCAAAAACTGTGTACATACAGACAAAACATTGTATAACATTATCCATGCCAGGTGGACAACAACTGCAACCAGGTCAGACTGTCCACCAGATCCTCTAGGAACAGGAATGGGTCAGGAAGGAGGGACGCAAGAATGTAGGCAAGATGGACTACAAATGTGGAACGTTATGGGAAGTACATAACTT
Source organism: Protopterus annectens (assembly GCF_019279795.1). Classification (NCBI taxonomy): domain Eukaryota; kingdom Metazoa; phylum Chordata; order Ceratodontiformes; family Protopteridae; genus Protopterus; species Protopterus annectens. Next base: position 65,154,165 of record NC_056727.1, on the reverse strand, counting down.
CTTTATGTTATGTAGTCCTATCTAGCCGTAATTCTTGCTGGATGGGACAGCATCCCTAGCACCTTTTTCCGGGGTGGCTCAAGCGAAGAGACTCTTCAGCACAGTCGACCCAAAGGATGACCTTTCCTGGGAGGCCAAATCCAATTTGTAATGAGTGACAAATGTATGTGGTCTTGCCCAAGTAGCTGCTGCACAAATAGTGTCAATTGGGAGCCTAGATCTAAAGGCACATGAAGTAGATACTGCCCTTGTAGAGTGGCCTTTTACTTTGTTAGGTAACTGTTTGGCAGCAGTCTGATAAGCAATCTGAAAGCCATTTTGAAAAGGTAACCTTAGAAACAGGCAAGCCTTTATTTTTGTCCGAAAAGGAAACAAATAATTGATCTGATTTTCTGAATTCTTTAGTCCTGTGTAGGTAAAACCTGAGAATTCTGTGAATGTCTAATTGGTGTAGTCTGTATTCCGATTTATTAGAATGATTTGGAAAAAACACTGGTAGCTCAGTAGTAGTGTTTAGACCTTGGGAAGAAAGGAAGGGTTTGTTCTGAGTGAGACTCTATCCTTCTGGAAAATAATGTAAGGAGATTGAATAGTAAGAGATTACAGTTCTGAGACTCTCCTAGCAGAGGTTATGGCTGCTAAGAATAGTGTTTTCCAAGATAGTAATTTCAGATCTGATGAAGAGGGGGGCTCCAAGGGTGCAGAAATTAATGATGTGAGAACCAGGTTCAGGTCCCAGGGTTCTGATGGTTGTTTGATTGGAGGCCTGAGAAGGAGAACTCCCTTCAAAAAGGTTTTGCACAAAGAGTTGGACATGATGGGATTTCCCATGAGGCCAAAGTGGTAATTAGAAATGGCAGCTAACTGAACTCTGACTGTAGCGGCTGCAGCACCTTCATGAAAAATGGATGCAAGGAAGGGCAAAATAGATTCTATAGGAGTTGTATAGGGGTCTAAGTCTTGGTTTACAGCCCAAATAGAGAAACTTTTCCGTTTGCTGGAGTATAACATCCGCGTGGAAGGCTTATGGGAAGAAATTGGATTGTGTTTGACCGAAGTTGAGAGGGAAAAGCACCTGTTTTTTCGTGGAACTGGAGCAGCCATGGTGTCAATTTTAGGGTGTGGATGGTTGGATGGAACTATCCCGATTTGATGAATCAGGAGGTCTGGAGATGGCTCCAGAATCCATGGTTCCTCCAAAAGGTAGGGTCACAGGAAGGGAAACCAGACTTGACAAGACCAGTAAGGAGCAATGAGGATCAGGGTACTCCTCAACTGTTTTGCTTTCTGTATTACCTTTGGGATGAGATTAAAAGGTGGGAAGGCATAAAGAAGTCCCGGGGGCCAATCGTGGACTAGAGCATCCCTGGGCGAATCCCCGGATGGGGAATTAGGGCAAAGTAGCTGCTGCATTTGGTGTTCAGGTGTGTGGCGAACAGGTCACAGCAAGGCTGGTCCCATCTGTGAAAGATCTCTTTCACAACTTCTGCATTCAGGGACCACTCGTGAGGCATCAGAATTGCTCGACTGAGTTTGTCTGCCATCACATTGGATTTCCCCGGGATGTTCATTGCTACCAGAAAGCGTTGGGTGTCCATCACCCATTTCCAAACTGCCTCTCTGCAAAGCAGATAAGATTTAGTTCCCCCTTGCTTGTTTATGTACCACTTGACAGACCTGTTGTCTGAATGAATCGCACTTGTTCAGTCTGCTGAGATCTAGAATTGATGTCCAGTCCCCTGTCTTTTTTGGAACTAAAAAGAATCGAGAGTAAGTTCTGGATCCTGTTTGCTCTGTGGGGACTTCTTGGATGACTCTTTTTTTGCAGCACCGAGATGACCTCTGATGTTGCACTGTCTAGTTGAATGGGTGGCATGTCTGGTAAAGACCGGTTTACAGAGGGATCGGAAACAAAGGGGATCAGATAACCTCTGGATATTATGGTCTGTACCCAACGATCTTATGAAATATATTTAGCCAGGCGCTTGGGTACAGCGATAGACGACCCTTGACTGCTTCCAGAGACGGACAGTCGGGCAACCCCTCAGGGGCGATGGAAGGGACAATCAGAGAAAGTTTCTCTCTTTATTTTTTTTATTTATCATTTGTTGACCGGGAAAGTCCGACTAGGTTCCACAGAGCCTGTTTTCAGCGGAGGCCCAGGGAGAAATGCTCCAGATGCATGTCTTTGGAATGTGGGAGGTAACCAGAGTACCCGGAGGAAACCCACGTGAACACAGGGAGAACGTGCAAACTCCACGCAGAAGGCACCCCAGCCGAGAATCGAACCGGAGAACCTTTTGCTGTGAGGTGACAACATTAACCACTGCACCACTGTGCCGCCCTATCTCCTTGGTGTTGCGGACCTCCTCTGCTGCGAGGGTGGCGTCTTCCATTATATCCTCCCCCTCTGCCTCTAAGAGAGGGTTGACCTTGTGTCTGAGGGAAACCTTTTTGCGATTTACGGAACCACATTTTTCCTCCTGTATTACCCTTGGGATAGGGTCTAGACTGGAGGAAGAAACAGACTCCGACAGCAGATAAGATTTTCCCTGCCTGCTCGCACCTGGTCAAGGTCTCTTTCACCTGAGGTCCAAAAAGAGATGAACCATCAAAGGGGACGTTGGTGAAGGAAGGCTTAAAGGATTCCGTGAAGTTACAAAGACTCATCCAAGAATGTCTCCTGAGAGAGATTCGGGCTGCAGCTGCTCTACTCGCTCCATCAGCTGCATACAATATCAGCCTCATGGAGGAGTTGGCTGTCGAAGTAAGGGTGGTGAGCTGTGCAGAAACCTTATCCGTGGATCCCGGAGCTACTGAACCCTGAAGGGCATCTCCCAACTCCTTCAGGAGATCACCCTGAAGTCGAGTGAAATGGGTAAGGTAATTCAGCGATCTTAGAGTAAATGCTGCTGAAGAGAAGGTCGCTTCCCATACCTATCCATCGTCCTGGACTCCTTGTTAGGATGGATATTAGAAGATGTTTTGGGCAACTCCTTCTTGGTGGCCGCTGCTACCACCATAGCATCAACGGGAACTCCTTTGGTAAGAAAAGACTTATCTTCCGGTGCAGTCATGAATTTATTTGGCCTCCTCACAACGGGCTCCACTGTGTCTGGGGAGGTCCAGGCTTTCCGCGATATGACCCCTAAGAGCTGGTCATGAGGCAGTGTCACCCAGGAGGTGGAAGGTCAGCAACCAAAGGCCTCAAGATACACTGATTCATCCTCAGTAGGGTTAGAGGTCTTTCAGTCAACCCTCCTAAGGATTTCTAGGATGTCAGAAAAAGAGACCTCCTCAGAGGGGGATCTAGGGGACCCTTCTGATTCCCCCAAATCAGTGTCAAAAGTGACAGACTCGGGTGAGTCAACATGCTTCCTCTTACAAAGTCTCTTCCGAGGGAGCTGTCCAGTCAGATAATCTGGGGAGGCCTCCGCAGAGGGGGCACCATCCAATGGGGGTTGCTTGGGACTCTGGTGCCCTATGCTGTGGAGGTAGGGGAGAAGAGGTTGCTGCCTGCTGCTGGTGGGACATGGGTTCCAGAGTTATGGCTTTTACAGAGGATAAAGCCTTCTCTATTGCTTAGAAAGCCTCCCCCCTGCTCCGAAGAAGACTTCTGCTCCGAGGAGATGGATGGTCAGCTCCGAGCAGGGGAAACGGCTCCAAAGCAGATGTAGGAACCGAGCTGAGTCAAGCCGAGGCACCAAGAGGGAGGGTTGGTTCCATAGAAAACCCAGGGTGACTATCCCCCTCGGAGTTGACTTGAGAGTGTCGGCTCCCAGATCCCTCGGCTCCAGACTGAGCCACTGAGGATAAAATAATCTGTTCCAAGGAAGCAGGGAGGATCCCCAGAACTGACGGATCCAATACCGAAGAACCTGAAGTGATTGGTTCCGAGAAGGAAGCAGACGGAGGAGGAGGAGCAGTGGTTTGCAAAAGGGTCAGCTCCAAAGACTTTGGGTCCAGATTGGCCAATTTCTTTGCCAGAGCTGGATCAGAAAGCAACCTCTTCACCCACTTGATGTCCTCATCTGAGAGTGTCCTGGAGGATCGGGTGGAGACAGAAGGAGATCTCCCCACCAAAATAGGAGATCTCAAAGTAGGTGATACAGGGTCAATGTCAGGTAATTTTTCTCTGTACCGAAGGTTGCCTCGGCACCGAAGAGACTGTACCGATTTAGAGAAGAAGCTGAATCAGAGCTAGAACTCCTTGGCTCTGATGCTTTGGATTTTTTCAACGGCTCCGGAACTGGAGCCAAAGATTTAAGTTTTGAAGTCTTAGGAGCTGTCTGACCAAGTTCCAGCTGTTCCTGGAAGGAACTGGTCATAAGCCCCCTATCAATCAGTTTGCATTTTCTCTCGTTCAAGACCCTGGTACTGAACGCATGGCAAAATGTACAGGGCTTTTGCAAGTGAGCTTCACCTGAGCAGTACACACAACTAGTGTGACTGTCTGTGAAAGACCTTTTGTGAACATCTATCATTTTTTAAACCCTGGAGGGCGATGGTCCTTATATTCTCTGTCCTTTTCCTTAGACATACTAACAGGAACAACTATTATCTAGCTAGAAAGAAGACACCAATACTAACTATACTAAAACTACTTTCTACTGAGGTAACAATACCAACGAGAACAGAAAAGATAGAAAGGAGATTCTATTGTTTATTATAAAACTTTTTTTTCTTTTTTTTTCTTAAGAAACACAGGGAGGAAAGGCCCTCTAACTGAAATGGGCCGTACAATCCTATGGGGGCAAATAGGGGTCAAACACTCAAAACAGTCACACAAAAAGCTATTAATTCTAGAGCTGTAAAGATGAAGAAAAAGGACAAGATTTAGTAAATAAATCTATTACTTAGCCAACGAGCCAGTAAGGAGACAACCTCGAAGCTTTCATGGCAAACGAGATCTGGGGAATTCCCATGAGGCACCATGGGATAGGGGTTAGCCTCAAGCCAGTAAAAGCTCTCGAGCTTTAGTATCGGCCGAGTCTGAGACGAATATCGGCTTCGAACCAATCAAGAATTACGGAGAGATAGGACTAAACATTTGATATTTAACTAGATGCATACCTATCAATCAGAGAGGGAGGTATAGCAGTGTAAGTGGTATTATGGGTTGCTGCAGAAGACTGTGGGTTTTGTTCTCCCACCTGGTAGCTGAAATGCTGACTCTACGTGCAGCATAGTGCATGCTGCACTCTTAAGTGTGCTGATCTTTGAATGAGATGCTGTACCAAAGTCTTTTCTTCTTGAGCTAGTGGTAGCTCAGTTGGATGCAAAAGATCCCACTGTAGTTATGAAAAAGAGTAAAGTAAGTTCCCAGATGCCCTGTCCAAATTTTTCCTAGTATTGTAAATACCACTTGGCTCCCCTGAAAAGAGGCCACTTACCTGGTCTGACTAACATGGACCAAAAATATTAAATTCAGTCATTAAATATATATATATATATATATATATATATATATATATATATATATATATATATATATATATATATATATGTCTTACAGAAACAGTGGGCATGCATAACATAACTTATATGCTATTTATAGAAGAAGTTTACTAAATCTTTAGTACAAGACAGTAAGTTACCACAATTAACATCTTCCTACATTCTTCACTGTTTGGTTATGGATTTGATGGGTTTCTGTTATTTATTTGTGAATGATGATTTATTTCTCTCCTCTCTTTGTGGCCTATTCTTTCTTGCCATGTTAGTACAAGAGATGGAGAGGAGTTTTTTGTTACTGAATATGCAGCAGTCCTGCACCTCATAAATAGGTACCAAACAGCAAGGACTGAAATATGAACATATCTGGTGTACCAAAAATGGTATCCGGCTACAGTAAATGCAAAACAATGAAAATGGGAGTGCGATACCATTCAGCATAAAACCTGTTTTGATCTTGTATGTTATAAACTGTGTTTAGCTTCAGGCAGACATGGTCATAAGAGGTGTGGCTACTTACGTGGACAACAAGCTCTCATTTCATCATCGTGTTGCACCATAGTTAGGAAATCTAAATGAAAAACAAAACACAGCTGCACTACTGAAGGTGACGAGTATAACTGCAGAAATAAATCGAAAAAAATCCTCGGTTCCACCATGGCACACCAGAACAGATTTAAAAGCAAAACAAAGTTTAAGCTTCAATAAAACTTAGCAAGGTGGAGCATGTAAGTCCACTGATAAGTGCTTTTGGTTTACTAGCCTTCATCAGATCATGTAAGTCCAGTGTGCTCCTTTTGTATTTTAAACTTGCTTCTATCCAGCCATTGGTTGGAATCTGTCCTTAGTATCCAATAAAAAATCATATTTTGTGTGCTTCTGGGCCAATTAAATTGTCAAGGTATCCCATCTTTTCCTCTTAGCTTAAAAATGTCTCTTAGATATCATACAAAGCTGTTTGTGGGTAATAAAATACCTGCAGCAGATAATTGTTACTCTTATCCTGTGAGACACAAATATATAAATTATTTAATCGCCTGTACCACTTAATAGTCTCTGTACATTATTTATGCATATTTAAGTAAACTGGAAAGATTGTAACCAATCATCTACTTCCTACGAAGGCCATTCTCCTATGGTGAAGCAAAGGCATTTTATCCATTCATCAGACTCTGTCATTGCCATTCTTCTACCAGAATAGTATCCAGTCAGGGCCGAACTTCATGACACCCATGCAGATGGACAGTACACTTATGACTGCTGAATCCTACACAAATGCACTCTATAAGCACTTACACAAGTGCATGGATCGTGCTATCCCAAACAAAGGAAGCCAATCTGGTGGTCCCCTGCCATAAACAAACTCTACAACAGAAGGAAGAAACTGTTGCAAAAGAAAGTAAAATCCCATGAGTGGAGGAGCTCCCTGGTCAGCCTCAGTAAGAGGCTGAGATCCCATATAAGATCCTCCAAAGCTAGCTACGAAAACAAAATCGCCACTGATTCTAAGGGCAACCACAAAGCATTCTATAGCTATGTCAGGAATCTCATTGGCAACGCCCAGATCTGCTCTGAGTTACAGCACAACGGCACAAAAATTACAGAACCAACTGATATTGCCAACATCCTGGCAGATAGGTTCAGTGCTAACTTTACCCCCCTCTTACCCCCTAAAGGGCCCATATCTGTACAGGAAGAATGCAGAGTCCCTGTAATCGCATCTATGCAAGTAAAAGCTGCATTCTCTAAAACCAAAAACACTGCATCCATGGGACTGACAACATCCCAGGCTGCATTTTACATGAACTTCAGAACAAACTGGCTCCCCACCTAAGCACCATGTTCAATCATAGTCTCACGTCAGGCTTTGTGCCCACTGAATGGCGCACAGCAACAGTTATCCCACTCCACAAAGGGGGAGCCACCACTGATCCCAGGAACTATCGACCTATTAGCCTGACGAGCCTGGTATGGAAGGTCATGGAACGTATCATCATGGAACTCCTAAACAAAGACATTGGTAACCTCCAAACTCTGGACCCCACCCTGTTTGGGTTTGTGAAAGGCAGATCATGCCTTCTGAACCTGATCGACTTCTTTGAGGCAGTCACCAAAGCCATAGACTAGAGTAAGGTGGTTCACACAGCCTATCCTGACCTTGCAAGGCTTTCAACACCCTCCCCCATTCTGGAATTATAGCTAAACTCACTAAACTAGGTATAAATCCCTATGTCACAAGATGGGTTGCCAACTGTCTCACTGACGGAACCCACACTGCAAAAGTTGCAGACTCCAGATCTGACCTCAAACTAGTGACAAGTGGAGTACCACAGAGTTCAATCTTGGGACCTCTCCTGTTTGGTATCTACTTCTTTGAAGTACAGACTAACACAGAAGCCCTCTGGATAATGAAGTTTGCAGATGACTGCAAACTAGGAGCCATAGTAGAGTCCCCAAATGATGTGGACATCCTACAGAAGGGCCTCACTGAGACAGATGCCTGGTGTCAGAGGCATGGCCTCAAGCTCAATGCCAAAAAATGCATGGTCATCCCCTTTGGTAAAAACTCTGTACCCATGAACTACCACGTAAATGGCAGTCTACTTAATGTCGAATATGTGGTGAGACCTTGGGACCCAGGTGGACAGTAGTCTCTCCTTTGATAATCACATTGCCACAGAAGTCAGGAAATCCTTCTATGTGGCACACCTCTTCACAAAAGGGTTCTCATCCAGGAAAAGAGGTCATTGTTCCTCTCTACTCGGCACGCCTTAGATCCATTATAGAGTACAATGCCCCTTTTGGAATGTACCTCACAAGACATCTGCAGTAGCTGGAAAGGCCACAGAAGTACCTCACAAAGAGGATTACTGGCTTCAAACAGATGCCCTACACTGACAGTCTAAAAAAACTCCAGCTTTACTCTGTAGCATATTGCCTACTCCAAGGAGATCTCTGCCTAACATATAAAGCTATGTTTAAACCCAGAGCTGTTGGACATGCTACACCTAAAGAAATCCCAATCCCTCTGAGCTACATGCTCTAGGGACCTCAACCTTGTCACCACAATAAACAGGACATGCTGGAGGGATAGATTCCTGTCCCAGAGACTTCCTATACTCTGGAACAAGCTACCCGTCTATGTCAAGCAAAGTTCCTCATTAGCAGTCTTCAAGAAAAATCTTGAGTGGATGGGAAATACCCCAGGGATCACTTCTGTGGCTCTGCTCGACAGGGGCACAGGAAATTAACTTTCTTGGGTGGCGTAATCCAGGGAACCTTGTTGGCTAGGCTTACCTAGGCCCTTGGGCCGATAGCCTAGTACCTACCTATGAACCTAAACTCCTCACTGAATGCAGTGTCCTCTTTGGCCATTTAAATCCAAGCATATCACTCAAATTGAAAGGCTCCAAAGATTTCTAAAATTTAAAGGCCTTAAATCTTTCAACTATCCTGATAAAGTAGCATGACTGTCCTACTGGGCAGACTTCTGTCAGCTATGTGGTGACATGTATCTCACTTTTTGAGTCATGAAAAGTCTAGTCCTGTTTGGAATCCTATTTCTTCACCGAACCAGTAGTTCTACAACCACCACCATGAAGGACCTGTATCTGTACCAACAAGTAAAACCAGACTTACTGGAAGAATTGGTCCCTAACTTAATGTATTTCCAGTCAGTGTAATAAGTTACCACTACAGGTCATGCAAAATACTACTTTGACTGCCTTAAAGGCTATTCTTTATGACTAGATGGGTAAACACAAATTTACACCAAAGTTGTCTTGTATGGTCCTGCTCAGTTTAGCAGATGACCAGTATTATAGGTTCATAGTTGGGCACTAGGCTATCTGCCCGAAGGCATTTATAAGCCTAGCCAGAATGTGTTGGCTTTCGCCGCCCCCTTAGATTAGTTCCCTGTGCGTCTGTCCAGCAGAGCCACTGAAGTGATCCCCGGGGTAAACTTTGTTTCCCATTCACTCGTCAAGGTTTCTCTTGAGTGCTAGCGAGGAGCTCTGCCTAATGTAGACTGGAATCTTGTTCCAAAGTATGGGAAGTCTCTGGGACAGGAATCTATCCCTCCAGCACGTCCTATTTATTGTTGTGGTGAGGTTTAGATCCCTAGAGTGTGTGGCTCGAGGGGATAAGGTTTTCTTTAGGTGGAGCATGTCCATCAATTCTAGGTTGGACATGGCCTTGTATGTCAGGCAGAGATCACCTCTGAGCAGGCGGTATGCAACCGAGGACAGCTAGTCGAGCTGCATAGGGCATCTGTTTGAGGCCAGTGATCCTCTTGGTGAGGTACTTCTGTGGTCTTTCCAGCTGTTGCAGGTGTCTTGTAAGGTACATCCCAAATGGGGCGTTTTACTCTACGATGGGTCTGATGAGTGATGAGTAGAGGGGCACAATGACCTCTTTTTTTTTCTAACCACTTTGGCAATGTGATTATCAAAGGAGAGATTACTATCGACTTGGGTCCCCAGATCCCTAATTACATTTTCCGTATTTAGGGGACTACCACCTATGTGGTAGTTTGTAGGTACTTTGTTATTTCCAAAGGAAATAACTATGCACTTTTTGGCATTTAGTTTGAGGCCATGATTTTGACACCAGGTATCCATCTGTGAGACCCTTTTTAGAGGATGTCTGTGTCACCCGGTGAGTCAGTTATAGCCCCTAGTTTCCAGTCATCTGTGAACATGGTCAGCCATAGTCCTCCTGCGTTTGTCTGTACCTCTGAGAAGTATATGCCAAACAGGAGGGGTCCTAGGACTGAGCCCTGGCGAATGCCACTTGTAACCGGTTTAGAGTCACACCTAGCTCCTGCAACTCTCACCATGTGGGTTCTGTCCAAATTGGCAACCCATCTTGTGACATAGGGGTTTATGTTCAGGCTGGAGAGCTTGTCTATAAAAGCCAGAATGGGGAATGGTGTTGAAGACCTTTGCGAGGTATAGGTAGGCTATGTGTGCCACCTTTCCCTCATCTATAGCCTTGGTAACTGTCTCAAAGAAGTCCACCAGCTTTAGGAGGCATGATCTGCCCTTAACAAAGCTGAACTGGGTAGGGTCCAGTGTTTGTAGGTTCCCAATGTCTCTGTTAATGAGTTCCATGATGATGCGCTCCATAGCCTTGCAGACCAAGCTAGTCGGGCTTATAGAGCAATAGTTCCTGGGGTCTGTTGTGGCTCCACCTTTGTGGAGCGGAATAACCGTTGCTGTGCCCTACTCTATGGGTACGTAGTCTGTGGAGACGCTGAGTTTGAACAGTGTGTTTAGGTGAGGTGTTAGTTTGTCTTTGAGCTTGTGTAGGACGCAGCCTGGGACACCGTCCAGTCCCACTGATGCTGTGTTTTTGGCTTTGGAGAGGGCTATTTTCACCTGAGTGTCTGTGATTTCAGGGGCCCTACATTCTTCCGGTATGATTATGAGCCCTTTTGGGGGTGGGGGTGGGGGGTTTGCACTGAACCTGTCTGCCAGGATGCTGGCAATATCTGTTGGTTCAGTGTATTTTGTGCATTCTGCACCAACTCCGAGCAGATCTGAGCATTGCCACTTAGATTCTTGACATGTCTAAAGAATGCCTTGTGGTTATCTTTGGAGTCCTTGGCAAGTTTTCTTTCAAAGCTCACCTTGGACGATTTTATGAGGGATCATAGTTTCTTGCTGATACTGATCAGGTATGTCTTCCCTTCTTGTGATTTTACTCTTTTCTGTACTAGTTTCCTCCTCCTATTGTATAGCTTGTTTATGGCAGGGATCCACCAGACTGGTTTCCTTTTCTTGGAGGAGTGAGTCTTGGTTTTGCTTGGGATAGCATGATCCATACATTCTTGTAGGTGCCCGTAGAATGCATTAATAAAGGATTTTGCAGCTTCGACAGCATTAAGTGCTTGAAATGGATGTTCAAAACATCTAAGTGTGTATACTTAAAGGTGTATATGGCTAGGCATTGTATGGTCTGCATGATCCCTTGCCCGTTATTGTTCTCGTGTTAAGTTTACATCAATCACTTTATCATCTAAAAGATATAAGAAGAACAGCTGACATCACTTTCCTGTGAAACTTTTACTCGCCGTAAGTGGTCTTGATATTGGCTTTACTGACTTCATTGCTCCTTGCATGTGCCTTTTTACTTTCATCCCTCGTCATTAAAATTCAAGTGAGTGTACTTGATCCCATTGTATTTCTGTACTGTACTGTACTGTGTTGTTGAGGCTGAAGTCTTAATTCATATGATGGCAGTGTCAGATTGTCAAGTTGCATTTACCTATTATTTATACCTCTGGGATGTTCATCTAGACACTTTGGCATTTATTTATTCAGTATTCACGCTACAACTTTATTTAACTAATGCACTGTACATTTTAAGCATATGCAGGCATGCTTTTAGCTATAACTCCGTTGAGTATATACCTGTTTCACTGCCTTACCCAGTGTGTTTAGGTATGCATGATTAACGTTCATAATCCTCATCTGCTCTTTTGACACCAAACAGCACATATTTTCTTGGAGAGCATCATTTATGCATTTGTGTTATTACTTTAAACATCATTAAACTCTTTAAATGTAACCAATACTCTCAATTCTTACTTCTACTCCGGCTGCCCCACTGAATGCTGTTGGGTAAGGTTCAGTGTTGCTGTAGATGATTACACCTGTGTTATCAGCTGTTCTTGAGAGTAGATCACATTTTCTGTTTTGATGGTGTAAATAATGTGCTTTATTCCACACTGAATGCATAAAGTTATAAGGTAGCAGATTCTTCTCAACTGTCCCTTGATCTGATGAAGCCCGTTGTAATATATGGACGAAAAAGGTAATCACCAAGTCCGTACTTATGCTGGCATTTGTGTACTAAAATATGCAAACTTAAAACAATATTATAGACTCCATAATCATTATTTTTCTTGCAGCACCACAGTTGTAGCCTGTTTTTATTTTAGTTATATATAGCTGTACATTCATGTACCTCAGTTTATATCTTTGGGGGTCTTGTTCCTTTTGCCTTAAACATATATATTTTGCAATGACCTTTCTGGTGATTTAGCTATGGACTCTGTCAAATTTGTATAAACTGAACAAACAAAAAACTGTTGAGAAAAAAAAAACAAAACAAAACACAATGCAAAGCTGTAAGGCTCTTTTAGAGAAAAAAGCAAGAAGCACAAATGGAAGGAGCCCGGGAATGAAAAAATGTGGTATGTGACATTATTGTGCCTTAATTAATGTAAGGGGCAGTTTTGAAATAAGAGGTAAATACAACTGTTGCATAAAAGGGGTGGTATATCTGGCCACCTGCCAAGATTTTCCTTTATACTGTGTAGGGAAAACCGAGAGAACCTTGAAAGAAAGAATATGGGAGCATGAATATGCTATTAAGAAGCAAAAATTAACTAATGCTCTAGCCAAACATGTTAGTAATGAGGGCCATGAATTTAAATATATGGTAATAGAGCAAGGTTTGGTCAGTGCAAGGGGTAGGCCTTGGTCTTTGCAACTAGAAGAGAAATAATTAAAATGGCAAGTAGGCTCATAGGATGATACTAGGCTGTTGGCCCGGAGGCCCTTATAAGCCTAGCCACGAATTTTGCCCATGTTCCCTCGAAGTCAGAACCTGTTTCCCCTGTCCAGGTTCCTGTTAAAGAGGGCTACAGCGGTACTCTGCTTGACATGGAGAGGGAGTCTATTCCACAAATGGGGAGTCTTTGAGACACAAATCTATCCTGCCAACAAGTTCTGTTAATGTCACAGACCAGGTTATAGCTTTGCATGCGGTTGCACGAGTGGAGTTTGACTTACGGATGTGCAGCAGCTCCATCAAGGCTGGGCCTGAGATGGCCTTGTATGCCAGACACAGGTCACCTCTCAGCAGTCTGTATCAGACTGAGTAGAGGGACAGGGCTTTTAGGACAGGTGTTTGAGACCCTGGATTTTCCTGGTCCGGAACCTCTGTGGTCTCTCCAGTTGCTGCATGTGCTTGGCAAGGTACATGCCGAAGGGGGCATTGTACTCGATAATGGGTCTGATAAGGGAGGAGTACAGGGATGTTATGACCATCAGATCATGCTTAATGCAAATGCATCGCCAGGCCTGAATGAATATTCATTTGTCAATAGTGTGCTTAAACATATGGCTTTCAATAGATAGATTTAGTACTTCTAGCACAGCTGTGGTAGACAAGCAGGGGGTTCTCATGCTTTTTTTAATTTTTTTATGTAATTTTTTTGGATGGATTGTTTTTACATGACTTTTCACATTTTTCGTAATATATTTTGCATTTTTTCATGTTTTCTTTTTTCATTTGCTTTTTTATATGTCTTTTATTTACACAGTGGGTTATATGTATATTTATTTGTTCATAAAAGTCAAAGTGGCAGTTTTTATAGCATTTTAACAGTAATTTTATAATAAAGTGGTATAACAACGATTCTTAAGCTTTTATAATAAAGCAATAAATGTAATTGCTGGAAAATGATCATAACATGACGTATTGAATGAATGTCAGGCACCTTATTTTGTTGTGCTACATTTGCAATGCTTTTTGCTATTTAAAATGCAGCATTAAGGAAGTTTACTGTTTTTAATGGAATATTTGGTCATGGTTATCTTTAAGAACTAGTGACTCTAGTGGGACTAGTGGGTCATGTGATGAGGAAAATTTTTAAGTTGATGCATACAGTTTTGAGTTTGATCTTAAGAAGTTTGGCAATTTTTAAACGAAAGCGCTAATAATAAAATTGGGTTCTCTATAAACCGACTTTTCCACTTTGCGTTGTGGAGCTGTTTACCAGGTGCAAAAATCATGGATCCGTAACAGTAGCTGTGCTAGAAGAGACCCCTCTGCTTGTAACCAGTCCACCCTTCAGTCCCATCCCTTGTCCTCTGTTTACAGAGGACAGTGGCCCTAGTCTTAAATTGCTCGTTTTGAAACTACCATTTTCTTCAAGACAGGCATTCACCGAAAAAAAAGATGTACATGGCAAGAGTCTATTGCCCTCAGGTTGCAGTGGGCCTGGAATTTAGTAACTTGGGCTGAGAATTTTTTTCTTAATCAGTGCTGCCATTAGCTAAAGAAGATGTACCTAACGTGAATCATTTGCCATCAGGTTCTAAGGGCAGTGTTTCTGGACTTGCATTGCTTACTTTCTTTGAGGCTTCCATCTGCTAAACGTTACCAGCATTCACCAATAAAGACTTGCATGAGGTGAATTCACAACACTGAACTCTGTGTAGCTACTGTTACCAGAGTCTGCTTCTGACAGAAGAATGGACTGTTAAATCTGAAGAAATTTATGTGCAGCATGTATATCATTTGCATCTGTTCATTAAAGGTTTCAGTCTGTGTTTGTGTTAATAATTGGAGGACTCTTGCACTCACACATGTTTGTCAATGGCGCATATGCTCTATCTCTTCACATATATGAATGTATGACTGTGCATTTCATTGCTCTTCATCCAGATGCATGTTTATGAGCATTTGCATATGACATATTTAGTACACAGACATGTGCATCATATATCTGCATCAGGATACGTCACTGCATGCATGCATTAGTGTACCTCATTACACATGACCTTACATACACATCTGTCCTGCAACATGTTGTCTGTCTGAGACAAATGGCTGTGTTAATGTGCATGCATGTTTGTATATGGTTGTCTGTCTGTACACATTTTGTGGCATTTGTGTTATATTAGTATGTTTTGAAACAAGATACACACAGACACACACACGCACACAGCTCACTGTATGAGTATCTTATTTCTGTGAGTTTCTCTTATTCTTTGAAACAACTGTTAATGGGAGTCATTTTTTGGTCTGGCACTTCTTTTTCTGACATTTTTGCCATGGATGATGGCCTTGCTAGAGAAAAAGCTCTTGGTAACGCAGCTCGTGATCACTGGCATAATTTAAGTTCATGATTCTAGGAGGAGCTCAAAGCAAGCATGGACTGCATTATACTAGGATAAGAGACCTTTAATATCATTTTGTCATTTCTGCTAGATTGCGGATCCATGACAATAACTGTTTCCTTGAGCACTGCATACAGAACAGGCCACCAGCAGAATGTGTTAGTGTGGGGGTCCAAGCTTCCCTCCAGGTATTACAATTGACGTGGTGATTGTCAAACATTGAGAACGTTTTGTATACGTATTAATTTCTCTTGGCATATGATTCATGTTGGGTACTCTCCAAGGTCTGGTCAAATAGTGTTTGGGTAAACATTTAGAAGTTAAGTAAGCAATTGCCTAACAAATGCACTGCTAATTTCAGAACTCAGTAAAATAATTTGGTTGGCTTCTTAAAACCCATGTCAGTCCAGATGGACTACATGGGAGAAAAAACTGGAAAAAATTCTCTTGAGTCACATAGTGGTTCAGTTCTAGTTTTAGTTTCCTGAAGCAGAACTTACTTATAAGTCAGTTGACAGAAAACATATGGAAAGTCATTAGATGGAGTGTATGTTTAATGAAACTACTAAAGGTATAAAAAGTAAAATGCTTATAGAAAAAAAGAATATAAGAGACAAGACCCTCTGTAACCCCCAATGTTTAATGCATTGTCCAAGTCCCCTTACTTACTGTTCTAACTCCAAGATTTATAAACCTTTCAGAATGAGATATGTTCATTAAGTATAAACAAGTAAGTACAAGTATTTAAAATTCTATAACAATCTGAATAAAAAATAAGGGGTAGAAACGAAACTCCCCCCATTACTAGAGACAGATGATTGCTTGTAGTTTTAAACTGATTTGGTTGAGTTAATTATATTTGTTATGTGAAAAATGTGTTTCCACATGACAAATTTCATTTATTTATTTCTTTAGCCCTTTCACTTTGTCTTTTCCATGAAACTGAACTAGAATTAGATGAATCTTTTTAGCAGTACACAACGTTTTCATTTTAGGGAGGCAGTTTTTTCAAGCTCACTTCTCTAGGATAGTTCTCTAGGATAGTAAACTGTTTCCAAACATATCGTAAAATATGACAATTAATCTTCTAGTCGTCTAGACTCCAGGGAACAAATACTATGGTAATGCAGTTTATTGCTGTGTTATTAACATTTTTGCACTGACTCGGTCAGGACATCATGGCAGGAAAGATTAACATTACCCATGAGTTTTTTCTCATCTCGTGATAAGAATGAAAGGGGTAACATGAGCTTAAGATTCAGGTAAAGTCACAGTGCAAACCAAGTAATATCCCCCACTGTAAATGAAATATATCTTCAGTAAAGAAAAACATATGCATGGTACTGCTCTTCATGCAGCAGCAGTTAGCAGTGCCCTGTATTATTTATTTATTTCCATTTTGATGACCGGGGAGGTCCACTGGGCTCAAGGAGCCCATTTTCAGTGGAGGCCCGGGGAGAAAAGCTCAATAAAACAAAGTAGACATTATAATAGTTAAACAAGTACTACATGTTTCAAGGTAATCATAAGTATGTAAAATAGCAATATAGTATAATATACAATGCATATTTACAGGTTGTAAATTAGGTTGGGTGGGCGTTCGAAAGGCATGCGTAAATGGGTGAGCCTTCGTTGAAGGTTGAACATCGAGCTGGCACCTCGGCGTTTGTGAAAATCTACTGCCAATCATTAGCGGACTGGAGTTCCGCTGTGGCGACCCCTAACCGGGAAAAGCCAAAAGACAACAACAACATTAGAGAAAAGTAGTACAGAATCATCATAGTATTGAGGTTTTAAAACATCTGAGGTGGGTAATAAAGTCACAATTGTAGGAGAACAGAAGATGAGATGGATCATGTATTGGGTAAGGTGGGGTAAGGTGGGAAGAATCTTAACTTGTATGGATGTATGCATGTGTTAGGCAGGGTTAGGTAGGTAGAGTACAATTGTATTTCTTGTTATTGGAGAAATAAGACTGGCGCTGGGTTTTGAATTGATCAAGGTTTTCAGAAATCCTTAGAGAAGGAAGGAGAGAGTTCCATTTTTTTGGATAAGGAAAAGGATAGAAGAAGTTGACCTGGGGAACAATTTGGTTTGTGTACAGAAATTAGATTTTGGTGGTCAGATCTTAGAGTTCTATTAGGGGTGTGTAGTGATAAGACATTTGTTAATGCAGGGTACCTAGTAGGCTTGAAAATAAGCTTGTGGGCTGTAGTGAGTTGGAGGTAGTCCAGGTAGTTTGGAAGTTCTAGCCATTGCAGCCAGTGGAGAGGTAGGCAGTGGTGGGTAGAGTATTTGGACTTGGTGGCGAACTTTGCGATTTTGTTTTAACTGGTTTCCAGTTTAGAAGAGAGGAAGATAGGTTGGTTAATAGGGGGGCACCCTACATCAGAGATGGTAGTAAGTTGATAGTAGCGAGGGTCTGTCTTGTGGAAGGGGAGAGAAGGTTGGAGTTTCTATACACCATGCCAAGTTTCTGATGTGTTTTCTTAATATTTAGTTGAATATGGGTATCAGATTTTAGGTGTTCATCAATAGTAACCCCAAGAGGTTTAGTAAAAGGAACAACTTCTATAGTGGATTTGGTATGACTGATAATATTGAAGGAGGTTTTGTCAAGAGGGAGGGATTTAGATGGAGAGAATAGCAGAATTTTGGATTTGTTGGCATTTAGAGAGAGGTGGTTATGGGGCGGCCATGGTGGTGCAGCGGTTAGTGTTGTCGCCTCACAGCAAGAGGTTCTCCGGTTTGATCTTCGGCTGGGGTGCCTTCTGTGTGGAGTCTGCATGTCCTCCCTGTGTTTGTGTGGGTTTCCTCCGGGTGCTCCGGTTTCCTTCCACATCCCAAACACATGCTGTAGGTAGATTGGACACTCTAAATTGGCCCTAGGTGTGTATGTGTGCGTGTGTGCGCCTTCTGTAGAAGGTTGGGCGTCGGGCTGGCAACTCGACACTGTAAAACTCCACTGCCAGTCATGAGCGGACAGGTGATCCGCTGTGGCGACCCCTAACTGGGAAAAGCCGAAAGAAGAAGAAGAGAGAGGTGGTTATGAAGCATCCAGTTCTCAGTAGTAGAAAAAGCAGTTTGAGTTTTTGTTTGGAGTTGGAGGATGTTAGGAGCAGAGCAGACTAGAGTTGAGTCACCTGCATATTGAACTATCTTAGTGTTTGGAATGGCTGCATGGAATTCATTATAAAGATATTAAAGAGCATTGGACTGAGAATGGAACCCTGGGGTACTCCGGTTGGGGTTGGAAGGAAAGTTGAGGTGCTTGTTTTCCATTTCACAGCCTGAGATTGACCAGAGAGGTAGCTGCTGAACCAGGTGAGGGTATTGTATGAGAAATTAAGATTGGAAAAGTGGTTTAGGAGGTGGGAATGGGAGACCATATCAAAGGCCGTGGAGAGGTCAAGAAGGACTTTGGATACTAGTTCTCTAGAGTCACGGGCATGGTTTACTATGTCTAGGAATGAGAGAAGAGCAGTTATTGTGCTGTGGCTGGGACGGAATCCATGTTGAGTTGGGGTAAGGAGTTGGTTGTTCTAAGGAAAGGCATGAGCTGGAGGTGGATGCATTTTTCTAGTATCTTTGAAATAAGAGAGAATGGCTATGGGCCGGAAGTTGGGGATGCCATAATTTTTGCTTCCTTTGTGGAGAGGTAAGATAAAGGCTGCACGCCATAGTTTGGGGATATAAGATTCTTGTAGGGATCTGTTGATGAGAATGCTAATGGGGACGGTAATTCCGTCTGCTGCAAGTTTTAGAAAGCGTGAGGGCATGTTGTCAGGGGCATTGGAGCAAGGCTTAAGTTTAGAGAGGAGTTTTTGTATGTATGAGGTGGAAATGGGTTTGAGATGAAAGATGGGAGGAGAGATGGTGTGGTTGACTGGGGAGGGGGTTTGAGTTGAGGGGGGAGTTGAGGGGGGGTTGTTGTTTGGGAAGGTCTTGGTGAGTTCTGCTATAGTTAAGATAAGTATAGATGCAAAAGCCTAGAAGTTCAGTATTTCCCTAAATATTTGTCAGTGAAGCCCCTCCAAGCTTTTTTGCTGCTGTAGGAGCAATTCACTTGTGCACTGAACAGCGTTGCCTTATTGATCAACCTTAGCCTACACAAAGTATAGGTCATAATTGTAGTCTCAGCACTACCAGCACAGTCCTGTTAAATTAACCCATTCCCTTCCCTAATAAAACATACGGTAAGAGCCTGCTATTATGGACGGGCATGTTCCTATCGTCTATCCTGACAGCCTGATAGACATGGGCATCCTAAGGCAATGTAGCAATTGTCTCATGTATACTGACAACTACTTACTCCTGAAGCAAACAAATACTTTGTGAGAGATGTAATTACACTGTGAAATTGGAGGCAAGACTCTCACATAATAACATATTGAATGCCAAACAGCTTGTCAGCACACACACACACACACACACACACACACACACACACACACACACACACTTTCCAGACTAAGGGCAGAATACACAAACCCACATATGCAGTGGTACTCACTCTAGTAACATACCAAAAGATTAGAGGCCTCCCGAATGGAACCAGTTACGCACATAATGCAAAAAACAACCACAACACATAACACACTCCATCATAGTCCATGTGGGGGTGAATGACATGAGATGTACCAAACTGGACTATATGAAGGGAGACATGACTGAGCTCTCAGATTATGTGTCACAAGCAGGTATAAGTATAGCCTTAAGCAGCATTCTGCCTGCTCCAAGAATGATTCCGCAATACAAACAAAAAATGTTGGACTTTAACAATTGGCTTAGCTTCTGATGTCATTCAAGGAGATCCATTATCTGTCAGCCTGGGAAGACCTGGTCGACGGGCCATGCTGCTGCTTTGCCAGGGATGATCTGGACCTGTCTCCTCTAGGATTTCAATAATGCAGAGGCATTAGCCACCCCTTTTGTGCCTTTTTTCAGGCAGTGTCAAAATAACCATTCTCCCAACACAACAAAATCCTCTCTAGATAAACTCAAGGGACTGTTGCTTAATGCTAGGTGTCTAAACAAGAAACTGCACTCCCCGGAAGCACTTCTCACTTTGGAAGGTGTTGACATCTGTGCAGTCACCAAGATATGGTTCAAAGATGAGGAAAGCACCCCGGCCGTGTAGGGCTACAATGCCTTCTATATGTTCAGACCACAAACTGAATGCGAAAGAACCAAAGGAAGAAGTGCATCCATCTTCATTAAGGATAAGTACGCCTAGAGATTGATCAAACAGTATGAGTCTCATGAGCTACTCCATGTCCAAATAACTATAGGCAAAGCCCCCTACCACATCCTAGCTAACTGTAGGTCCCACACCATGAAAGAGTAAAAGCATGCCACATATCTGGACTTACTGGAGTCACTTATAGTTTCATAGGGAGGTACTAGTTTCATAGGGAGGTACTAGGCTATCGTCCCAAGGGCCTATGCAAGCCTAGCCAACAAGGTTCCCTGACTTATGCGACCCAAGAAAGTTATTTTCCTGTGCCACTGACGAGCAGAGACACAGAAGTGATCCCCGGGGTGTATTTCCTATTTCCCATCCACTCATCAAGATTTTTCTTGAAGAGTGCTAATGAAGAACTTTGCTTGACATAGATGGGTAGCCTGTTCCAGTGTATGGGAAGCCTCTGGGATAGGAATCTTTCCCTCCAGCATGTCCTGTTTATTGTGGTGACAAGGTTTAGGTCCTTAGAGTGTGTAGCTCGGAGGGATTGGGATTTCTTTAGGTGTAGCATGTCCAACAGCTCTGGGTTTGACATAGCTTTATATGTTAGGCAGAGATCTGCTACGGAGTAAAGCTGGAGTTTTTTGAGGCGGTCAGTGTAGGGCATTTGTTTTACTCCAGTAATCCTCTTTGTGAGGTACTTCTGTGGCCTTTCCAGCTGCTGCAGATGTCTTGTGAGGTACATTCCAAAAGGGGCGTTGTACTCTATAATGGGTCTAATGAGGGATGAGTAGAGGGTAACAATGACCTCTCTTTTTCCTGGACGAGAACCCTTTTATGATGAGGTGTGCCACGTAGAAGGACTTTCTGACTACTGTGGCGATGTGACTATCAAAGGATAGTCCTGTCTATCTGGATACTGTCCACCTGGGTCCCAAGGTCTCTTATCACGCATTCGGTGTTAAGTAGATTGCTGCCTATGTGGTGGTTCATGGGTACAGAGTTTTTACCAAAGGGGATGACACTGCACTTTTTGGCATTGAGCTTGAGGCCATGGCTCTGACACCAGGCATCTGTCTCAGAGAGGCCCTTCTGTAGGATATTCACATCATTTGGGGACTTGACTGTGGCTCCTAGTTTGCAGTCATCTGCGAACTTCATTAGCCAGAGGCCTTCTGTGTTAGCCTGTACTTCAGAGAAGTAGATACCAAACGGGAGCGGTCCCAGGAAGGAACCCTGTGGTTCATAGGTTCATACTAGGCATTTATAAGCCTAGCCAGAGTGTGTTTGGCTTTCGCCACCCATTTTAAATTAATTTTGCTATGCCCTTTTTCGAGGTTAGTATACTGTGCCTCTGTCTAACAGTGACACAGAAGTGATACCCGGGGTAAGCCTACGATCCCCCATCCACTCATCAAGATTCCTCTTGAAGAGAGTCAATGAGGGACTCTGCATAACCTGGACTGGGATTTTATTCCAGAGTGAAGTGAGCCTCTGGGTTATGAATCTGTCCTTCCAGCATGTCCTATTTATTTCAGTGCTGAGGTTCAAGTCTCTCGGCCGTGGCTCGATGGGATTTGGATATTCTGAGGTGCAGCATGTCCATTAATTCCGGGTTGGACATGGCTTTATACGTCAGGCACAGATTGCCTCTAAGCAGGTGGTATGCCACTGAGTAGAGCTGGAGTTTCTTTAACCGGGCAGCATATGGCATCTGTTTGAGCCCTTTGATCCTCTTGGTGAGATACTTTTGGGGTCTTTCCAGTTGCTGCAGATGTCTGGTAAGGTACATCCCAAAAGGGGCATAGTACTCAATTATGGGCCTGATGAGGGATGAGTAAAGAGGCACGATGACCTCCCCTGATCTAGATGTGAATCCCTTCATGATTAGGTGGGCTATATAAAATGTTTTTCTAACCACTTTGACCACGTGGTTGTCAAATGAGAGATTGGGATGTGGATATCAAGGGTGATTAGTTTATGGTCGGATCGGACCAACAAGGAGTTGACTTCAGGTGTGGAACACCGGTCACTCATGTTGGTAATGACTAGGTCAAGGATATTGTTGCCCCTGGTGGGGGTGTGGATAGGTTGATCTAGGGCATTGGAGTTTATGAATTCCAGAAAGCGTTGCGCTAAGGAGTTAGTACATGAGTAGTTTTCCCAGTTAATGGTGGGGTAGTTGAAGTCGCCCATTATTAGGGTGCTTGGTTGAACCCTAATATTTTCCAGTACATCAAGAAAAGAGGAGTGGGAATCCTGGGGCATGGTGGCGGATCTGTAGCAAGCTACAGTTTGGATTGCAGTTTTGCCAAGAGTTAGTTGCACTTGGATAACTTCGGATGCATTATGCTGAGCAACTAGCCTGGAGGTGTGGATATCCTTAATGAATATGGACACCCCCCCACCTTTGTTGTTTCGGTCCAGGTTAGATGGCTGAAAAGTGTGGTATGAGTTATAGCCTAGTAGTGCAGGGGTGCTCTCTGGAGCCTTGAACCAGGTCTCAGTCACTGCACAGATATCTATGTTCTCCATTTTAAGGAGTGCCTCGAGTGAGTGAATTTTGAAATTTAAACTTCTAGCATTGAGTAGCATTACCCTCGGTTTTTGCTTACCTGTTCCTGTTATGGTGGTGAATTTGTTACTTGAACCCTGCCTAAAAAAGGCACTATAGGGGCAGCAAGAGCCTTAGCCAGTATCCGGAATCCTAGGGGCGACAGGTACAGGCCATCAGTGGCAAAGCATCATGGTCTGTCTACCATGTCATCCCAAGCAGACAGATACTGGATCCTCTTTGAATGATACCAGAAGCTTAGCCAATTGTTGAAATCAATCATTTTGTCCTTGTACTGCGGTACCATTCTCGGCGATGGCAGAATGCTACTCAGGGCTAGGGTCATACCTGCCTGGGCTACAAGATCGCAGAGCTCTTCCATGTCTCTTTTTCATGTAGTCCAGGGAGGTACATCTCGGGTCATTCACACCAACATGGACAATGACAGAATCATATTTGTACTTGTGGAGTGACCTGAGTGCGTGGGTTATGTGGCAGATCCTGGCACCCGACAGGCAGCTGACAGTAAGTTTCTCCTTGTTTAGCCTGGTGAGTGGGACATCAGTGTGCCTGACTAGAGAGTCACCTATGACTAGTGTGTTGGGTATGTTGTTTTGCCTTATTGGCTGTGTTTGAGTGGCACACTGAATCTGTGGGCTAAGTGTCATTTGGGTTGTGTTGGGGGATGGAGGTTACTTGTGTTTCTGCTTTGGAGGTCTCTGTTGCTTGAGCAGATTATTATTGAGAGCCTCTGCAAATGTTTTTGAGTTTCTATGTGTGGATTTTGGTGGTGTAGATGTAGTGAGACTATGTGATGAGTGTGGTGCAAATGTTTACCTTCTCCTCATGACTGTCAGGTTCAGTCTTGGTTGGTGAGCGCTTTACCTCCAGTTTGGCTAGATAAGTTCATCTCTCACAGGTTGTAGTGTTGGGTGGTAGGAGGAGAGGGTTGTCTGTGTACATGAGGCAATTAATTTCTACATTGCCTCAAGATGCCCAGGTTGATCAGATAGACAGGGGAGAACACTGGGAGCTGACCCTTGGACATGCCTAAATAAAAAACTGTTTTCCTCTAGATAAGTGAGGAAAGTGAGTACCAGAGCTGTTTTTTCTCAACGCCAGTGAGAAAAGTAAGTACAAAAACTGTTTTCCTTTAGGTAATGAGGAAGATTGAGTGCTATAGTAATCAGTAGCTTATTTAGTGCTTACAAGTGCTGAGTATGAATAAGCAAATTTAAGTGCTAAAACTAAGAATCTGTATCTGCACTAGATGGGTTACAGGACAGAAACAAGTGCAAATGCAGGCTTTCAAATCAGATAGTTGAGAGAGATGGAAGATTGCCCAAACGGCCAATAATTACAAATTCTGGGCCAGAACCACTTCTTATGTGGTAGACAGGTTACCTAATGCTTACCACTCCCACTGATAAGCTAGAAGGCTTCCCTCCAACACAGAACGGCTTGGGGGGCTCATAAGCTTATAAACAGTCCTGGATACAGAAAATCTGTATCTGGAACACTAGTTACAGGAAAGGTAGGAAACAGGCTTAGTTTTTTTTTTTTTTTTTACAGAAAAGTAGTAAAAACAATTCACATGCAGTGCAAGCTAGCACACTTGAGTATGTGGCAGTATTAGACCACACACAGTTTGAAAAATGCAACTAAATTTAAAAGGACTAAAAGCAAGTGCAGAAAGGATTTATTAGGTAGAATGCGGTAAAGAGATGGGACTGGGGGAGTGTCCTAGATCAAATCTACAGTGGGGCAGGCACTGCAAAAGCCACCAAATTTAAACTACAAACCAAAAACAGGGGGGGGGAGACGGTTTCAGCAGAGATTTGAGCAACCACTAATAGTATAAACTATAAAACCAAAAAAATATACTCAGCTATGTATATTTGCAGATCAGACTCAGAACAGTGAGACAACAGATATCTAAGCAACAATTAAACTCTATAATAAAGAAAAATATACTCAGCTCTGCATATTTGCAGATAGTCTTGTAAGGCTGTCTCTCAGAACACAGGTTCCAATTTAAATGCAGGCTGTTATTAACAGGTCAAATTAAGGGAACCTTGAGTTAGGTAACGCACAAGCTATAAAAAACAGTTATATCAGCTGAAGACAAGGCAGAACTCAGCACCTTACTCATGGGTGATTTTAATTATCTTACCATTGACTGGGAAACATACATGACTACAAATATGATGGCTTAGAAGTTCTTGGAATTTGTCACTTGTAAGACCAGATACCCCATCAAGCTCAAAAATGCTTAAGATGTTTTCAAAGACAAATTACCTCCTATTAAGTGATGGTATAAGAAGTTTCAAAGCCCCATCGAACACCGATAACACGCACTCCCATGAAGAGGTGTACACCAATGCCCTGTATAACCATATAAGCATTTGCATAATACTGGCTGTACTTGACCGAATTAAAACCAGGTCTTGCTGAAAAAATAAGCCACCCTGGTGGACCCCTAATATAAACAGGCTATACAACAAGAGAAAGAAGTTAATGTTCAAGAACACTAGGGAACTGGTTCAGCAGAGTTGAAACCCCTCTCTAGCTTAAACAAAGAAATACATTGGAGATCTTGTCCTCCAAAGCTAATTACAAAGCAAAAATAGCCTCCCTGGCTAAGGATAATCACAAGGCATTCTTTAACTATGTTGAAATTTAAAAGGGAATACCCAGTTATGCACTGAACTGGTTGTGGATGGCACCACCCATACTCAACTGGAGGTAATGGCCAGTAGCTGGCAGATTTGGGGCAAACTTCACCTCCCTGTCCCCTCTAGTTTTTCCCCAAAGTATACCTACCACCATTCCTCAGCCTATTGTCTCAAGAGAGCAGGTCATCTCTGTGCTCTCCAAGACCAAAAACATGCCATCAGTGAGACCATATAACATCCCAGGTTTCCTTTTAAACTACTTAAAACATGACCTAGCAGACCCAGTTGGATTCCTGCAAACTGGCTATGTTCTGGCAGAATGGAGGACAGTAACAGTAAGGGGGACCATAAACTGACCCTGGGAATTATAGGCCCATAAGCTTGACTAGCCTTATCTGCAAGGCCATGGAAAAAATCATTGTGGACCTTATTAGCAAGGGCATAGGTAATCTCCAAACTCTAGACCCACTCCAGTTCAGATTCATTAAAGGTAGATTATGCGTGTTAAACAAGACTGACTTTTTCAAGAAAGTCACCAAGGCCCTGGATGAGGGGAAAGAGAGCACATACTGCCTATCTTGACCTAGCCAAGGTATTGACACAGTCCCACACTCCGGTATTATAGAGACACTCTCCCAATTGGGAATTAACCTCTACATTACCAGATGGGTGGCCAACTGGCTCACATACAGGACACACACTGTAAAGTAGTCTAGAAAAAGAGCAGTCACCAGTGCATACCATTGGATTCTGAGCCGGGCCCCTTACTTTTTGAAATTTTATTTCTTTGAAGTCTAAGCAAACTTTAACAGCCTGTGGCTGACCAAATTCGCTGCTGATTGCAAATTGGGAGGAATCACTGAGTCCCCCAGTGCTGTTAATATACTGCAGACAAGATTACCACAGACAAATGATTGGTGCCAAAGCCAAGGATTAAAGCTAAATGCAAAAAATGCATTATTATTCCCTTTGGAAAAGCTGACGTCTCTGCTAATTACATTATAGACAGCACCCCTCTAAGTGTAGACCCAGTGGTATGTGATCTGGGTACTCGGGTTGATAGCAATCGGAACTTTGACCACCACATATCCACAGTAGTAAGGAAATCCTTCTGTCTGGCACATCTTATAAGTGAAGACATCTCATCAAGATCAAAGGATGTTATAAATCCATTATACTATACTCTGCCCTCCTCAGACTAATAATTGAGTACAGTGCTCCCTTTTGCATGTACCTCACAGGACAACTGCAACAATTGAAGAAACCGCAGAGGTTTCTCACCAAGAAATTATAGGGTACACAAAACAAGTTTTACACAAAGACTGAAAGTCCTGTCATTGTATTGTGTCTCCTGCAGGTTGCTAAGGGTGACCTGTGCCTGGCTTACAGGGCAGTCTCTGACCTGGCAATGATGGAAATGCTACACATTCATAAATCGAACTGCACGAGGGTCACTG
This sequence comes from Protopterus annectens, assembly GCF_019279795.1. NCBI lineage: Eukaryota > Metazoa > Chordata > Ceratodontiformes > Protopteridae > Protopterus > Protopterus annectens. The sequence goes on along the minus strand of NC_056727.1, from coordinate 65,126,926 downwards.
ACTCCTTGGATCTTAACCTACCCTCTGACATGAATAGGTCATGCTGGAGAGAGAAATACATCTCCCAGAGACTGCCACTTCTCTGGAACAAGATTCCAATTCACGTGAAACAGAGACCCTCCCTGTCCCTGTTCAAACACAACATAGATCAATGGATGGGTGATCGCAAATTCACTCCTGGTTTAGTGCCAATGTCCCTCCTGGACAGTGGAAGTCAGTATTAACAACAGTAGACTCTGACATTTGTGAACTTTACTCACCTGACCACCGACGATGGGGCAGCTAGGGATAAATATGCCTAGGCTTGTAAGGGCTCTAGGGCCGTTAGCCTAGTAACCTTCTGTGCACCTATGAAACCTTTCCAAATGAAATCTTTAATTGCACAGCTGTTGTTAAAGCTTCAACCTGTTAAGAAATGACTGCCATGGTTAATGGTCATAAATTGTCTTTTCTCAGCTTGTTCAAGTTTAGTTTCATGAAGAAAGCAACTGAATGAAAACAGAAGTTAATGAAACTCTTTATGCGGATACATATTTTATTGAAAATAATAAAAGATATGGGTTAGATTTCACCATTTTGTACTGTTGTTCACCAGTGTATTACACACACACGCATATATGTACATTATATAATGTGTGTGTGTGTATGTAATAAATTATATATATATATATATATATATATATATATATATATATATATATTTAAAATCAGTTTACTTAAATTAATTTAACCAACATAATTTCCACAACAAAAATATCTAAACTCAAATTTCAACAAAATCAGTGTTATGCTAAGGAAGGGTTTGTGCCCTTTCCCCATTGTAATATTTAAATAGCATGGGCTGTGGGGGATGGAGGGGGGGTTTATCCCCTGCAAAAACATTTTTTTATGTTAAATGTTTGTGGATATTTTATGTTAATGAGTTTAAATATTTTTCCTGTTATGTTTCCTGTTGATATTATGCTGTTTAGATTATTTTAAGCGTATCCATATATATTAAAAATAAGAAAACAAAGGATTCAAGCTGGAATTGCTTGATGTTCTTCATGTTTCACTGTTGCAGTAATTACATCTGGGTAATCATGCTGGCAGGTTGCCCTCACTCGGCCTGAATAACAAAGTCTTGGGTCCTGCGTCAGTTGCTGTCTCCTCTTCCATGACATCAGGTCGTCAGGGGTATACAACATGCAGCCGACGCCATTTTAATCAGTCTTTCTTGCTGCGCGGTGCCCAAAGCAGAAGCAGTTTGCAAGTGCCAGTCGGCCGACTCCTGAAATTTTCATTTTCAAATTTCAGAACCAAAGTCTTCAAACTAAAGCTAAGTACCCCATTGGGGAAACTTTTTTTCTTGCTCCTTAGCGATGTCAGTAAAAGTTAATAATTGCATTACTTGTGGGAAGCAAATACCTCATAAGGATTTTCATTTGTATTGTATTCCTTCCCTAGGCCCTGATCACAGCATGCCTTGCTGTCGGTTTTGTGCTAAATTTAACCAACGCACTATTAAGCGTCGGTATATTTTTGTTTCTAAATATTTTGGTTCAAGATTTAACTACCATGAAATGTCATCGGTTAGCAATCCAACTACTGGAGTTCACAAAAAACGCAAGGAAAAAGACAGAGACAGACCATCGAGGTCCAAAACCGATGAAGCTCCTTCTAAGCCAGTCGCTGGTACTCAGTGAGGCGCTTTCTGATACCTGCTACTTTTGAGTTGCAGGCCTCTACCGAGACCTATTTGGAGTCTGGTATGCCGCGAGATTCGCAAAGTACTGAACCCGCGGATGTCTCTCCCTTGAATGAGTCTGGAGCCGTTGAGCAGGCACCGGCTTCTGAGGGTGTTTTCAGGTCTCAATATTTTTATATTAAACCAACGCCATCAACAAAAACAAGGTCAAAAACAACTTCTGTGTCTAAAAAAACGACTCATGAGCCACATGCTCAGGCCCCTATGCCTAAAAAACAAATTATCAAAATGGCTGAGGATTTAATTACCTTGATCAGGGGTTCCCAACCCCCCCCCCCCCTTGCTAAGAGGCCTAGGCAAGGCACTGATTATGAATCATCGGATCAGGTTTCCATTTCTTCTGATTCCTCTTCTGATCAGGAATTTTCTATTCCACCTTATGAGGATTCTGATGCAGAGGAATCCAGCCCATCTGCATCTCCTCCTGAGGATTACTCTTTTGGAGAGACTTTGCATACTTTAAGGGAACATTTTCACTGGGAGATTCAGGACTTCTCTGAATCAAAAAAGACGCTTAGGGATTTCCTTCTTCCTCAGCATAGGCCTTTGGCATTACCTCCTGTATTAGACATTGTTGATGATGTGTTCTTGGAATCGAGCATGGCTCCTGATTCCCTGCCTCCGGCTCCTAGTAAGCCAGACAGATATTACAGGGTTCCTGACTCCCACAAACTTCTTTTCAAAAATCCTGCTGCTGCTCCTGCGACTATTTCCCATGGTCCCAAGGGTGTTGAGGCTTCTACAGCCAAAAAATCCTACCCCTTCTGATAGATTCCAGCGCGCTGGATAGATCGGGTAAGAAGGTTTATACGTCTGCAACCTTGGCAGTCAGGGCTTCAAACTGCCAGTTTCATATGCTTAAATATCAACAGCATGTTATGGGCGTACTGAAATAGAAAATTATGTTGATTTCTGATTGTGTGGAAAATAGAGTTACAGGATTTATTACATTCAGCAGAACAGGTTGGAAAGCATACTTTGCAATGTGGTTTTGATTCCTTGGAGGCCTCTTGCAGGGCCACCGTAACTGGATCTGTGATAAGAAGGCATGCCTGGCTCAAGGAGCAAAATCTCTCTGATCATGTTAAAGCTAAATTGTTGGATGCCCCTTTACAGCATGATAGTCTGTTTGGTAATAAGGCAGAAGAGGTTTTAAGAAAATGTAAGACAAAGCTAAGTCTATGCAAACTGTAAAAGATTTCTTGCAAGTGCAGCCACCCAGGTTCAGTAGGCACTAGCCTACTAAGAATTGGTCCTTTCCTGTGTCCAATAGAGCAACTCAGGGCAAACCCAGGCACTCAAAAGGTTCCAGATATCAATCACAGGGATCTTACAGGTCAAAGCAGTGGGGTGCCTCCACCTCCAAATCTGGAGGTAACAAAGCACAACACTACAATAAGCAGTCTCAATGACTTTCCTCTACCATCTCCAAGCACTTATCTTTTGGCAGCCCCCTTGGGGGAAAGCTAGCACTTCATGCTCAAAATTGGCAGTTAATTACCCAGGACAAGTAGGTATTAAACATAGTATCCCAGGGGTACAGATTTAATTTCCATACTTTGCCAATTCCAAACGGATGGCCAGATCTGCCACAAAACCAGTGGGCAGAGGCCCAGAAACAAGTCATGTCCCTCATGGGTATGGGGGTATTCAACTGGTATCAGAAAGGAAAAAGCACAAGGATTTTATTTATGACTTTTCCTGGTACCCAGAAAAGACAAATCATGGCGTCCAATACTGGACTTATCGATTCTGAACACGTTCCTGGACATTACAAAATTCAAAATGCTGACTTTACAACAGCTACTGCCTATGCTAGGCAAGAATGCCTGTATGTTCATCATGTTACACTGCTGCAGTCATTACACTTGGGTTATCCTGCCATCAGGTGGTCCCTCAGTCGGCCTGAGTTCCAAAGTCTTGGTCCGGCGTCAGTTGCTGTCGCTTCTTCCCTGACGTCAGTGCGACAGGGATATGCAAGATGCAGCCAACGCCATTTTCCTCAGTCTTTCTTGCTGCGCGGTGCCCGAAGCAAAAGCAGTTCGCAAGTGCCAGTCGGCCGACTCCTGAGATTTTCATTCCGAATCCAGGACCAAAGTCTTCTACAAAGCTAAGTACCCCGTTGGGGAAACTTTTTCTTGCCTCAGACCGATGTCAGTAAAAGTTAATAACTGCATTTCTTGTGGGAAGCAAATACCTCATAAGGACTTCCATTCTTATTGTATCCCATGCGTAGGCCCAGACCACGACGTCACAGGTTGTTGGTTTTGTGCTAGGTTTAACAAGCACACTATTAAACATCGGTTTGATTTTGCCTGACATTATTTTGGCAGAAACTTGAATTATACAATGCCATCTGAACTACCGACGACCGAACACACAAAAAGCGCAAAGACAAGGACAGGCATCCGAGGCCCAAAACTGACTACCAAGCCTCTTCTAGGCCAGTCGCCAGTTCTCCGGTTTTCAGTGAGGCGCCTTCGCAGCCCCTGACGACCGCTTCTTTAGAACCTCAGACCGCCTCTGACTCCCACGTGGAGATGGCTGGGCCTTCGGACGCACCAGATTTACAGCCTAACGAGACTATCCCTTCAGAGGGATCCGGAGTAGCTGAGCAACCCTTAGCTTCAGAGGGTGTTTTCAGACCTACTCAGTTAACCATTAAATCTTCTAAGTCTAAAACTCCTTTAAAAACAAAGAAATAAATTCAACATTCACCAGGACAGGCCTCCATGCCTAAGAAACAAATGCTCAAAATGGCTGAAGACTTAATCACTCTGATCAGGGGGTCCCATCCCCCTCCTGATAAAAGGCCTAGACAGGATGCAGACTATGACTCATCCGACCAAGTATCCATCTCTTCAGGTTCATCTTCAGACCTAGGATACTCTTTACCCCCCTATAAGGATTATGATGCTGAGGAATTAATTCCTTCAGCCTCTCCGCCAGAGGACAACTCCTTTGAGGAAACCTTGCATACCATGAGGGAGCATTTCCATTGGGAGGGCCAGGATTATTCGGAGTCAAGAAAAGGCTCGGAGATTTCCTTTTATTACCTCAACACAGACCCCTTGCTATCCCGCCAGTGTTAGATATTGTGGATGATGTGTATACTGAATCCAGTTTAAATCCTGATTCTTTACCTCCTGCTCCAGTTAAGCCAGACAGATACTACCGAGTCCCCGATTCTCACAAATTTCTTTATAAAAGCCCTGCTGCTGACCCTGAATCTATTTCTCAGGGTCCCAAAGGGGTAAAGGCCTCCTCAGCAAAGAATCCAGTCCCCTCTGACAGAGATTCCAGAGCATTAGACAGATGAGGGAAGAAATTATATACATCTGCAACTTTAGCAATGAGGGCCTTAAATTGCCAGTTTCACATGCTAAAATAGCAGCAATGTTTGATGTCTCAGTTGAAACAAAAAATGCTTCCAAACTCGGATCCTCCTAATTATACAGAAATGCAGGATTTATTGCATGCAGCTGAACAAGTGGGAAACATACTTTGCAATGTGGTTTTGATTCATTAGAGGCCTCCTGTAGAGCAGCAGTTACAGGATCTGTCATTAGAAGACATGCTTGGTTAAAAGAACAGACGTTACCAGTTCATGTTAAAGCAAAATTATTGGATGCACCTTTGCAGCAGGATGTTTTATTTGGAGTTAAGGCAGAAGAGGTATTAAAGAAAATGGAGGATAAGGCAAAATCTATGCAAACGGTGAAGGATTTCATTTCTTACAGGTTCAGCCTCCTCGATTTTAGCAGAAATTGGCCAACAAAGAATTGGTCCTTTCCAGTTACAGACAGACCTCAAAGTGGCAGATACAGATGTCTAAGAAGTAGAGGTCAACCACAAGGTCCTTACAGGCCTCGACAATGGGGTGCATCAACCCAGAAAGAAGGGGAACACAGGCCTCAACCTTACAAAAAAACAGCCCGAAAGACTTCCCACTACAGCTGCCAAACAGTTCTCTCTTGGCAGCCCCCTTGGGAGGAAAACTGGCACTTTTATGTCACAATTTGCATATGATCACCAAAGACCAATGGGTTCTCAACATTGTATCTCAAGGTTACAGGTTCCACTTTCACACTCTGCCAAGACTAAAGGGAATGCCAAATCTGCCACCAAATCAATGGAGAGAGGCTCAAAGAAAATTACAGCACTCATGGACATGAGAGCTATTCAAAAGGTACCAACACAGGAGCAAGGACAAGGATTTTACTCAAGACTTTCTGGTTCCCAGAAAGGACGAAGCCTGGAGGCCAATTTTGGATCTTTCTTCTCTAAACACTTACCTGGATGTTCCAAAATTCAAAATGTTGACACTACAGCAGCTTATTCCCATGCTGGGCAAGAAAGCTTGGCTCGTAACTTTGGACCTCAAGGAGGCATACCTGCATGTCCCTATCAGACAAAACTGCAGAAGATACCTCCGATTCATAGCTGGTTCAATGCACTACTGACTCTCTGCACTGCCCTTTGGCTTATCTACTGCACCCAGGGTCTTCACAAAGTGCCTGGCACCAGTAATTGCATTTTGCAGACCGAAAGGAATTCAAATTTATCCATACCTGGATGACTGCCTGATTCAAGCAGAGAGCAAGGACATTCTTGTAAAGCATCTGGCGTTTGTAAAAAAGTTATTAAGTTGCCTAGGGTACACAGTAAACGAAAAGAAGTCAAAACTAGTGCCCTCACAAGAGATAATATTCCTGGGTGCCAGCTTGAATACAACGGCCCAGATGACTTATCTCACGCCAGACAAGCAAGGGCAACTGTCTCAATACTTTCAGTTGATGGCAACAAAGGCCCAACTCCCTGCAAGAAAAATTCTGCAGGCCTTGGGTTACATGGCATCTTGCATACTACTAATTCCATATGCCAGACTGCTTATGAGGAAACTACAGTGGTACCTAAAGAGTGTCTGGTCTCAACACTGTCAGTTTGGAAACAGTAATACCACTAATTCCTTGCCTTCAATAGGAGTTTCGATGGTGGGCTCAAGCATGTCACCTCAACAAGGGACAGCCCTTCACTCAACCCACAGCCAGGCAAACACTGACAACAGATGCATCAGATTACGCCTGGGGAGCACACATGGCAGGAAAATGTATTCAGGGCAAGAGGCCCGCAGAACAAAGGCATCTTCACATCAGTCAAAAAGAGATGCTAGCTGTACAAAATGCCCTTATGGCTTTCAAGGACCTTCTGCATCCAGGACAACTACTACTAAAGACAGACAACACCACAGTTATGTGGTACATAAACAAGCAAGGGGGCACTCACTCTTATCCCCTCTGCAGACAAGCCATGACCTTGTGGAACACAGCTCTAACCTGTCAAGTTCATCTGCAAGCACAATTCCTGCCAGGAGAGAAAAATACACTGGCAGACGACTTAAGCAGAATCATCATGGATCCCCACGAATGGGAATTGAATCCACAAATATTCAGAATGATAACACAAAAATGGTGGAGCCCGGACATAGATCTGTTTGCATCCCCAATGAACTGCCAGCTACAGAAATTCTGCACAAGGACTTGCCAACCACAAGCATGGAAAGTGGATGCCCTCTCATTCAGCTGGAAAAACCTACAAGTATATGCTTTCCCACCACTCTCTCTCCTTCCAAAAGTACTCATAAAAGCCAGGCAAGAAAAGCCAAAGATGATCCTGGTTGCCCCAGACTGGCCACGCCAGCACTGGTACCCAATCTTAAAGAACTTAGCACAAGATCCACCCTGGATTTTGCCTCAAATCCCACATCTTCTGACTCAGCACAACAATCAGTTACTTCACAGCCAGCTAAAGACTTTAAACCTGGCTGCATGGCAGATTCCTTAGTCAAGCAAGCAATGCCTCTCTCCAAAGCTGTTATGGATATGAGAGTCATGGCTTAGTGGTAGGTCATACAGACTAGTGTTACCAAGGTCCTGGGTTCAAGACTGGCAGTGGGAATTTAACCCCGGGAATCATCTCTGTATCACTGCTGGACAGAGGCACAGCAAACTAATGGGTATAGTATTCTCATCCTAAGGGGTGGTGAAAGCCACACACACTCTGGCTAGGCTTTTAAATGCCCCAGGGCAGATAGCCTAGTATGAACCTATGTCATTCTGGAGGCCAGAAGGCCTAGCACCAGGAAAGCCTATTCGGATAAATGGAAGAGATTCTGTGCCTGGAACCAGGCTCACAGCCTTGACCGTCTTGTCCCAAATATTCCTCAGATACTACAATATTTAACTGAGATGCTGGACAAAAGCCTCTCCTTTTCATCCATCAAGATCCACGCCTCTGCCATCTCTGCTCATTACAACACGGATCCACCTATTTTTTCTAATCCTTTGCTAAAACAGTACCTCAGAGGAGCTAAAAACATAAGACTGCCCTGTAGAGCACCAACTCCAACTTGGGACCTCAACCTCGTGTTGGAAAAATTAACTTTACCTCCTTTTGAGCCAGCTAACTCAGCAGATTTAAAATGTGTCTCTTGGAATACTGCTCTGCTCTTGGCAATAACCCCAGCATGAAGAGTTTCAGAATTACAGGCACTAATGGCAGTGGAACCTTTCATCATTTTCCACCAAGACAGGGTGTCTTTAAGAACAAACCCTACTTTTATGCCAAAGGTGGTAACAATTGTGGCTCTAAACCAAACTATTCACTTGCTAACGTTTTATCCAAACCCACAGAATAAAGGGGAAAGACTTCTGCATTCTTTGGACATACACAGACAGTTACTCTTCTACTTGGACAAAACCAAAGCTTTCAGGAAAACTGAGCAATAGTTTGTAGCATATGCTGCAGGAGCACAGGGAAAAGCCATTTCAAAACAGACCATCTCAAAATGTATAGGACACTGTATACATTTCTGCTATACACACCATGGGAAAACTGTACCTAACAGCATTAGGTCTCATTCTACCAGGGCAACAGCCACTTCAACTGCCTACCTCAGAGGAGTACCTACCAAGGACATTTTGGAAGCAGCAACTTGGAGTTCTGTACATACCTTTACCAAGCATTACCATCTGCCTCTTTACTCTAAATCCAGAGCTGGCTTTGCCACTGCTGTGCTGCAGGGCCTTATAGCCACCCCTAATGCCTTATAGAACCAGCCACCCTACCTCAGCTTTGGGATTCTACTCAAGTGTAATGACTGCAGCAATGTAACACGATGAACATAGTACAGTTTTGTACCTACCATAAATGTAGATGTTCGAGTGTATACACTGCTGCAGTCCAGGTTACCCTCCCTCCTTCCCCTCTTACTTCCTGGTACATACCTAAGTCTTCTACCCTTTACTACCTATGGGGAATATTTGCTGGTAACTGAAATTTTTAGATTGCTGTTCATATGTATGTTTCATTAGCAATTTCCATTGCCTACCTTTTTGGGGGCACCTGACATCTGGGGCAAGAAAAACTGAAGAAAATGGCATCTGCTGCATCTTGTATACCCCTGTCGCACTGACGTCAGGGAAGAAGCAACAGCAACCGATGCCGGACCAAGACTTTGGAACTCAGGCCGACTGAGGGACCGCCTGACGGCAGGATAACCCAAGTGCAATGACTGCAGCAGTGTATACACTCTAACATCTAAATTTATGGTAGGTACAAAACTTTACTTTAGTAACTCTAGACTTAAGAGGCATACCTGCATATCTCAATAAGGGAATCTTGCAGAAGATGCCTCCGCTTCAAAGCAGGTTTTTTGCATTACCAATTCTCTGCACTGCCCTTTGGCTTATCTACTGTGCTCAGGGTCTTCACAAAGTGCCTGGCGTCTGTAATTGCATTCTGCAGACAAACGTTCAAATGTATCCTTATCTGGACGATTGTCTCATTCAGGCAGAGGACAAGGACACTCTTCTTCAACATCTGGCATTTGTAAAAAGGCTTCTAGCATGCCTAGGGTACACCATAAATGAAAAGAAATCACAACTGGTACCCTCTCAAATAATTACATTCCTGGGTGCAAGCTTGAATATAACTGCCCAGATGGCTTACCTCTTGCCAGACAGACAAATGCATTTGACAACATACTTCAAACAAATGGCAACAAAAACCCAGTTCCCTGCAAGACAAATTTTGCAGGCTTTGGGGTTCATGGCATCCTGCATTCTACTAATTCCATATGCAAGACTACATATGAGGAAACCTCAATGGTACCTAAAAAGTGTATGGAGTCAGCATTGTCACAGCCTGGAAACAATGATTCCTCTCATTCCCTGCCTACAACAGGAATTTCTTTGGTGGGAAGGGACATGTCACCAAAACAAGGGGCTGTCATTCACTCTACCCCCTGCCACCCAAACCGTAACTACAGACGCATCAGACTATGCTTGGGGGGTCCACCTGGCAGGGAGATGCATTCAGGGCAAATGGAGCCCAAACCAAATGCATCTACATATCAACCAGAAACAAATGCTAGCTGTTCAGAATGCTCTGACAGCCTTCAAGGACTTACTTCATCCAGGACAACTACTGATCAAGACAGACAACACCACAGTTGTGTGGTACATAAACAAGCAGGGGGGTACCCATTCCTACCCCCTTTGCAGACTAGCCATGGCCTTGTGGAACACAGCCTTGACTTACACATCTTCAAGCTCAATTCCTGCCAGGAAAGCAAAATACTCTGGCAGATGACCTAAGCAGAAATCTTATGGACCCGCACGAATGGAAACTGGATCCACAAATCTTCAGCATGTTAACACAGAAATGGGGAAGCCCAGACATAGATCTATTTGCCTCTCTCCAAAACTTATCAGTTGGACAAATTCTGCACAAGAACTCATCACAAAAAAGCATGGAAAGTGGATGCTCAATCCTTCAGCTGGAAAAACCTATCAGTCTATGCCTTTCCCCCTCTGTCTCTACTCTCCAAGGTCTTACTAAAAGTCAGACAGGAAAAACCAAAAATGATTCCAATTGCTCCAGATTGTCATCGCCAACACTGGTACCCGCTTCTAAGGAATATGTCACACCTTCCTCCCTGGTACTTGCCTCAAACACCTCATCTATTGTTTCAGCAGAACTATCAGATTCTGCACACTCAGCTCCAAATTCTGAATCTTGCAGCATGGCTAACCAACTAATTATTCAAACCATATCTCTCAGTAAACCTGTGATGGATGTCATTTTGGAAGCCAGAAGGCCTAGTACTAGAAAATCTTATGCTGATAAATGGAAGAGATTCTGTGCTTGGAACCAAGCACAAGGAATAGAAACAGCAAAGCCCAATATTCCTCAGATTTTACAATACTTAACTGAGATGCTTGACAAGGGCCTATCTTTTTCTTCAATAAAAGTCCATGCCTCTGCCATCTCGGCTCATTACAACACAGAGCCTCCCCTCTTTTCTCACCCACTGCTAAAACATTATCTCAGAGGGGCCAAAAATTTAAGGCCTCCCAGGAGAGCGCCAACTCCTGCATGGGACTTCAATTTTGTGCTGGAAAAACTCACCTTGCCCCCTTTTGAACCAGCAGCTAACTGCGGATATAAAATTTCTTTCTTGGAAGACAGCTTTCCTTTTGGCAGTCACTTCAGCTAGAAGGGTTTCAGAACTACAGGCTCACATGGCAGTGGAGCCTTTCATTATTTTTTACCCGGACAGGGTGGCCGTCAGGAACAATCCTCCTTTTATGCCTAAGGTGGTATCCAGTGTGGCTGTTAATCAGACCATTCACCTGCCAACTTTTTTCCCAAATCTGCAGAACAAGGGGGAGCAGATTCTGCATTCATTGGATGTACACAGACAACTAAGATTCTACTTAAACAGGACAAAATCTCCAAGAAAGTCTGAGATTTTTACCAGAAAGGCTCATCCAGACTCTGCTACACTTTGCTGTGAAGGAAAGGTTAGTTTGCTTTTATTTTTTGTATTACTGTATTGCCTTTCTATATTTTGAATACTGTAGTTTGTTTTCTTTACCTTGTGTTTTGCTTGCATTCTGTTTTAACAGCATATTAAAACTTCAAAAGAGACCACAGCTCTCTCTGTTCTGAGTCCGGCAGAATTTTTTCTCGCCCTCCCACCCATTTAAGTTGTCTTGTTAAATACCACTGTCTTTCTAGTTGCCCGCCTCTTATGTTAATCTGACCATATATCTCATTTCTCTCTACTTTCACTGGCTTATGTGAGTAATCACAAAATCATCATTTTGAAATCCCACCCTTCAATTATTTAAATTTATTGGCCATCCTACAGTATTTCATAGTACCAAAATACAAAAGTGACCACCCCTTTCAATCCATCTTGCTGTTTTAAAATTAGTAACTCTCCACTAAACCTTAACTTTTTAAACAGGTAAAACTCAAGTTACCTACTTTCACATCTAACTTCTCTAGTGCACACTGCAGAGTGCATTCTTTTCAATCTTACCTTTAAGCATCCCTGTGACTAGCACTTTCTCTAATACCTGCTGGAAAGCACTAGGAAGCCTTAAACTCATACAAACACTGAACTCTCCTTGTTAACAAGGAGAAATTAATAGTAGGCACTAAACAGCCTATAATTGCAAAGTACCTTGCTAAGGAAACAGCTCCTATACTTTACAAAGAAAAAAAAGCCCCAAACCAGGCATGTCCAAGGGTCAGCTTCCGTGATTTCTCCTGTCCATCTGGTGAATCTGGGCATACTGGGGCAATGCAGCAATTGCCTCATGTACACAGACAACCCTCTCCTCCTACCACCCAACACTACAACCTGTGAGAGATGCACTTACATAGCCAAAATGGAAGCAAAGCTCTCTCCACCCAAGATTGTGCTAAACAGTCAAGAGGAGAAGGTTAACACCCACACTACACCTCAAGCAACACATAGCCCTTCTAAACCCGCACCACCAACACCCACATATAGCAACACTAAATCCACATATGCAGAGGCCCTTAACTGTAACCTGCCCAAGCAACAAAGACCTCTGAAGCTGAAATGCAAACAAACACCAATCACAACCATTGTGTCACATAGTTCACAACACCAGTGTGCCACCCAGCAACAGCCCCTAAGGCAAGACAATGTACCTAACACTTAGTCATAGGTGACTCTATAGTCCGGCACACTGATGTCCCTCTCACCAGGTTGAATAAGGAGAAAATTACAGTCGGCTGCCTGTCGGGTGCCAGGATCCACCACATAACACATGCACTCAAGTCACTCCACAACAAGTATAAATATGACTCTGTCATTGTCCATGTTGGAGTGAATGACTTGAGACGTACCTCCCTTGACTACATGAAAAGAGACATGGAAGAGCTCTCGGATCATATGGCCCAGGCAGGTATGACCCTAGCCCTGAGTAGCATCCTGCCTTCACCCAGAATGATACCACAATATAAGGATAAAATGATCGACTTCAACAATTGGCTAAGCTTATGGTGTCATTCAAAGGGGATCCAGTATCTGTTTGCCTGGGATGACATGATTGACAGACCACGATGCTTTGCCAGAAATGGTCTGCACCTGCCGCCCCTGGGATTCAGGTTACTGGCTAAGGCTCTTGCCACCCCTATAGTGCCTTTTTTAGGCAAACTTCAAAGGACAAAACCACCACCGTAACAGGTACAAGCATGCAAAATCTGAAGGTAATGCTACTCAATGCTAGAAGTCTAAACTTCAAAATGCACTCTCTCGAGGCACTCCTAAAAATGGAGAACATCGATATCTGTGCAGTAACTGAGACCTGGTTCAAGGCTCCAGAGAGCACCCCTGCAATACCAGGCTACAACTCTTACCACACTTTTCGACCACCAAACCAGGACCGAAACACTAAAGGTGGAGGAGTGTCAATATTCACCAAGGATATTCACACCGCCAGGCTAGTTGGCCAACACAATGTGTCTGAAATTCTCCAAGTGCAACTAACACTAGGTAAGACTGCAATCCAAATTGTAGCTTGCTACAGATCCCCCACCATACCCCAAGATTCTCACTACACCTTTCTAAACATACTGGAAAATATTAAGATAGAACCAAACACCCTAATACTGGGTGATTTTAACTACCCTGCCATAAACTGGGAAAACTACTCATGTCCCAACACCTTTGCGCAACGGTTCTTGGAATTCATAAATTCCAACGCCCTGGATCAACTAATCCATAGTCCCACCAGGGGCTCCAATATCCTAGACCTGGTCATTACCAACATGGGAAATCAATGCTCCATACCTATGGTCAACCCTCGTTAGTCAGGTCTGACCATAAGCTAATCACCCTTAACATCCACATCCCACCCCACCCCCAGTAAAGAAACCACCATAAAAAAACTTCTCCAAAGCCAACTTCATGCTACTCAAGTCAGAAGTGACAAACTTCATGACACCCATGCAGACAGGAACTGAAAGTTCAACTGCTGAATCCTACACTAAGGCACTGTACGAGCACATCCACTCATGCATGAATCGTGCCATCCCAAATAGAACCAAAATGCTCTCATCCAAAAAAAGGAAGCCAATCTGGTGGTCCCCTGCCATAAACCAACTTTACAATAAAAGGAAGAAACTTTTGCAGAAAGGAGGAAAATCCCAGGATGCAAAAAACTCCCTTACTAGCCTCAGTAAGAAACTGAGATGCCTCATAAAATCCTCCAAAGCTAGTTAAGAAAATAAAATTGCCAAAGATTCCAAAGACAACCACAAAGCATTCTATAACTATGTCAAGAATCTAAATGGCAATGCTCAGATCTGCTCTGAGCTAAAACAGAATGGCATTAAATATACTGATCCGAAGGATATTGCCAATATCCTGGCAGATTGATTCAGTGCCAACTTTACCCCCCTCTCGCCCCCTAAATGGCCCATCTCAATACCGGAAGATTGCCAAATTCCAGTAATAACGGCCACACAGGTACAAAACCCACTCTCTAAAGCCAAGAATACAGCATCCATGGGACCAGATGACATCCCGGGCTGTGTACTACTTGAACTACAATATGAACTGGCACCTCACCTAAGTGTCATGTTTAATCATAGCCTCACCTCAGGTTTCCTGTCCACTGAGTGGCGCAGAGCTACAGTTATCCCAATCCACAAGGGGGGATCCACCTTGGATCCCAGAAACTACCGTCCCATCAGTCTGACAAGCCTTATCTGCAAGGCCATGGAGCGTATTATCATGGAACTTATAAACAAAGACATTGGCAACCTTCAAACACTGGACCCCACCCAGTTTGGGTTTGTGAAGGGCTGATCTTGTCTCCTGAACCTGATTGACTTCTTTGAATCAGTCTCCAGAGCCATGGACAAGGGTAAGGTGGTCCACACTGCCTATCTAGACCTTGCCAAGGCCTTTGACACCATCCCCCACTCTGGAATCATAGATAAACTTACTAAGTTGGGCATTAATCCCTATGTCACCCAATGGGTTGCTAAATGGCTTACTGATAGAACCCACACTGTAAAAGTAGCCGACTCCAAATCCACCTCCAGACAAGTGACAAGTGGAGTACCACAGGGTTCAGTCCTGGGGCCGCTTTTGTTTGGCATCTACTTCTCTGAAGTACAGGTCAACACTAAGGGACTCTGGCCAACAAAGTTTGCAGATGACTGCAAACTGGGAGCCATTATTGAATCCCCAAATGATGTGGATACTCTACAAAAGGGCCTTACAGAAACAGATGCTTGGTGCCAGAGCCATGGGCTCAAGCTCAATGCCAAGAAATGTATTGTTATCCCCTTTGGGAAAAAACATTTATCCATGAATTACCATATAGGTGGCAGTACACTAAACACAGAAAGTGTGATAAGAGACTTAGGGACACAGGTGGACAGTGGTCTCACCTTCGATAACCACATCGCCACAATAGTCAGGAAATCCTTCTATGTGGCACACCTCATCATGAAGGGCTTTTCATCCAGAAAAAAGGAGGTCATTGTCCCACTGTACTCATCCCTCATTAGACCCATTATAGAATACAACACCCCATTTGGTATGTACCTCTCAAGACATCTGCAACAACTGGAAAGGCCTCAGAAATACCTCACTAAAAGAATCACAGGCCTAAAGCAGATGCCCTACGCTGACCGCTTTAAACTCCAGCTATACTCTGTCTCATATCGTCTACTCAGAGGCGATCTCTGCTTAACATACAAGGCCATGTCAAACCCAGAGCTGTTGGACATGCTACACTTAAAGAAATCCCAATCCCTCAGAGCTACACGCTCCAGGGATCTAAACCTTGTCATCACAATAAACAAAACATGCTGGAGGAATAGGTTCCTGACCCAGAGACTCTCCAGACTCTGGAATAGATTGCCCATACATGTCAAGCAGAGTGCCTCTTTGGACCTCTTCAAGAGGAACCTTGACGATTAGATGGGAGAAAGGAAATTCACCCCAGGGATCACGTCAGTCACCCTGCTAGACAGGGGTCCAGGAAAGTAAATAATGTGGGAAGAAATAGCCAGGGAATTGTTATGGCTAGGCTTGTATAGGCCCTAGGGCTGATAGCCTAGTACCAACCTATGAACCTATGAGCAACTTCTGGTAGCATTTGCTGCAGGATCAGAGGGGAAGGCTATATCAAAGCAGACTATTTCTAAATGGAAAAGCCATTGCATTCGTTTCTGCTTCTTGCACCATGGTAAACCTGTGCCCAAGGGGATCAGATCCCATTCCACCAGGGCTGCCTCTACTTCAGCAGCTTTTCTCAGGGGGGTCCCAACCAGAGACATTCTAGAGGCTGCTACCTGGAGCTCTGTTCATACGTTCACAAAACATTATCATTTACCTCTCTTCTCTAAATCCAGGGCAGGCTTTGCCACTCCAGTCCTGCAGGGCCTTATAGCTGCTCCTAATGCTGTTTAGTTCCATCCTCCCATCTATAGCTTTGGGATTCTTCCCAAATGTAATGACTGCAACAGTGAAACACGAAGAACATAGTACAGTTGTGTACACTTACCATAAATGTATATGTTAGAGTGTATTCACTGTTGCAGTCCGGGTTACCCACTCGCCAGCCCCCTTTCTATACCTTTTCTTTCCTTCACTATACTCAAAAAGCCTTTGTGGTGTATTTGCTTTTAGTTGAAAGTAAATTTTATGTTTCTAAGGTGCATTTATATTTTTATATATATATATATATATATATATATATATATATATATATTGTTGCTCCCATTTGGGGGGCACCTGACATCTGGGGCAAGAAAAACTGATTAAAATGGCATTGGCTGCATGTTTTATACCCCTGACGACCTGACGTCATGGAAGAGGAGACAGCAACTGACGCTGGGCCCAAGACTTTGTTCTTCAGGCCGACTAAGGGCAACCTGCCAGCAGGATTACCCAAATGTAATGACTGCAACAGTGAACACACTCTAACATCTACATTTATGGTAAGTGACACAACTGTACTTTTAAACCACGGTTTATTAAGTTGAAATGAGATATAGTTTCTTTCTCCAATAACATTGTGAATTGTGGCAAGAAACCAAAGGCCTGATTCCAAAAGACTTAAACTGAGAACAGATCTTTTGGAATGTGGCTTCCGTTATAAGTCTGTTTAAAGATATGTCTTATTTTGGAGTAAGTCTCTTACACTGAGAGCAGGTCTTTTGGAATTAGGGCAGACTTGTATTGAGTGCAGCAGTTTGGAAATTTGGCCTCAGTGTTTATTGGTTGACTGCTAAAGATGCACATTGGGGGGGGGGGGTGAGTGTTTAATGCTTTAATTATAGCTAAATTCTCATTAATTCTCACTAATTTCTCATTAATCACTTTGCTTGGCAAATAAAATGTCAGATGATGTAAGTACTACTACTAACCAAATCCTTTTTTTGCAGAATGCCTGCTAAATTATCAGCAAGAAGAAAGCTGCCTGATCCCCTTCCTGAAGGGATGGTATTGACAGATTTTGAGAAAAAATGCTGGAAACTAGACAAGAAAATTGGCCAAGGTGGCTTTGGACTTATATATTTAGGTAAGGTGCTATGACATTTAACAGTAGAATAAGATTGATGCTGTTTTTGTTATGAAAGGTAATATGTTGTCTTTTGGCTTTTCCCGGTTAGGGGTCGCCACAGCAGAACTCCGGTCCGCTAATGATTGGCAGTAGATTTTTCACGAACGCCGAGGTACCAGCTTAACGTTCAACCTTCAACGAAGGCGCACCCATTTACGCATGTCTTTCGAACACCCACCCAACTGCGGGGAGGGCATGCAGACTCCACACCGAAGCCACTCCCCCGCACTCCAGCTGAGAATCGAACGGGAGAACCTCTTGCTGTGAGGCAACAACGCTACCACTGCACCACCTCGGATAAGTCCTCCCATTGTTTGCTTGCTAGTGCTGTATTCCAGACCTCCCAGTGTGAGGCTGTAGTTGTCAATTCTCTGAGAATGTCTTGGATGGCAAGGTGCTTTACTTGTTTGCTCTTTTGCCAGATAAAAAAGTTATAGTAGTCCTAGTGGCATAGCCTTCCTAAAGATTTTTGATGTTGGATATGCTTTCTCTTCTATTTTCATCTAGTAGTTTTAGCTAATGGAGGGCCATTTTTAGATCTTTTGCTGACTTTAAACCAAAACATTGGCTGACATATGGTTATTTCAGGATAAATGGACGATGCTTATAGTTAGGAGGCTTAAGTCAGTAGATTTCTTGGGTTTTTTTGTGTTTTTGTTGTACATTCTTCCTTTTTATGAGCTTTCCCATCACTCATGTTTAACTAATATGATCACTGAGACACTACAAGATTGCAGCTTGTTATATACCAGGAACTATGTACGTTCCTGATGAAAAGTATGCTGTGCTGGGCTAATTTGGTGTAGCTCAGGATTGCATTTGTTTGTAGTAGTCATACAGATTAAAAACAAATAATCAGAGGTGGCATATGGTAATAGTCTGCTGCGTGAAGTTGTTTTTGGCTTGCTTGTCACAGCACTATATGCGTTGTCAATATATTCAATGTTCTGAAAAAGGAGAATTTCTTTTAGCTGTTTTCAGGTTGTACGTTTTCAATTTGGAATTAATCATTAAAAAGCACTGCTTTACTAATGATAGATTTTCTTTTTATGCAAAGCATAGTCTAAAAATAAACCCACTGACATTTGCAAGTAGTATGTTGCAATTTTGTTTTGATTCCGTTTTTATTAAATTTGGCACACACAAATTCTTAATCTAGGCAGTAGCAGCTTTATTCTTAATCTAGGCAGTAGCAGCTTTAGTCTCACTTTTCATGTGGGTAGAAGTTGTGCATTGCCAATGAACAGTAAGGGTGGAAGTGCATTGTCAATGAAGAGTAATATTTTTATTTATTTATTTAATATTTGTTTACCAGGAAAGTCCAACTGTAACAGAGCCCATTTTCAATGCAGGCCCTGGTAGAAATGCTCCAGACACACATCTTTGCAGTGTGCAAAATTGGTTGCATCTAAAGAATAGTGTACATAGTTATTGTTTTAGGTACAGTGTATAGGGCCTTTTAAAGAGGTGCCTGAACAGAAATGTAAACATTTGAATGGTTCTGAAGAGTCAAAAGTGATATAACTCCATTTAAATAATAATAATATAATCTATGTCCATTGTCTAATTGCTGTCCACATCTTGATAGTTCATTTGAGATGTCATTTTACTGATATTGCAAGACATCTTCAATGTATTGTTTCACTTTAGTTTTCATGTTTTAACGGTTAACACATTTTAGTTATCTGACCGGTAACTGCACTAATGCATAGCTGTATTGTTTATTCCTTTAACAGTTTGATAACTGGGTAGGTGAGCTGGCCTTTTGACCCTTTTAGTCATGACCAGTTACAAAGTACACAAAATAGAGCATGACCATTATTAATATAAAGTACAGTAAGCTTAGTGCATCAAAATAACGTAGCACGTTGTTAATAAAATGCATCACCTCAGTGGAATTCCTTGCAGTACAATGTTTCTATTTCAGTATACACAAGGAAGAAATTTTATAGTACAAAAGTGGGTTGCTACAGTTATGCTGCTTCATGACAGTTTTTTTATTATTGTGATACTACTGTTAGTACTTTATTTAGGGTAAGTGTATCTCTGCTCATTGTTCTGTGGTCTTTTTAAATGCATTTTTTTTTTTTTAATAATGCCCTTCTGTAAGCTTAAATGTTCTTCTTAAAATCAAAAATAAGCTTTCAGTGCACAAAAGCTTGCCTTTTTGTACATAGTTGATTTGATTAACGTGCTTGTCTACCTCTTAAGGGTGCATTATTTGAATAACTGCAAATAGTAAATGCCTTGTCATCTTTCTTGTGGGAGTCTTGCCTGCCTACACCATCAATGGACATTTGTATAACTCAGGATGGGTTTCCCTGCATGGTAGTCGTAAGTAAATATATCAGATCTGTTTCAGTCTTCCAGTTTGTTTTTGTCGTAAATGTGCATGTAGGAAATGCTAACAAACTACTTCAATACAGTACCTGTAAAAAAAAAAATACATCAGTACTAAATTTAATACCTGATAAACATGTTTACTTTTAAAAAGAGTATTTGCTGTATGTCTTAAACTAGTATTAACTCTACCCTACAGCAGTATGTGTCATTTGGTATACTTTGCAGATGTGGAGTGTATTCTATCATGGCCTCTGAAGTATTACCAGTTGGCATTGTAAATCAAGCAACAATACATCAAAATGGCACTTAGCATTTATTTTAACAAATGAAATGCGATGTTAGGCAGGGTTGCTACTTAGCATCAGAACTGTTTACGTATCAACTAATCAGTTATTACTCATAACACTGAACACTTAGCAAGACATTGTAATGTGTTATCAAATATTCACATCTGTCTTTTGCAAATTTGGGAGCTTGTTGCTTATTCAAGCACTCTTTCAGCAAGTGCCAAAGCCAAAAAGTAAATTTGCTGAAAGCTGCTTTAAGTGCCACTGGAGTTTTCCATTTACTTGACTACTTTGTAGTTGAAAGTATGGGGGGGTATACCCCACATTGAAGGTGCTACAAAAAAGCAGTTTGAGTTTTCTTAAAAGTGACTTTCAATAAGTTATTTTTATGGCTTTGGTACTTGCCAAGAGTTCATTTGGTGGATTGACACAATGTCTGTTATTTTCAGCTATTATGATCAAGAGCAACCTAACTTTTTTACAGGTAAAACCATGTTTTAGCTTGACATATCAACTATACTAAGTCTGCCTGTGTAGTTTAACATTTCATAATTTTCTAATCTGGTTACTCTCCCTTTTGTAACTTAGTTTAAATGACTAGGTTTATACTAGGCTAACTGCCCTTGTGGGTAGTTTTAAGCCTAGCCAGTTACCCCATGTGAGAATCAAACCCTGCACTTTGTTTGTAAGGTAAACACCTTAACCATTTTGCCATCCTTCCACAAGATTATATCACCCGTGATGAGATTCAAACTCACAATCTCTGGCTTAGGAGGCCAAAGCCTTCTCCATTAGGCCACTGGGGCCTGACTTAAAGGAGTACATTCTCAGGACTGCAGAATCCACCCTCTTTAAAGTACAACACAGTACAGTATCAGCAATCCATCTACATACTGTGGGAGTAGAACCCACAGTCTTCTGCATCAAAAGCAAGTATACTACCTGTTGTGCCACTAACAATGCAATTGGGTATTTTTTATTTTCCTTATTTTAGCTTAGTTTAAATTATTAGGTATTTTGTTTTCCTTCATTTGCTATAATAGTCAATGAGAAATAATAAGATATTGCCTCATTATATAGCCATATCTCCTCAAGGTTATCTTTCATTACTTGGGTCAGTTAACTTAACATGTATAGTATGTCCATTGTTTGTGTTTTCACTTGCATCAGTTATTTCACACCATTGAGGTCTTGACCCAGCATAGCAGAAAGTAATTTATTTAAATTTATGTGGTGTGGAGACTCCATCCATTGCTCATGGACCATGGCCACTCTGCCTGTTAACAATAGTGGAAACTTTAATCTAATTTGATTGTATAACTGCAGATCTTTATTTATTTGTTTGTCCATGCAATGATTTAAGCTTATATGTAATGAAAACAGTATTTTTGAACTGTTTGAATTCCATTGAATGGATGCTTTTATGCTAACATGCAAGTCCCAAATCCCTAATAAACATCACATTTTGGATTTCATGCTTAAAGTAATTGTATTCAGTGATTATTATTTTATAGAGGTGTAATCAAAATGTGATATAATATCAAGATGAGACATAATGCTAGTGGTCTAGCTAGTGGTCTAGCTCCCTTTTCAATCATTAATAATAAACACATATAGCAAAAGATGTGACTAAAACTAGAGAACAGTATTATTCAGTCAGTATTAAGTAGACAGAACTGCATACATGCCTCTTTCCATAAAATATATCAAAAGTAGCAATCTTGTACAAAGTATAAATCTGTACTTAAACTGGAAAAAGCATTCAGTTTTATATGTATAATTTGAAATGTTGGTTAAATGTCATTGCTCAAATTAGAATCATTAATAGATCCTTAAGGAACCAGTTGGTATGTCATGTATATAGTTAATTTTTCTCTAGAGAAACTGTATATGATGAGGTAAAGTGCCAGGAATACTGGCTTTGTTTGGCGTATTTTACTTTCATTAAACCACAATGAACATTCACAATTGATATATCACATACGTTATGTTTGGAATTACCACAAAATCTATTAGGAACTGTGTTAGGTTTTGTTCAAAAGTATGATTACATACACACAAAGACTATCTCTAGCTGAAGCACTTTCTAAACAAGATTGGTGGGTTCAGTATGTTGATTATTTAAACTATGAAATGAATTCATGATAGCCTGTGAAGGCTGTTGATCCATGAGATTCTTTAGAAGCCTAACCATATATTCACATGAAGTTTTTTGCCATTATATTTTTAAATACAAATAACCTAGAGATGGCCAGAACATTTACATATTGTTCCTACTCATGAGGGACTGGGGTGCTAAACCAACGAAGAATTTGCTGCTCCCCATACATTTGTTCTCATAGATGTATTCTCTTTCCTTGGGTGGCTATTTTTATCTTCAGTCTAGCTTCAGTTTGCAGCCATTGGCTTGAGTTAATATTTTCCCCCTTTTTTCTTCTGAACTTCTTTCTGCATCTGTATTCTCTGTACTGTCATTTGTTTTTTGTTCTTTTTTCAGCTCATGTCCTTTTTTATTGCGGTCATTTAGCATGAGGATGACCTGTACCATTTTAAGAGACGACAATGTCAGTGATACCATCTGGAAACTTGTGTTAAAATCATTGTTGTAACCAGGGGCCTTAGGATCCTAAATATGCTAACATATGGGGACACATACCCTGCTGTATTGGCTCAATGGCAACATATTAATTTGTAGACCAGTAGAGCATATTTGAAATTGCTTATTGACTTTTTTTCTACCTATACAAACTGACTTGAGTGATAAAATTAACTGTCAACAACTGGACTTTGCCTCTATTGTAGGGATTGCATCTGGTGACTTTTTCCTGAATTAGTTAATCAATATGGTGCTTGGCTATGAAAAGGGGCTTCTTCAACAAAAGAGGAAGAAATTGGCTAGGGACATGAATGACTTTAGTAACCAGCATGTGTTTACATGGCTGAGGGCCTGAGAGCATCAGGAGGTTGAACGAGATGGCCAGAAGTTGGATTCCAATTCTGTAGTCAATCAGCGGCCTGCTGAGGGTATAACATCGCCCACAAGAGCCACCTCTATGTACTCCACACTGATGGCTGAACCCTTGAAGGCTGCTACATGTCATATGATCACGGAATTGGATGAACAAGTGCCACTAGTGAGGTGGTAAATTATTGAACCTCCCAGAGAGCAGGTTTTTTCTACCTTTCCTGTACCGTTTCGCCAGAGAAGAAAGAAGTTGTACGAGCGGGAAGCTCAACGAGGGGCAGAAGAGGAAGGAGCCACCGCCCACAATCAACTTGAGAACTCTGAAGAATATGTGGGCGCCAGTTCAACTGGGTTAGTTTGGAACATTTCCCAACACATGTTAACGCAAGTGGAACTATCACTCGTGAACAAAGGTTTGGATTTTACACCAACCACTCCTTCTGATACAGCTGACTGTTTGAGTTACATTTATTTGCACGCAATCTTTCATTGAAAATGTCTTTTAGTAATAATGAACAGTTAGATGTCTTTTTAAAAAGCCTAGCTGTTGAAGTATTCCTTCATGCGAGACTTTATATAATTTTTTTGAAATGAAGAAACCATTTATGACCAATGGTAGTTTGACTAGTGATGAACAAAAGCGTTGTATAACTTGCAAGGTAATGGGGAAGTGGTTATTCGAGTAGAGGACAAAGAGGGTTTGGTGGTGATGATGGACTCAAACTACTATTATGAAAGTATGAAGTCACTGTTGCAGGATGAGAATGTATACAGAATTGTTGAGTTGAACATGGTAGGGGGGGATGCATGAACGCATAAAGAATTCTCTTTATGAATGTTTTTGTATGGGCTTGAGTAGTAAAGAACTATGAGTATTTCAAGGTTGATCATCCCCTTGTTCCACAACTTCAAGGACTTCCGAATATCGTTAAAAATCTTGTTTTTTCTGAATGATCCTTAAAAATCCGTTAAAACCTACAATGTTAAGTTGTCAATCTCGCCTTCATTCTTGCTGGATGGGTTCGGAGCCGATCGGCTCCGACTCGGCACTTGCTAAGCTCGAGAGTCACTTTTACCAGCTCGAGGCAGCCCCATATCCCATGATGCAATGCGGTAAATACCCAGATCTCATTTGCCACTTCGCTGATGAGGTCCTCCTTTTACCAGCTCTTGGTAAGTAGTTTGTTATTCTGAATTTACTCACCCCATTCCATATATTTCTCACATATTTTTAGTATACTGTCACTTTTAGATAGTTTTAGAGTCTCTGACTCATAGTTTACTGTTTCCCTAGTTATTTTATTGTAGTCGGGCCTTTACTCCCCTCCATCCCTTCCTGTCAGGGTGTGTGTGTGAGTTTGTTTTCTCCCTTTAAAGTTTAATTTCTGAGTCTGGGACTGTGTGAGTAGAGTGTTTGTGTACTTCTCACCATGTCCAAAGAACCGAGGGTCTCAGGCTTCAAGAAGTGTGACTCGTGCTGTCAGAAGATGTCTCTGACAGACTGTCACACTTCTTGTATTTATTGCCTGGGACCTCTCCACCTGCAGGACTCCTGTGCTATTTGTCACTCCTTCAGCCAGAGAGTCCTGCAGGAAAGGAGAAATAAGCTAATCTTAAGGGGCTTACTTAAACCAGAGGGCTCCCCGACCAAGTCTGCTTCGGGTCAGCCCTCTAAGACCTCCAAGGCCAAGGCTTCTGCATCTAAGCCTTCGGCCCTGGCTCCGACTCCTTTGGAGTTGAGATCGGCTCTGGCTGGAGCCGATCTTATTTTGACTAAATCTTCGGTACCGATGGCTATCGGTGCCGATACTTTAACTGCCACATTGGTGTCGGCTCCAACTGGCTCCGATCACCATGTGTCTAAGGCTTTGGTATCGGCGCCGGCCGGCTCCGATACCATTATTTCCTTGCCTGTATCTGCTCCGGCCGGAGCCGATACATCTTTGACCAGGCTTGGAGCCGATAAGTTGTCGGCTCCGTCTGGAACCGAGGTTTCTTCGGCTCCGATGGTTCCGTCGAGGAAGCGGTCCAGGTCTCCCTCTTTGGAGCCTATACTTTCGGCTCCGACCTCTCCTCTTCTTTCGGAGCAGAGCCATCAGAGCCGATCATCTAGGTCTTCCAGGCTCTCAGACCATGATTTGGAGAGAGTGGTAAGCAGATTGTTAAAATCACAGGCACTAGCCCAAATGCTTCATAGTCCGTCTCAACAGACGACTACTAGTCCACACCCTCTTCAGGTTCCTGATTCGACTCTCCTCCAGAGCTCGGAGCTGGAGTCTATTGGAATAGTCACTGCTACGGCTGCGGGGCAGATACCATCCCTTTCTGCTCCTTCAGCTTCTACTCTTATCTCCTCCTCGAGACCTTCCTTGGAGGGATCCGGTGGACGGGCTTCCCTGGTCTGCTCCGAGGCGGTGAGTGGCATCGGACCCTTGTCCGACCCTGCTCTTCCTCTCGGGGCTTCGGCCTTGGTGAGCTCGGCTCCGACATCTGCCTCGGAGCCTTCCCTTTCGGTGGGCCCGGAGCCCCTGTTTCTTCGAGCGGGTCTCGGATCTCCCTGGGAGGGGAGCCTTCGAGGTGATGAGGAGTGTGCTGGCCCCCGGGCTCAGTCAGCAGTCTATCCCCTTAGCTCCTCCCTCTATGGTGCCTGTAGATGTCTCTTCCCACTCAATTGCTCCTGGACCGAGAGATCCATTGCTTCAGGTTTCCCCACTGGGAAGAACCCCCTCTTCCGAGGATTCTCCTGATCCGTCAGGAGATCCTCCGCGTAAGAGGACCTGTAAGAGGAAGCACCTAGACTCCCCTGAGTCTACAACTTCAGATACCGACTTAGATGAGTCGGAGGGGTCCACAAGATCCCCCTCTGAGGATGTCTCTTTTTCAGACATCCTAGAACTCCTAAAACAGAGGGGAAACTGGCCCTCCATTAATCCCTCCGAGGATGAGTCGGTATACCTAGAGGCTTTTGGATCTCGACCCTCCACCTCCTGGGTGTCTCCGCCTTTTGACCCCCTCATGGAGGTGATAGCTCGGAAGGCGTGGGCATCTCCTGATTCTGTGGAACCAGTTCCCAGGAGGCCTTCTAAATTTATTACAGCCCCTTCCGAGAAACAATTTCTTACAAAAGGTGTCCCTGTTGATGCCATGGTGGTGGCGGCCACCACCAAGAAGGAACTTGCAGATCCTTCCGTACCAGTCCATCCTCCTAACAAGGATTCTAGGACCATGGACAGGTATGGTAAGCAGATGTTTTCCTCAGCGACCTTTGCCATGCGTTCGCTGAATTATTTATGTCACTTCACCAGACTTCAAAGGGACATCCTTAAAGAATTAGGTGAAGTAGTACAGGATCCTTCAGCTGCAGGGGCTCTGGAGAAGATTGCTTCTCAGCTAGGAATCCTTAACTCCATAACCAACTCCTCCATGCGGCTAATTTCTTATGCAGCAGATGGAGCGAGTAGAGCTGCAGGCACAGGAGTGGCTCTCAGACGTCAGTCCTGGATGCGGCTCTGTAATTTTGCAGACGCCTTTAAAGCTTCCTTCACAAACTCTCCCTTTGATGGGTCAACATTGTTTGGTCCTCAGGTGAAGGATACGTTGACCAGGTGTGAGCAAGACGGCAAGACTCTTTCTGCCGTAGGAGTCCATTTTTCCACCCCTTCTAGGCCTTACCACAAAGGACAGAAGGGGGGAAAGATGTGGTTCCGAAAATCTCAGGGAGTCATGCCGGACACACGTGGTCAGTTTACCCCTAGAGGCAGAGGGGGTAATAACAATAGATGCCGCCCTAGGGGCAGAGGGGTCCGCAGAACCAGGGCAGCAGAGAGCCTCTCTCTGACAAGCCCTTCCAGCATCCCTGAGGTGTTGCCCGACTGTCCACCCTTGGAGGCAGTCGGGGGAAGATTATCGCTGTACCCAGAAGCCTGGCTTTCCCCTTCGCAAGACAAATGGGTACAGTCGATCATATCCGAGGGTTACAAGATTCCTTTCGAGGAAAGTCCCTTCCCTCACAAAAATTCCCTTCCAGACGTTCCACCCGGTCTAAGGGAAATCGCAAAACTAGAAGTATCAAAGCTTCTACAAAAAAGGGCCATTCAGCCAGTTCCAACAGACCATTCGAGCCGGAATCTACTCAAGGTTCTTTTGGTTCTCAAAAGACGGAGATTGGAGACCAATATTGGACCTCAGCAGACTCAACAAGTCGGTGAAAAAGGCAAGATTTCGGATGGTCACACTTCAATCGATTTTGCCCTTCTTAGACAAAGACAACTGGATGTGCTCAATAGACCTTCAGGATGCGTACTATCACATAAAAATCCACAGACGCTCCAGAAGGTTTCTCCGCTTTCGGCTGGGGTCCAGTCATCTTCAATTCAGAGCCCTGCCCTTTGGTCTCACTACAGCCCCCAGAGTGTTCACCAAATGCATGGCAGTGGTCACGGCTCACCTGAGACATCAAGGATTCCAGGTGTTTCCGTATCTCGACGACTGGCTCCTCTCAGCCACCACCAGGCATCAACTTCTCCAAGCCAGAGATTATACTCTAAATCTCTGCACTCAGTTAGGAATTTCGGTCAGCTACGAAAAATCCTCCTTATTGCCCTGCCAATCTATTACTTTTATAGGCGCAAATTTAGACACTGCTCGGATGTCAGCAAACCTAACAAGCCAGAGAATTCTAGATATCCAAAACCACGTGTGGATCATCCTTGCCAGCAAAAAGGTGCAAGCCAGACTGGTCCTAAAAGTATTGGGCCTCATGGCAGCTGCCATTACTCTTCTTCCTTTGGCCCGTTTTTACATGCGTCTCCTTCAATGGATGTTGTTCACACAATGGTCCTACCAACAACTTCCCATGCGTCACCAGATCCTGGTGACACAAACTTGCAAAAACCATCTATCCTGGTGGATTTCTTCTCCCCAAGTCCATCAGGGCAGACCCTTTGTTTTCCCGGCCCCGGTAGCCAAAGTCACTACGAACGCCTCCCTGATCGGGTGGGGGGGGGTCATTATCAGGGCAGGATGGTTCATGGGACGTGGCAACCGTTCGAATACCACCTGCACATAAATGTCCTAGAGATGAGAGCAGTGCTTTTAACGTTGCAAGCCCTCAACGACTTTTTTCCCTTAGGAACGATTGCAGTTCACATGGACAACATGTCCGTAGTATGGTACATCAACAAGCAGGGCGGAACCAAGTCCTATCCCTTGTGTCGAGAGGCTCTCAGACTTTGGCAATGGGCGATCTCCTCTCATCGGTTTCTGGTAGCAATGCATATCCCTGGGAAAACCAGCATTTTAGCGGACAGATTGAGCAGAGCTATACTCATGCCTCACGAGTGGTCTCTCAAGCAATCTATAGTGGAGGAGATTTTTCAGAAGTGGGGCCACCCATGTTGCGATCTTTTTGCTACTCTCCAAAACAGCAAATGCCCAGTCCTCTTTTCTCTCTTCCCACTTCCGGGCCATCCGCCCAGAGACGCTCTTACCCAAGATTGGCCCCAGGGACTTCTTTATGCCTTTCCTCCTTTTCCATTGATACCACAGGTACTCCAGAAAGCTACCGTTTTGAGAGCCAAAATGATTCTCATTGCCCCGTATTGGCCTCGACAAATTTGGTTTCCGTTCCTTCATCGTCATCTTTTGGTGCAGCCGTGGCATCTGGACCCAGTGCCAGATCTTCTGATACACCAATCGGGTCAGCTGCATCGGTCCATCCCTTCTCCCAACCTCACAGCTTGGTTGCTCCACTTCCTTCCTTAGCCAGGCTTCCTATGATCTCTAACCCCGTTAGAGATATCATAGTAGCTTCCCTTAAATCCTCTACTAGAAGGATTTACTCTAGCAAGTGGAAACGTTTCTCCCTTTGGGCGAAATCGAGGAATATAGATCCCTTTACTGCCCCTGTTCATGCAGTTTTGGATTTTCCAGTGGATATCTTTCACTCGGGTTCTTCATCTTCCACAGTCAAAGTTCAGTTGGCTGCAGTCTCGAACTTTCATGTCGGATTTGCAGATCACAACATTATGTCCCACAAGCTTTGTAAAGCTTTTCTGAAAGGAGTTTTTCTCCTGAGACCTCCTGTCAGGAGTCCTCCTCCACAATGGGACCTAAATCTAGTGCTGACATCCTTAATTCTTCCTCCTTTCGAGCCAGCTGCTTCATGTTCACTAAAGTTTCTTTCGTGGAAGACACTCTTCCTTGTCGCTATTACCTCAGCTAGGAGAGTGTCAGAACTTCATGCCCTCTCTGTTCGTCCCCCATATTTGGTCTTCCACAAGGACAGAGTATCCTTGAGAACTAATCCATCCTTTTTGCCCAAGGTTGCTTCAAAAACAAATTTAAACCAATCCATTGATCTCCTGTATTTTTTCCTAATTATTCCAACAGATCAGAACAAAAATTGCATTATCTAGATGTTCACTGACAACTCAGATATTATTTGGACAGAACAAAGCAATTCAGGAAGTCTGATCAGCTTTTTCTTTCTTATGCTGAAAATAAGAAAGGCCACCCTGTTTCCAAAGTGACCTTATCTAGATGGCTATCTTCCACCATTTCTGACATTTATCAACTTAGGGCAAACAACTGTGCTCAAAACCAAAGGCACATTCCACTAGAGGCCTAGCCACTTCTACAGCTTTTCAGGCTAGGCTACCCTTAGATACTATTTGTGCAGCAGCCACTTGGGCCACTCCTCATACCTTTGTTTCTCATTACAAATTGGATTTGGCCTCCAGGAGTAGGGCCAGTTTTGGTTCCACGGTTCTCAAGAGTCTGTTCCATTGAGCCACCTAGGATAGAGGTGCTAGGGACGCGGTCCCATCCAGCAAGAATGAAGGCGAGATTGACAACTTACATTTAGAAGTTATGTACCTACCATAACGTTCCATGTTAGTTGTCTTCTCTCGCCTTCTTTCTTGCGACCCTCCCTCCTGTCCCCCTTGCCTGGACAGACCTTGATCTCCCTTGTCTCTGGAAGATTTTTGGGCACCAGTTAGTTCTAGTTTTAATTATCTGGTTTCACCTTACAGCCCTTTAGGCTAGTTGCTCTTCTTTCCTTAGTGGAAAGTTTTTATGCTAGGCAGTTGTCCCTCTAGGTACCAAACGAGATCTGGGTATTTACCACCTTGCATCATGGGATATGGGGCTGCCTCGAGCTGGTAAAGGTGACTCTCGAGCTTAGCATGTGCCGAGTCGGAGCCGAGGATCGGCTCCAAACCCATCCAGCAAGAAAGAAGGAGAGAGAAGACAACTAACATGGAACGTTATGGTAGGTACATAACTTCTAATTTAGACCTATAGTAGTGGGGGAGGGGGTTGACTGAGCCCATCTCTATTTATTTAGACAGGCAATAACTAAGAAAACGGCAAACAAACTGATAAAAGTAAAAAAACGGGTGCAATAGCAGCCAAAATACGTTTATTTCACAAATATTTTAAAGCACTTTTTCGTCAGCGTTAATAGCTGACTTCCTCAGAAATAGCAATAAGTTAACTTAAATGAAGTATTTAAAAAGTTTTTTAAAAAGGATCCAATTACTACTTAGAGTGCTGGAGAACCTCCCCAATCAATTTAAAGAAACATTCACAGTTCGTTTAACATTGTATATCAAAGTGTGTAATACCTGACAATAATACATAAAATAAACAACTATTAAAAATTTAATTCTAAAAGACATTAACATCATTAAGTAAGTTAATTGAACATTATATATAACATTGTAATACTTGTAAAATTACTTGTGAATGTATGTTTGTAGAAAATAAATAAATAAATAAAATCAACTCTCCTGTAAGATTAATTATAAATCTATGAAATAGATTAATTATAGTGGTAAGGGGTACATATTACTAAGGCTAGAGTCTATGAAATCATCTCTTAAGACTATTCAATTTTAATAAACTTGAAATTGAACACGAGTCGTTAAGTCCTGGGTGACTATACGCATTTAGTCTAACTTGCCAAATCAACTCAGCTTCTTCCAGTTTGAAAGTTCTAGGTCCCCCTCTACTGTCACAACAAACCTGGTCTATAACTAAGAACTTAAATTTGTGGTCATTAAATACAGAAGTATGTTTAGCTAGAGCATTATCAAGTTTGAACTTTTTCATGGCATATAGGTGCTCATATATCCTATCCCTAAGTCTCCTTTCGGTCTTGCCAATATAGAAGGCCAAACATGATGTACATCTAGCTAAATAGATGACAAAGGTAGAATTACAGGTGTATTTGTGTTTTAGCTTATAGAAAATACCATTAAACTCAAAACAAGTTGCTTCTTCCACATGTCTACAATAATTACAATTTTGACACTTCGACATACCTGCATTATGATCCACTAAAGGTTTACTACCTTACAATACAGCTTTGATGTTCTTCCCTTTTCTAAAGGCAACTTTTGGTCTGTCACCTAATTTTTCAAAAATTGTAGGGTACATTTTAAACAATTACCAATTCTTATCGATTATGTCAATACAAGTGTTGCTTCCCGTACTAAATGTTGTAATAAAATAAGTTATATTTGTATTATTTGTACAGGTAATCAACCTCTCTTTTGACACTCACATTGCCAAAGTGGTTAGGAAGACCTTCTACATTGCCCACCTGATCATGAAGGGATTCACATCCAGATCAGGAGAGGTCATTGTACCCCTGTACTCTTCACTTATCAGACCAATGATTGATTACAACGCCCCATTCGGAATGTACCTTACCCGACACCTGCAGCAGTTGGAGAGACCCCAAAAGTTCCTCACCAAAAGGATAAAGGGGCTCAAACATATGTCATACGATGTCCGACTGAAGAAACTCCAGCTCTATTCAGTCGCATACCGTCTGCTCAGAGGTGATCTGTGCCCGACATACAAGGCCATGTCCAACCCGGAATTAATGGACATGCTTCACCTCAAAAAATCCAAATCAACCAGAGCCACGAGCAAGAGACTTAAACCTCAACACGGATATAAATAGGATGTGCTGGAGGGACAGATTCATCACCCAGAGACTCCCTACACTATGGAACAGAATCCCAGTCCATGTGAGGCAGAGCCCCTCACTAACTCTGTTCAAGAGAAATCTTGACGAGTGGATGGGAGATCGTAGGTTTACCCCGGGAATCATCTCTGTATCACTGCTGGACAGAGGCACAGCAAACTAATGGGTATAGTATTCTCATCCTAAGGGGTGGTGAAAGCCACACACACTCTGGCTAGGCATATAAATGCCATAGGGCCGATAGCCTAGTATGAACCTATGAACCTACTACTATCATTGAGATCAATCACACAATCAGCGGCACCTGGGTTCGTGGTGTTATTAACTGGGAGTAGTGGTTGATAAATATTCTGACTTCTTTTGTCTGTAATTTCATGTATTAAATTGTCCAAAAAAACCTCAGGATAACTTTGTGATAAGAACATATTTTTGAGTACGACACATTCATCAATAAAGTCACGTCCAAGCTGACCATCCTGGCAGCTCTTACTAATTGACCTTTGACGACCGACTTTTTCTGAGAAAAAGGGTGACAGCTAGTAAAATGTAAGAAAGTATTTGAATAAGTTTTCTTATGGAATATCCTTGCAGTGTAACAATTGTACTCATGATTCTTACTTAAGAGTACATTGAGATAGGCAGTGCTGTCAGTCCCAAATGAGTGTGTGAACTCTAAAAAGTTTAGGGTTTTTTGTTGTTTTTTTTTTTTAAAATAAAAATTGTAAAAATCCGGAAAAAAAATTTTTCTTTTTTTAAAAAATTCTATGTTGACTGCAGCAATGTGAGATGAAGAACATAGTACAGTTTGTACCTACCATAAATGTAGATGTTCAAGATCCACATTGCTGCAGTCCAATTCTCCTCCTTCCCTCTGTAGTTTGAGGTGGTTGTGTGGGTTGGGTTATCAATCTGAGGTATATGTGTGTATATTGTATATATTGTATCTATTGTACACATTCTTGGTGTTAGGCTAGTCGGTTGTTTAGTTGTTCTCTATGGGTTTTCCCCTTTCTTTTTAGGGTCTTCTGACATCTGGGGCAAGAAAAGACTGAGGATATGACGTCGGTCATGCGCATTTGTACCCTGACGTTCTGATGTCAGTCAAATGCGCCTTGACCGACGTCAGCCTTATACTCTGATATTCGGGCCGACCGAGGGACAGCGGACTACCCAAGTGTTAGGACTGCAGCAATGTGGATCGTCGAACATCTACATTTATGGTAGGTACAAAACTGTACTTCTCGAACTTTCATGTCGGATTTGCAGATCACAACATTATGTCCCACAAGCTTTGTAAAGCTTTTCTGAAAGGAGTTTTTCTCCTGAGACCTCCTGTCAGGAGTCCTCCTCCACAATGGGACCTAAATCTAGTGCTGACATCCTTAATTCTTCCTCCTTTCGAGCCAGCTGCTTCATGTTCACTAAAGTTTCTTTCGTGGAAGACACTCTTCCTTGTCGCTATTACCTCAGCTAGGAGAGTGTCAGAACTTCATGCCCTCTCTGTTCGTCCCCCATATTTGGTCTTCCACAGGACAGAGTATCCTTGAGAACTAATCCATCCTTTTTGCCCAAGGTTGCTTCAAAAACAAATTTAAACCAATCCATTGATCTCCCTGTATTTTTTCCTAATTATTCCAACAGATCAGAACAAAAATTGCATTATCTACATGTTCACTGACAACTCAGATATTATTTGGACAGAACAAAGCAATTCAGGAAGTCTGATCAGCTTTGTCTTTCTTATGCTGAAAATAAGAAAGGCCACCCTGTTTCCAAAGTGACCTTATCTAGATGGCTATCTTCCACCATTTCTGACATTTATCAACTTAGGGGCAAACAACTGTGCTCAAAACCAAAGGCACATTCCACTAGAGGCCTAGCCACTTCTACAGCTTTTCAGGCTAGGCTACCCTTAGATACTATTTGTGCAGCAGCCACTTGGGCCACTCCTCATACCTTTGTTTCTCATTACAAATTGGATTTGGCCTCCAGGAGTAGGGCCAGTTTTGGTTCCACGGTTCTCAAGAGTCTGTTCCATTGAGCCACCCAGGATAGAGGTGCTAGGGACGCGGTCCCATCCAGCAAGAATGAAGGCGAGATTGACAACTTACATTTAGAAGTTATGTACCTACCATAACGTTCCATGTTAGTTGTCTTCTCTCGCCTTCTTTCTTGACTCCCTCCTGTCCCCCTTGCCTGGACAGACCTTGATCTCCCTTGTCTCTGGAAGATTTTTGGGCACCAGTTAGTTCTAGTTTTAATTATCTGGTTTCACCTTACAGCCCTTTAGGCTAGTTGCTCTTCTTTCCTTAGTGGAAAGTTTTTATGCTAGGCAGTTGTCCCTCTAGGTACCAAACGAGATCTGGGTATTTACCACCTTGCATCATGGGATATGGGGCTGCCTCGAGCTGGTAAAAGTGACTCTCGAGCTTAGCATGTGCCGAGTCGGAGCCGAGGATCGGCTCCAAACCCATCCAGCAAGAAAGAAGGCGAGAGAAGACAACTAACATGGAACGTTATGGTAGGTACATAACTTCTAATTTAGACCTATAGTAGTGGGGAGGGGTTGACTGAGCCCATCTCTATTTATTTAGACAGGCAGTAACTAAGAAAACGGCAAACAAACTGATAAAAGTAAAAAAACGGGTGCAATAGCAGCCAAAATACGTTTATTTCACAAATATTTTAAAGCACTTTTTCGTCAGCGTTAATAGCTGACTTCCTCAGAAATAGCAATAAGTTAACTTCAATGAAGTATTTAAAAAGTTTTTTAAAAAGGATCCAATTACTACTTAGAGTGCTGGAGAACCTCCCCAATCAATTTAAAGAAACATTCACAGTTCGTTTAACATTGTATATCAAAGTGTGTAATACCTGACAATAATACATAAAATGAACAACTATTAAAAATTGAATTCTAAAAGACATTAACATCATTAAGTAAGTTAATTGAACATTATATATAACATTGTAATACTTGTAAAATTACTTGTGAATGTATGTTTGTAGAAACTAAATAAATAAATAAAATCAACTCTCCTGTAAGATTAATTATAAATCTATGAAATAGATTAATTATAGTGGTAAGGGGTACATATTACTAAGGCTAGAGTCTATGAAATCATCTCTTAAGACTATTCAATTTTAATAAACTTGAAATTGAACACGAGTCGTTAAGTCCTGGATGACTATACGCATTTAGCATTTAATCTAACTTGCCAAATCAACTCAGCTTCTTCCAGTTTGAAAGTTCTAGGTCCCCCTTTACTGTCACAACAAACCTGGTCTATAACTAAGAACTTAAATTTGTAGTCATTAAATACAGAAGTATGTTTAGCTAGAGCATTATCAAGTTTGAACTTTTTCATGGCATATAGGTGCTCATATATTCTATCCCTAAGTCTCCTTTCAGTCTTGCCAATATAGAAGGCCAAACATGATGTACATCTAGCTAAATAGATGACAAAGGTAGAATTACAGGTGTATTTGTGTTTTAGCTTATAGAAAATACCATTAAACTCAAAACAAGTTGCTTCTTCCACATGTCTACAATAATTACAATTTTGACACTTCGACATACCTGCATTATGATCCACTAAAGGTTTACTACCTTACAATACAGCTTTGATGTTCTTCCCTTTTCTAAAGGCAACTTTTGGTCTATCACCTAATTTTTCAAAAATTGTAGGGTACATTTTAAACAATTACCAATTCTTATCGATTATGTCAATACAAGTGTTGCTTCCCATACTAAATGTTGTAATAAAATAAGTTATATTTGTATTATTTGTACAGGTAATCAACCTCTCTTTTGACACTCACATTGCCAAAGTGGTTAGGAAGACCTTCTACATTGCCCACCTGATCATGAAGGGATTCACATCCAGATCAGGAGAGGTCATTGTACCCCTGTACTCTTCACTTATCAGACCAATGATTGATTACAACGCCCCATTCGGAATGTACCTTACCCGACACCTGCAGCAGTTGGAGAGACCCCAAAAGTTCCTCACCAAAAGGATAAAGGGGCTCAAACATATGTCATACGATGTCCGACTGAAGAAACTCCAGCTCTATTCAGTCGCATACCGTCTGCTCAGAGGTGATCTGTGCCCGACATACAAGGCCATGTCCAACCCGGAATTAATGGACATGCTTCACCTCAAAAAATCCAAATCCACCAGAGCCACGAGAGCAAGAGACTTAAACCTCAACACGGATATAAATAGGATGTGCTGGAGGGACAGATTCATCACCCAGAGACTCCCTACACTATGGAACAGAATCCCAGTCCATGTGAGGCAGAGCCCCTCACTAACTCTGTTCAAGAGAAATCTTGACGAGTGGATGGGAGATCGTAGGTTTACCCCGGGAATCATCTCTGTATCACTGCTGGACAGAGGCACAGCAAACTAATGGGTATAGTATTCTCATCCTAAGGGGTGGTGAAAGCCACACACACTCTGGCTAGGCATATAAATGCCCTAGGGCAGATAGCCTAGTATGAACCTATGAACCTATGAACCTACTACTATCATTGAGATCAATCACACAATCAGCGGCACCTGGGTTCGTGGTGTTATTAACTGGGAGTAGTGGTTGATAAATATTCTGACTTCTTTTGTCTGTAATTTCCTGTATTAAATTGTCCAAAAAAACCTCAGGATAACTTTGTGATAAGAACATATTTTTGAGTACGACACATTCATCAATAAAGTCGTCGTCCAAGCTGACCATCCTGGCAGCTCTTACTAATTGACCTTTGACGACCGACTTTTTCTGAGAAAAAGGGTGACAGCTAGTAAAATGTAAGAAAGTATTTGAATAAGTTTTCTTATGGAATATCCTTGCAGTGTAACACTTGTACTCATGATTCTTACTTAAGAGTACATTGAGATAGGCAGTGCTGTCAGTCCCAAATGAGTGTGTGAACTCTAAAAAGTTAGTAGTGTTGTTAAAATATTGTAAAATCGATTTACTTATATCTACATTCGCATTGATCAAAATAAAAATGTCGTCAAGAAATCCAGTGTAATAAATAAACTTATCGAGGTAGTGGTTGTTATTGGAAAATACAAATTCAGATTCCCAGTGTGCCATGACTAAATTGGCTGTACTTCCACCACACGGAGACCCCATTGCCACTCCCACTTTCTGTAAAAAGAAGTCATTATAGGACATGAAATAGTTATAAGAAAGAACAAGGTCACTAAGAACAGATACAAGGTAAATTTCTGTTTCTTTAAAGTAAGGGTCACCCATTCAAGTGCAATACTGTGTGGTATACTACTATACAAATCCCTCACATCTATAGTTAAGAAATTGAAGTTGGGGTTGTAATTAACAGATCTTATTTTCTCAAGGAATGTCCATGAATCTTTGCATATTGGGCTTCCTTGACTACATATTTCTGTAGTATACTGTCCACTACCTTAGCACAAGGATAAGTTGGTGACCCCCTGCTATCAACCAACAGTCTAAGTGGAGGATTGTCAATACATTTGTGTATTTTAGGAATCCCAAAGATGCATGGGTATCTTAGTTAACCATACATTTTTTGGTCAATTCTACTTTCAATGTATAACTCCTCAATACAGTCCTTGATTGACTTGTAGGCTCTATTGACTTCTGATCTTGAACTAGATTCGTATGTGTCAGAGTGGAGTATCTCATCCATACGAGTCTGATAATCAACTGTACTAAATACAACCAACCCCCCTCCCTTATCTGGTTTACAAAACCTAAGGTTTTGAGATTTGAAAAACTGTAAAAACTCGACTTCTGTCTTATTCAAATTGGACAATGTATTACGTAGTGCACTATTGGTACTAGCGTGCCTAATGTCCAACTCACAACATTTTCCAAAAAGTTCCAAAGCTGGATGGAGTGGGGGGTTGTAAGTACTAGGTATATGCAACTGACCCTGTTCAATAAAGGTAGAATTGTTACCCATTATTAAATTAAAATTCAATTTCCTAATGAAAAGTTTGATGCCTAAAATGGTGTCGACAATGTTTAAGGGTTTAGAAGGAACAAATGTTAAACCTTTAGATAAAAGTTCCACCATATCAATGTCAAATTTGGTAGTACTAAAGTTGTATAGTTTAAAGTCGCCAGATTTGTTACTGACAACGTCCACATGCAATGATTTTAGTGTATAGTCAGTGTCCGCCACATTAAAATAATCAACAACGGGTGAATCAATCATGTCAACATCCAAAAGGACAAGATTATCATCAGTGTTCTTGCCACAGGAAGGAACGTCAAAAGAATCTCTTAATAATAGCTCTTGTCGTTTTGTTTGTTGTTCCTCCACTTCATATTTGTTTGTGGCTGTTGAAAGTTCCTTGTTTTTGGTCATGCCCCCATATAGGGGCGCTGCTGAAAATTTGTATGATGATTAAGAGAGTTTTGGTTGTGTTGACCACTTCTTAATTTCTCACTCCATGGTGTCCCTCTTATTTCACCCACTTTCAAGTTCTTGTCAAGAAATTTGTTAGAATCATTATTATCTGGACTGTCAGGTGACAGACCAGTATCAGTGGAACCATGCACTTGGGTTGAAAGGCAGTGTTGACCACTGCTAGCTGCAGCACTTAAATTAGAAGTGAAAATACCCTTTTTCCATGTCTGACCCAATGGAGGGTTGGGATAAGCTACCCCTTGCTTATAAGCATCACAGTCTCTAGAAAGTTTCTTTATTTTATGAGACTGTAATTTTAACATGTGTTCATCAATACTAACAAAAGTACACTCATAATCATATTATGATGTTTGACTATTAGGTCAATTAATTCCAGTCCTTGGCGGTCAAACAAGTTAACCAAGTCAGTATGGAACACTGAACCGGCTTCTAGGCCGGTAGGATACGGTGCAGGTTTAAGGCGTATCCTAATAGTCAAACATTATACTTTGTGGATAGAAGAACTTTCTTTGTATATTACGGACTTAGATAAAATGATTACTAAGGACTTGGAGTTCAACAGATACAAATATGATTATGAGCGTACTTTTGTTAGTATTGATGAACACATGTTAAAATTAGTCTCATAAAATAAAGAAACTTTCTAGAGACTGTGATGCTTATAAGCAAGGGGTAGCTTATCCCAACCCTCCATTGGGTCAGACATGGAAAAAGGGTATTTTCACTTCTAATTTAAGTGCTGCAGCTAGCAGTGGTCAACACTGCCTTTCAACCCAAGTGCGTGGTTCCGCTGATACTGGTCTGTCACCTGACAATCCAGATAATAATGATTCTAACAAATTTCTTGACAAGAACTTGAAAGTGGGTGAAATAAGTGGGACACCATGGAGTGAGAAATTAAGAAGAGCTTCTTTTGACGTTCCTTCCTGTGACAAGAACACTGATGATAATCTTGTCCTTTTAGATGTTGACATGATTGATTCACCCGTTGTTGATGATTTTAATGTGACGGACACTGACTATACACTAAAATCATTGCATGTGGACGTTGTCAGTAACAAATCTGGCAACTTTATACAACTTTAGTACTACCAAATTTGACATTGATATGGTGGAACTTTTATCTAAAGGTTTAACATTTGTTCCTTCTAAACCCTTAAACATTGTCAACACCATTTTAGACATCAAACTTTTCATTAGGAAATTGAATTTTAATTTAATAATGGGTAACAATTCTACCTTTATTGAACAGGGTCAGTTGCATATACCTAGTACTTACAACCCCCCACTCCATCCAGCTTTGGAACTATTTGGAAAATTTTGTGAGTTGGACATTAGGCACGCTAGTACCAATAGTGCACTACGTAATACATTGTCCAATTTGAATAAGACCGAAGTTGAGTATTTACAGTTTTTCAAATCTCAAAACCTTAGGTTTTGTAAACCAGATAAGGGAGGGGGGTTGGTTGTATTTAGTACAGTTGATTATCAGACTCGTATGGATGAGGTGCTCCACTCTGACACATACAAATCTAGTTCAAGATCAGAAGTGAATAGGGCCTACAAGTCAATCAAGGACTGTATTGAGGAGTTATACATTGAAAGTAGAATTGACCAAAAAATGTATGGTTACCTAACTACGTCATTTCCAAGATACCCATGCATCTTTGGGATTCCAAAAATACACAAATGTATTGACAATCCTCCACTTAGACTGTTGGTTGATAGCAGGGGGTCACCAACTTATCCTTGTGCTAAGGTAGTGGACAGTATACTACAGAAATATGTAGTCAAGGAAGCCCAATATGCAAAGATTCATGAACATTCCTTGAGAATATAAGATCTGTTAATTACAACCCCAACTTCAATTTCTTAACTATAGATGTGAGGGATTTGTATAGTAGTATACCACACAGTATTGCACTTGAATGGGTGACCCTTACTTTAAAGAAACACAACGCTCCCGACAGGGAAATTTACCTTGTATCTGTTCTTAGTGACCTTGTTCTTTCTTATAACTATTTCATGTCCTATAATGACTTCTTTTTACAGAAAGTGGGAGTGGCAATGGGGTCTCCGTGTGGTGGAAGTATAGCCAATTTAGTCATGGCACACTGGGAATCTGAATTTGTATTTTCCAATAACAACCACTACCTCGATAAGTTTATTTATTACACTAGATTTCTTGACGACATTTTTATTTTGATCAATGCGAATGTAGATATAAGTAAATCGATTTTACAATATTTTAACAACACTACTAACATTTTAGAGTTCACACACTCATTTGGGACTGACAGCACTGCCTATCTCTATGTACTCTTAAGTAAGAATCACGAGTACAATTGTTACACTGCAAGGATATTCTTAAGAAAACTTATTCAAATACTTTCTTACATTTTACTAGCTGTCACCCTTTTTCTCAGAAAAAGTCGGTTGTCAAAGGTCAATTAGTAAGAGCTGCCAGGATGGTCAGCTTGGACAACGACTTTATTGATGAATGTGTTGTACTCAAAAATATGTTCTTATCACGAAGTTATCCTGAGGTTTTTTTGGACAATTTAATACAGGAAATTACAGACAAAAGAAGTCAGAATATTTATCAACCACTACTCCCAGTTAATAACACCACGAACCCAGGTGCCGCTGATTGTGTGATTGATCTCAATGATAGTAGTAGACACGAAACAGAGGGAGCTACAATTACCTGTACAAATAATACAAATATAGCTTCTTTTATTACAACATTTAGTACGGGAAGCAACACTTGTATTGACATAATCGATAAGAATTGGGAATTTTTAAAATGTACCCTATAATTTTTGAAAAATTAGGTGATAGACCAAATGTTGCCTTTAGAAAAGGCGGCACAGTGGTGCAGTGGTTAACATTGTCACCTCACAGCAAGAGGTTCTCTGGTTTGATTCTCGGCTGGGGTGCCTTCTGTGTGGAGTTTGCATGTTCTCCCTGTGTTCGCATGGGTTTCCTCCGGGTACTCTGGTTTCCTCCCACATTCCAAAGACATGCATCTGGAGCATTTCTCCCCGGGCCTCCACTGAAAACAGGCTCTGTGGAACCTAGTCGGACATTCCCGGTCAACAAATGTTAAATAAATAAAAAAAAAAAAAAAGAACATCAAAGCTGTATTGGAAGGTAGTAAACCTTTAGTGGATCGTAATGCAGGTATGTCGAAGTGTCAAAATTGTAATTATTGTAGACACGTGGAAGAAGCAACTTGTTTTGAGTTTAATGGTATTTTCTATAAACTAAAACACAAATACACCTGTAATTCTACCTTTGTCATCTATTTAGCTAGATGTACATCATGTTTGGCCTTCTATATTGGCAAGACCGAAAGGAGACTTAGGGATAGAATATATGAGCACCTATATGCCATGAAAAAGTCCAAACTTGATAATGCTCTAGCTAAACATACTTCTGTATTTAATGACCACAAATTTAAGTTCTTAGTTATAGACCAGGTTTGTTGTGGCAGTAGAGGGGGACCTAGACCTTTCAAACTTGAAGAAGCTGAGTTGATTTGGCAAGTTAGACTAAATGCGAATAGTCATCCAGGACTTAACGACTCGCGTTCAATTTCAAGTTTATTAAAATTGAATAGTCTTAAGAGATGATTTCATAGACTCTAGCCTTCGTAATATGTACCCCTTACCACTATAATTAATGTATTTCATAGATTTATAATTAATCTTACAGTAGAGTTGATTTTATTTATTTATTTATTTAGTTTCTACAAACATACATTCACAAGTAATTTTTACAAGTATTACAATTTTATATATATAATGTTCAGTTAACTTACTTAATGATGTTAATGTCTTTTAGAATTCAATTTTTAATAGTTGTTTATTTTATGTATTATTGTCAGGTATTACACACTGTGATATACAATGTTAAACGAACTGTGAATGTTTCTTTAAATTGATTGGGGAGGTTCTTCAGCACTCTACGTAGTAATTGGATCCTTTTTAAAAAACGTTTTAAATACTTCATTGAAGTTAACTTATTGCTATTTCTGAGGAAGTCTGCTTTTAACGCTGACGAAAAAGCGCTTTAAAATATTTGTGAAATAAACGTGTTTTGGCTGCTATTGCACCCGTTTTTTTACTTTTATTATTTAGACAGGCAACTTAGGTTTTATCAACGCGTTGATGATCTCTTTTTAGGATGGAAAGGGGATGAACTGACATTGATTGCTTTTGTGCGTCTGTTGAATGAGAATAGTAACTTTTTGAATTTCAATATGACATTTTCAACTGAGAAAATTGATTTTTTGGATGTGGAAGTGGTGAAAACAATGGATGGTAGTTTGTCCACGAAGATGTACAGAAAGGAATGTTCTCGCCGTGCATTCCTGCACAGGGCTAGTGTGCATCCACAACATGTCTTCCCTAATATTGTAAAGGGTCAAACAATGAGGGTAACACATGTGTTGTGTGAGAGTCAGATCTTTGAAAATGACTTGGAACGTTTGAAAAATGAATTTATGACTAGGGGTTATACCCAGGCTGAGGTTAATATGATTAATAACGAAAGGAATGGTAGTGCTACACCATATTTTTCTGCTGATATGGCGCAAAGGGTGGATATACGAAGGGGGAATACTAATTTTCCAGTTGTATTGTCATACACAAGTGATGTTAATAAGGTGAGAGGCATTGTACGGAATAATTGGCATATTTTACAGGTTGATGGGAGGGCTGCAGGACTTGTGGGCTTGCACCCTAGGTTTGTTTATAAAAATATGAGGACATTGAAGAAAAGGCTTTGTTACCCAAAAAATCATGGTCCACTTGGTGGGAGCCCCATGGGCACTAAGAAATGTGAAGCGTGTGCTTTCTGTGAATTTATAGATGAATCCTGTTTTTTCAAGCACCCAGGAACAGGTTCCCTATGGCAGTTGAGAGCTTCAGCGGTCTGTAACACAAAGAATATTATTTATGTAGCACACTGTAAAATCTGCTTCACGTTCTGTGTAGGGAAAACTTAACCGTAGGTTAAGGGAGCAGATAAGGGATCATCTATAGTGCACTAGAAAGGGCTTTGAATATAGTGCTTTGGCTAAGAGTACCTTACTTGCAGGGGAAGAGCATGTTTTTACTTTTCAAGTTTTACATGTTTTGAAAGAGAATGTCAGAATGGGTGATCTGATGAACAGAACTGAGAATATTGAACTGTGATGGATTCTGAGGCTGGGGGTCATCGTGGGCTTGGACTGAATGAGTCAGTCCCATTGAAACCTGTTTTGAAATCCAGGAAGCTGGAGTGATGGGGGCTATGCTTTAGAGTAATGCAATAATATTTTACTTTGTTTGTATGCTTCTTGATGAGGGTGTGTGTTTTTAAAGTGGTTGTTGGTTCTAATTGGTCTGTTGTGTTTTAAAATTGTGTATATAACTGACGAAGATGTAGGTTTGTCTGATGAAGCAATGTTTA
The DNA here is from genome assembly GCF_019279795.1 of Protopterus annectens. NCBI lineage: Eukaryota > Metazoa > Chordata > Ceratodontiformes > Protopteridae > Protopterus > Protopterus annectens. Next base: position 65,082,737 of record NC_056727.1, on the reverse strand, counting down.
TCATTGTCAAAGCGCTAACATATATTTTTAATCGCTGTCCTGTAGCAGTTTGGTGTGAATAGAAGTCTTCAACAACTTGTTTCTGCCTTAATTTCAACATGGATTATTAACAGGGTTTGCTGTTTCTTCTTTTTTATTGTAGTCATTTAGCATGATTTAGTTTTTGGTATCAGTATATTTATGTGTGATGCTTATATTTAACTGTTCTAAAATCTACCCATAAATTAAAAAAAGAAAAGATGGTTTGCCTGTAGTACATTCCAAAGACTGTGGTTTTATCCTGCCTGGAATGTTATGCTACTCCTTCACAGGTAGATTATCAAGGTACAGCTCCTTCACAAGTTTATCAACATTCATATTATGTTTTATATCACAATAGGGTTTAATTCTAGTTTTACTGTGCTACATAAACTTAACATGAAGCTCTGCTAATCATTCTAATTTGACAGTCCATGTATATTGTACAGCCAGCCCTGTCTTTGGTCTTTAACATCAGTGCCTCACGTTACTTGTTTCTCAGTCAGTCCTCTCTTCCTTCTGTCTGAAGTGTGCATTCATCCCTTTGTCTGTAGGAATTTTTGCAAGGTGCTCTGTTTTCCTGCCCATCCCAAAACTATCCCGTAAGTAAATTAATGTTTCTCAAAGCTGTCCGTATGTCTATGACTGAGATTTTGTGTCTGTGATGTTTCTGTGTGCCTGTGTATACGTAATACAGTCTTAACACTAAGGTAAGGGTACTGAATGTGGGCAGGTAACAAAGTATAATAGTTAATGTGTATAAATATACCAGTAGGCTGCTTTTAGTACTGTATCATAAATCTGTGTTACCAGGTGTGAAAGTGGGATTGATGTAAAGTGCTATACTGTAATATTATGACTGCTTAGGGGCTTCACATCAGTTTTATGGATCATGAGGTACCATTTGAAAGGATGATGCAAGGGGCACATGATAAGCTGTCAGGGCTTTCAAAATCCACCTAGGTCTGCTTTGTAATCCAGAACAAATGTACTATTATCCCAAAGTATGATGAATTTCAAGTGTCTGTGAGGTGAGCCTGAGGAGAAGGGAAGTCTGAATGAGGAGGTCAAAGCTAGAGTCCTAGGGGATGCAGCCAGCTGGCACAGGATATCAGAGTTAGCATGTGACAGAAGAATGCCGAAGATGCTGAAAAGTAAGTTTTATAAAACAGTGGTGCATCCAGCATTTCTGTATGGTACAGACAACTGGTGAGTGAAGGTAAAGCAGTTGAGAAAGCTAGAGGTGGTGATGAGGTGTCTGAGATGGGTAGTAGGATACACACAGTGGGGACAGATGATGGAGTGATGACTTTATAGCAGAAGCCAAAGTATCTCCAGTTGCAGAGAACGTCAAAGAGAACAGATTATGGTGGTTTGGACACATGCAGGAAACAGAAGATGATTTGGTGAAGAAGATTTGGGAGAGATAGTACAAAGACGGGAGAAAAGAAGGATGTCTTTCAAAGAGATGGATGGATTTTGAGAGAAGATCTGAGAAAATCAAACATGACATGATGCTTGAGGAAGGTAAGAGAGTGTCATTGAATCAAGATAGGTGGTGATAGTTGATAGGACACCCTGACCCTGTGTGGAAAATGGCAAACAGGGTTTATGATGATGATGTATAGTAGAAAACAAATAAAGGATTAATTGTTTAATTAATGATGGCCTGCACTGAATTACAACTGAAGTATCTGGTATTTAGAAATAATGTAGTTGTGATAGAATTTTTCTGTGGAAGACTGTTATATGTTGAAGTGGCAGAATATTTTCCTAAAAGTAGACAGCTCTGTGGAATAGATGGGTGGAGTGCCAGATGTGGCACAACTGTCCCAGGTTCATTTAGTGAGCCTTGGTGCTGGAGATACCATCTGGGAAGTAAAAGGAATGCAGAGAAATTCTCTGCTTGCCTGCCTGTGGAGGGAAGTTTGAAGCTCATGTCATAGAGGGGAATCCTGGAGGAGACCAGCAACCTAGCAGACAGGGCTATCTGAAGTGAGTGTAACCCTCATATTGCATATATTGTATGCCTGAACCAGGAACTGTTACAACAGAGTTTGAAGCAAAAATCCCCTGAGAGTTGCCTGTGTGCTTGCTTATGCAAGAGCTACTAGAATTAATTCTACCAGATTTGGCCGTGACAAGACGAGGGATATTTTTGTAGCAAGTACAGATGCGTATGCTGAATGTACTATTTCCAAAATGAATAGGAAAACTTGAGGTAATAGCTGACCCTTCCCAAAAGCTGTTTAAACTCTCTTGCAATGCTGTAAAAGAGTATCCCAATTTTTCTGATATGCCATGTATTCACCATTTCTTTCACCATTCACATCATAGTCCAGTAATATAGTGCCAAATACAGTCTGGATTTTTTTTTCATAGTAATTAACTGTTCATTAGACTGTGCTTCCTATTCAGGATCAGTTATTAGCCTGTTGGGCATGGAGATCAGCCAGATGGTTGGCAAGAATGGAGCCCAAAACAAATTTGGTAAATGTATTTTGTTCCTACCCACAGAGTGGGTTAGTCACACAGTCAAATTTTACAGCATAACGTAAATTTGCATAGTCCATAATGTAAGGCTTTGGGAATCATTTGTAGATTGCTATAAAATAATGCTGATTATTTTAGCTTAAAGTAAACAATGGAATATGTTTATACAAGTTGTGTCTCATTATGAGCCCTTTACTTTATGTTGTAACTGCAGGCCTTAAGGGTCCATTCCTCCTTAATTGCTGCCTCATAGCTGTGCTGTGTGTAAAATGTGCATTTCTGTAGTAGTCCAGCATTCCTACTCTATCCCTCCCAAAATGTGAGTTGTATAAAACTTTTCCTCAGCAGTCTAATGACTGCACACTCTGCCACAGATTTATATAAAATATTATCATTTTCATAGAGACTCAAGTGTCCCCACTTCCTTCCAGAACCACCTGATGTATTTCTCCAGCAGTTCATCGACTTCAATGCCACCTAGCCCTGCCCTATTTGTGGGTGTCACAGCATATAGATTATCTAATGGCTAACAAGTCCCACGCTTAACTGAGGAGTGTGTGCAGATTACATGGATGCTTATTTACATCTCCATCATCTCTTAACTGCGGAGGCACTGGTGAGTTGTGTAAGGTCTCTGCTTATATTTTGGGTTTATAGGTTTGAATATGGAAGTCTATCCTTGTGTGGTAAGTTAAGGCCTGCTGGATAATTTATTTATGTAGGCTAATGGTGAGAAGTATAGTGAGGAAAAAGAAGATTGTATGGGAAGTGGTCATGTGGTTTCTGATTGCTGTCACAGAGACAGTCCTAGCAGACTGCGCTTCTGATAGAGTCCAGATGGTGGATTTGAAATATAGAAATCCTCTCACAAGTGTATAGATTATTAGGAGGAGGGAATCACATGAATAGGGGTTCAAAAGACATGCACCAACACACATCATTTGAAGATAGATTGGACTGGACTGGGCAAAGAGAATTAGGAGTTGAAGAGCAAGTTGGAATGGGCTGCTGTTCCTTTTCAGGTAAAGTGAAGTCCTGGAGTCTGTCACTGGAAAGGCAAGTTTTGTAGCGACACTACTCACCCAGTACTAACCCAGCAGACAACTAAGATCTGAAAATCATCTACTTCTAAAAGTAGAAAAGCCCGCCTTACCTGCCGGTCAACTCCTCTATTCCTTCACTGTCTCCAAACTATGGAACTCGCTTCCACCTAATATAAGAAACAGGCAGCGCCACCCCCTTCAAACAAGTACTGAAAAATCTTTTCTCTTAATACCATAAATATTTAGTTAATACCACAGTTGCTTAATTTGGGTTTGCTTTTCTTAATTAAGAGCATCTGACATTTCACTAAATGAGTAGCTTAGATAAAAATTATTTGGTCGTTTGCCTTAGTATACATTTCTTTGATTTGAAATAGCTTGAATTCTGTAAATGTTATCTGACAAATCAAACATTCCACAACTTACTAATTTTGTACATTAAATATATTACTGACAAAAACAGAAGTGCATATACCATAAACAAATTCATATGGTAATACATTTCTTAAAGTCCCCCTGAGGGAAAAAAATCATTCATGTATGCACAGAAAAAAAAAACAATTTAAAAAAATGCAAAAAAGGCATTAATAGGGTCATGGCAAAACCCATAAAGCAGTCAAGTGTTCTTTACCTTCTGCAGGAAAGTCGAATGCTAGGAACATCTTCCTTGTCATATAAAGTTTATCTAGAAAAACAAGTGTTGACGTGTTCTTTAGTGATGTTCTTAAAGTAGAAAAAAAATGTTTGTGTGACACTTTCTGTAGGCAAATCTACAAATGCAGAAATATTAGTTACTGTAAATGTAAAACACTGTGATCTCAGACACCGCTACTAGAATGAATTCTACCAGATTTGGCCATGACAAGACAAGGGATATTTTTGTAGCAAGTACAGATGCGTATGCTGAATGTACTATTTCCAAAATGAATAGGAAAACTTGAGGTAATAGCTGACCCTTCCCAAAAGCTGTTTAAAACTCTCTTGCAATGCTGTAAAAGAGTATCCCGATTTTTCTGATATGCCATGTATTCACCATTTCTTTCACCATTCACATCATAGTCCAATAATATAGTGCCAAATACAGTCTGGATTTTTTTTCATAGTAATTAACTGTTCATTAGACTTCCTGATTTTTTCAGTAATCGTGGCTTGTAATATTTGCATGACATTCAGTTTGCTGTTCAAATTCTTTAATTTTGCATTAATACCAGGTAATTTTGCTTACAGAAACTTTAGGTTGCTCCAGATTTTCATACATACTTGCACCTTTAGTCCAGTTCCATATTGTTATGTTTGAAAGCATCTCCTTAGATGAGCCTGCAATTTCAGTTAACATAAGCATGCTTAGGAAATTTGTTTGCTAAGTACACATTTATAACAGTGTTCTACCTTGAGCATCAGTCCAATATGAAGTCCTCAAATCATTTATTTTTGTGTGCTGGAAGTGCTCTGAACCTGCTGCTGTTGTATGACTGTATTGGCTTTCATAGGAATCGTAAAAGTTCAAGTTCAAACCTATTGAGTCTTGTGATTATTATGCCTTGCCATTTCTCACCATAGACTGTACCTTTCTTCTATGGAAGAGCTATGGCTCTCATGCCCATGATGAATCTGTGAATACATGAGGGAAAATAGTGTATCACATTGCTGTATGTGCAGGGGTAGTCTTTTCCAAAGGTGAGGGAGACACTGGAGCCTGTGGTCCTCTTTGTTAAGAGCCTCTGGGTCTTTCCAGCTGCTTGATATGTCTGTTGAGGTGCATCCTAAAGGGGAGTTGTATTCTTTAATTGGTCTGGTCAGTGCTAAATACAAGTGGACAATTATCTCTTCTGATCTGGATAATATTCCCTTGGTGATCAGCTGCAGTAAGTAGAAGGATTTCCTGACAACTGCTGCTGCATGGTGGCCAAAGGAGAAGGAATTGGCAACCCAGGTCTCTAACTACATTTTCATTTAGAAGTTGGGTATTGGCAATGTGAATATTCTGAAGAAGTTCTGTCCACTAATAAAGGAACGAAAGCGCTAAATTCCATTTGGATTGTGTGATGCTTTCTTTGTTAGTTTGAAGTATTTTTTTTTATTTTAATAACTTCAGTTTTTTCAGTTGTTTATATGTCTGGCTCCCTGTCAGATCGCCAAAATTTCAAAACTCCGAAGACCATATGGCCGAGACCATATGTCCAAAGTTTTAAAATAACAAAAAAAAAAAAAAAACTAAAACAAAACAACTTACCTGTACTTAAGCCCCCCTCCTGCACCCCCCCCACACCCCCTGCTACTTAAATATACCAACTCCAAGATCGCACTACAGTGAGGAAAATGGCAAATCCCAGACTTAGGGACACAAGTGGACAGTAGTCTCACTTTCGATAACCACATCACCACGACAGTCAGGAAATCCTTCTGTGGCACACCTCATCACTAAAGGCTTTTCATCCAGAAAAAAGGAGGTCATTGTCCGACTGTACTCATCCCTCATTAGACCCGTTATAGAATACATTGCCCCATTTGGTATGTACCTCTCAAGACATCTGCAACAACTGGAAAGGCCCCAGAAATACCTCACTAAAAGAATCACAGGCCCAAAGCAGATGCCCTATGCTGACTGTCTAAAAAAAACTCCAGGTATACTCTGTCACATATAGTCTACTCAGAGGCAATCTCTGCTTAACATACAAGGCCATGTCAAACCCAAAGCTGTTGGACATGCTACACTTAAAGAAATCCCAATCCCTTAGAGCCACATGCTCCAGGGATCTAAACCTTGTCATCACAATGAACAAGACATGCTGGAGGGATAGGTTCCTGGCCCAGAGACTCCCCAGACTCTGAAATAGACTTCCCATACATGTCAAGCAGAGCGCCTCTTTGGCCCTCTTCAAAAGGAACCTTGACGATTGGATGGAAGATAGGAAATTCACCCCGGGGATCACATTAGTCGCCCTGCTAGACAGGGGTCCAGGGAAGTAAATATTGTGGGAAAAAATAGCCAGGGAATTGTTATGGCTAGGCTTGTATAGGCTCTAGGGCCGATAGCCTAGTACCAACCTATGAACCATGTTCCACCCTATACGGCGATCCTAGTAGACAGTTTTCAGAGTTTCAAAACTTTGGACATATGGTCTTCGGAGTTTTTATCAGATAGGAGCCATATATATGTGTGTGTGTGTATATATATATACACACACACACACACACACACACACACACACACACACACACATATATATACAACCTCATTATATATCTGACAAGTCTGTATATATTAGTTCGTTTTTATTTTATTAGGAAATTTATGCACACATAAACCCATTGGAATAGTGCTACTTTGGATACAACGAACGAGATCATATTCAGTGTTTTTGTACATACATAAGTCTCAAGTTGATGTCTCAAAGACTTTAACTACTGTTGTTTCCAAATAATGAGGCTGGTATTAAGGTTTTAAAAGTGCTTGTTGAACATAATCATTCTAAATTAACAAACTTGGATCAAGAAGTGGGAAGTCTTAACAGCAGAATTCAATAGCACCCATTTTTCAACGCAGTCAAGTACTTATGAGATAGCATTTCCATCAAATTATCAAGCCATGTTTCTACTTCAGTTGTTTAAAAGAAGAAGAAGAAATTAATTGCAGATTTTAACCAATATAAACATCAGGTAGCGTGTGTGTGTTGAAAGGTGCCATTAATTTCCAAAAGACTGATATAGGTTTAAATTTGAAACATGTACCAGAAGTGACTCGTTTTTGTTGGATAGCTTTCCTCCATTAAATTCTAACAATGATAATCTAGTTGTTAACTCAGCAGAGAACTCTCCAGGTAATGCTTGTACTGTTATGTCGGATGTTAACACAATGGACCATGTGTTTACTAATAATATTCTATCCAACAGTGAAACAATGAACAAGACAACCATCACTGATTTTTTTTTATCACCCAGGAGAGGAAATGTAAGAGGGTCGAACAAGACTCTTAGAGGCCAAGGAAGAGGATGTGGGAGAAGTCAGGACAGATATCAGAGTTGAATTTCGACAGTTCTTTGAACTTGTGTCCTATTTTTAATCTAAGTAATTTTGTGTTTTCTGATTTGCATATGAAGGCATAAGGTAAAGGTTTCTCTTATATTCCTGCACAAAGGGTGACTATGATTGACACATTAATTGATATTCACTTATTTATTTAAAATGGTGTTACCAGAAATGAATTGATAGACATGAACGTTTTAAGAAGTAAGAGTGTATTTAATCCAGCCTTACATAACACTTTGGATATTTTTTTTAAAGCTTGTGATTGCGACCTGCAAAATGTATTTAGACAAAATAATTCACACAAATGGTTTAACATATAAGAAGCAGAAAGTAAAGTTTCAACTGAGATGAGTAGTAATAATGATAATCATAGTAATAAAGGCAGATAAAGGTTCTGGTTTGATCATCGTGGAACAACAAACATATACTAATAAGATAGAAGACTCTTTGAAAGGAAATTGTTATAAATTTATATCGGAATATAACTTACAACTAGAGTTAAAAAATATGGAGTTTTATTTATTAGATTTATTAGAACAAGATTTTATTACTTTACAAGATTATAAATTTGTGTATGTAGAAAATCCATGTATAGGAAAATTGTTTAGTATACCTAGAATTCATAAAAATGAAATGAACATTCCATTTAGTCATATTGTGCCTTTAAAGCACAGAAAGACTGAATAAATTCCTGAATATATTGACCATGTTCTTAATCCTGTTGTTCAAGGTGCTAAGTTTTGCTTAAGGGATTCATGGTTATTTCTTAAGGAACTATATTAATGTAAAATGAGCAAAAATGACCAGTTCCTTGTTGCTTCAGATAATGAATCTTTATATACGTGTTTTCCTTTTCAAAAAGGGCTAGAATTTGTAAGTCGTTGAGTGATTATATCATGTTTCATAATAGATGTGTGGTCTCATTGAATTGGTATATTTTGTTGTTAAACATAAAAAAAAATTATTAAATGTCAGCAACAAGGCATTGCCATGGGGCTAGGATGGCCCTCATTCTGGTGCTTAGAGCATGGGAAATGGAGTATTTTGTCAAAATTAAACTATATAAAAGATACATAGATGACATATTTTTTATTTAGCAAAGAACAGAGGAGAATTTAAATATTTTTCTCTAAGGTTTAGAAAATAGTATAGATTTTTTTACATTTTACTATAAGTAGTAAAGGGACAGACAATTGTGCAATTTTTGGATGTAGAAATATTTTTTGACAAAGGAAATTTGAAATTTCACGTGAATAGATATGCCTTTAGAAATAATTATTTGGATTTTCGGAGACCACATCCGGCCTTTATGAAAAATAATATTGTCAAATGGAAGCTTGTAAGGTTGTCTTGAACTGTTAGTGATGATGAAGTATTTCTACTAGAATGTCAAATACTTAAATGTTTATTTTTGCAAAGAAATTATCCAGAATTTTTGATTGATAAATTCATCAGTGAAATTACAGATTTTAGGTATAAAAGATATTTTGCGATTTTTTAAATTTGGTTTTAATAATGTAAGTAGATTGATTTGTCAATTTTAGCCTCAGTTTCCCGCAACCTATGTTGGCAAAATGACTAGAACTTTAACAGACAGAATTAAAGAACACAGTTTAGCCATAAAAAGGAAACATGATCAAAAGGATGCTTTAGCTAAACAGTATGTTCTGTTTGAATTTTGATATTTTCTAATTTTTTATACCACAATTTATTGGACGCTTCAGCAGTTTGTTAGAAATTAGAAAGTTAAGATGGCAGTTAAACCTCAAATCTAATGTGTTTTCAGTACTCGTTGAGAATTCAAATATTAAATGTGTTCTGAAATGGTCATGTTAGGAAGTGATGTCATTGTCAGGAAATGATGTAACTTTTTCACAATCTATTTTGGATGGGAATAAACTAGTGAGATGTTACCCATGTGGACATTGCAGTTTTTGCAGGTTCATTCCTAAAGAAAAATCATTTACCTCTTCTAATTGTTCTAAATTATTTGATATCTTGGTTTATGGTAATTGCCACAGTGACTGGTTGGTTTATTTTTATTGGCTAGATGTACTTGCTCTCCCTTTTATGTAGGGCAAACATCACGTCCTTTTAAATTGAGAATATCTGAACATTTGAGTGATATCAGATGTGCGAAAGGCACTAATGCCCTATACAAACATTGTAGGGCAAACATCACATCCCGAAAGGCACTAATGCTCTATACAAACATAGTCTAAAACACACTACGGCCACATTTTCATTTATTATTATTGATAAAGTATGGGAGAAAAATATGCAGAAGGAAGGATTGCATTCTTTGTTAAATCATAAGGAACATATGTGGATTATTAAATTAGGGGCTTGTTCCCCCCCTGGAGTGTGTGTGTGTGGTGTGTGTGTGTGTATATATATATATATATATATATATATATATATATATATATATATATATCATGTGTGTGATGTTAATATATGGCTCTTTGCACTGACAAAGGCTGAGGGCCGAAACCGGTATGCTGTTTACACCTTAGGGTGTTTGCAATGTATTTATATGGAGTTACTTCTGTACTGAATTAAATTACTTATGCCAG